>NC_057849.1:337049748-337352778 GCF_015237465.2 Chelonia mydas | reverse complement strand
GGGTTCTAGGGATGTGTCTGTGCAGATTTGTTCTTTTGCTTTTTCAGGGAGTTTCTTGAGCAGATGGTGTCATTTCTTTTGGTAACCCTCAGTGGGATCATAGGATCATGTTCTCTGTATATATACATATCTTCCTACTGTATTTTGCACTGCATACATCTGATGAAGTGGGCTTTAGCACACAAAAGCTTATGCTCAAATAAATTTGTTAGTCTCTAAGGTGCCACAAGGACTCCTCGTTCTTTCTAATGTCAGACCAGTTACTGAAGAGGAAGAAATATCTTCCCATGGCTTTAATGGTCACAAATATTTGACCCATTCATGTGGTAGGCATGCATACCACGTACACCTGCTATTGGTTTCCTTTGTTATCCTTGCAAATGTGTGCTATTCTAGGGCCAAGTCCCCAGATGGTGTAAATTCACATAACTCCACTGAGGTCAATGGAAATAGGCTGATTTACACCAGAGGAGGATCTGGCCCTCCAAGCCCACCTATATCAGTATGTATAGGCCTGCCTTGGGTCTGACCCTGTACATTCTTCGATGCATTGACGTCAGTGGGACTACTTAGGTGACAAATGGCTTGTGCAGGATCCTGCCTCCATCAATTTGTGGTTATAAGAAGTACAGAAGATACTATTTGCAATGAAAGCTTTTGGGGACAATCAAAAGCCTAACTGCTAAAGACAAAATGACTGAGGGTTTAATTTTGTTCTTCAGTGCTCAAGAATGTTTCCCCTTGTGTAATATCAGCCTATTCTCTAGAGATGGCAGCATTTCCTACAGCTGCCAGCCAATTCAATTCAGTCCTCATCTCACACAATTAGCTTTTGATTCTGATTCTCTCACTTCGTCTTTTACTGCATGTTAAATACCTTATTCGAGACGCTCTGCTTTGGAAGTCCATCTGCTTGATTTAAAGCAGCAAACACATCTGAATATGTATACAAAGATGCAGGTGTAGATTACTGTATCTCCACATACTAAAGGCCTCCTGGCATAATTCAGCAAAGGTCAGCAAAAGGCTAATTGCACCAATTAAGTCTCACTTAGGACTTCAAAACAGAGTTCTCTGTAGTGCTTAAATAGAGAAACTAACCTACCCCTCCTACAAGGTGATAGAACTGCCCCTATTGCTGGTTTCAGGACTGGTTGAAAATTTTCCAAAATTCCTTTTGGATGGAAAATTGGGTTTTTGACTAAGCCAAAATTGCCTTCTGCTCAAAAATTTTCAATCTTTTGTTGGGAAAACCTAAAAATGCTCTAATTTTCTGCTGAAAACTGAAAAGGTTTTGGCCAAAACACTTTGGTTTTAAATCTGTGATAAAAAGTCAAAATTTTCTGCAGTGGCAAAAAAAAAAATTCTGATCATCTTTTCTTAAAAACCCCAACCTATGGACCAGATGTTTAGCTGGTATAAATGGAGCTGATTGTCAGTAGAGGAATGGGATAGTCAATGGAGCTATGCAGATTTACTCCAGCTGAGACTATTGCTCTTTGTCACTTTAATAATCCCTGACACCCGCTTTCCTCCTTTCCTTGACTACCCGCTGTGCAGAGGGCAGAACTCTGCCCCTATCATGTACTGACATCATCTGAGTACTGTAATGTCTTTTCAATACAGACTTGATATTTTTGATGTGACAATGATCCATTGTGAATCTGAATGTGGGGGACAATTGTGTTTTTACAACTTTTCTCAAAGCTAGTCTTTTGAACTGCCCTGGCTTAAATTTGTATGATGCTGATATAACAGCATAGTGACAGGCACAGAAAACCTAGCCACTGCTGATAGCAGAGATGAGTGGAAATAGGCATTTCCAACTCAAAGAAAAATCTGAAGATTCAATATTTTTTTTGTCCTGAATCAGGATGAAAAGTCAGATTACTGAAATATTTCATGGATCAAAATATTCTGAGAAATTTTGATTCAGAAATAGATAGGCATTTCTTTTCATCATTGTCGATCACAATGAAATATGTCAGCATGCCCATACTGAAATGTTTTATTATAGTTTGTTGAACTGACCCAAAATGTTTCATTTAGAATAAGTTCAAAATTAAACTCCATTTTCTTATGATGCTACATTGCCCCATGGGAATTTTAGACTGGGAGCCTGAAGGTCCCATTTGGGCCAGGGTCCCTGACTGGACTACATTTCCCATAATGCACCTGCGAGCACATGTGTCCTTTGATTCAACACCCAGCTTGGTCGGAGGGGGAGGCCATGTTGCCCATAGGGGAGAATGGGGGCCTGAAGTACAACTGCCATTAGGCAATGCAGCACAATATGGAAATGAAGTTTAATGTTGAACTGACTCAAAATGTTCGAAATATTCTGATTCAGACTGATGGAAATTAAAAAAAAAAAAAAAAACAACAACAACAACAAAAAAGCAGCAAAATCGAAATGTTCCACTGGAAAATTCAATTTTCCAGAAACGCCATTCTCTACATTCAGTGTCATTTTGATAGGGAATTCCTGACCAGCTCTAATCAAGATGTGGGTTTGATATGTTGATAAGAGGATGACAGGAGTGCTTGTATATATTAATGGCCTAATGCTGCATGGTACTGAATGTTCCCCATGACATCCTGAGTGCACTCCACACCCACTGAAGCTTCTTGAAAACTCTCAGCTCATCACAGAATTGGCTCCCAAGATTTTATTTTTAATGGAAGTTAAAGGCTCTGATTCTCCTTTTCCCTAAGCCCCTTTACACTATTCTGTCAGTGAACAGGAGTCTTAAAGTGTTAAGTCCCGTATGTTAATGTAACATGTTATGTCAAATTTGGCTCAGCCTTTAGGTGTTCTGCAAATGAGCTATTACAAAAGATAAGGCTAACAGCACAGAAATGTTTCAGTAACATTTATTTTTAAACTACAATAAATGTGGTTTCTATTTTACTGTTAGAGGGACCTTAATGTAAACTAGAATCTGGTATATGAAGTGAAACAAGCTGTAAACAAAAATGTAACTGACTTTCAAAAATAGAAAGTCTATTTTTAGTGTTCAAGATCAGCAAAATGCAAAAATCAATCCATCAATAAATAAAAAGCAGCAGCATAAATGGTGAAGAGTTAATTCAGAGATTAACACTGTATCGGAGTAAATAATTTCAGGACTAGGATCATGGGAATTATAAAATAGTTTTTACCATGTCCCTTTAAATCACATGAAATAAAAGTTTTTTAACACAGCATATAATTAGCCGGTTGAACTCACTGCTGAGAAGATCATGGTGACCAAAAAAAAAGAAAGAAAAGGTAAATATCAAAAACATTTGAAAAAAGTGCATCTTCATTTATTCTAAGGAGGCTAAAAATGACAAGTGGCCTGATTTTCACGAGTGCTGAAGAATTGCATCTTCCACGGAAGTCAGTGAGAGCTGTAGGTGCTCAGCATCTCTGAAATTCAGGCCAAAGGACTATCAATTCTCATAGTTCGTAGCATACATTGATCATCACTTGCTGGGATCAAGCAGAAACTACCTCCCGTAATGGATAATACTGTCCAAACTAGGTACATTAGGGAGATATTTTATTCCTCTGAAGACACGTGGCAGATATTGATGTTGATGAAGAACACTGGACTGAAAGGACTATTGGTCTGTCTCAGTATGGAGATGCCTATGTTCCTGTTTCTACCATTCTTTGTAGATGCATTCAGTACATAAAGGAACTCAGAAACTTCGCATTGCCAACAAATCAATATTTCAGAAAGGTTTCTGACTCACACTTCTCTGTTTGAAGCCACTTATCAAAAGCCAGTCCAGTGAAGCCTTCAAAAAGAGATTCCAATAATAACTCTTAGGCATGGCTTCTACACACCAGTGCATCTGCTATGAAATGCTTACTCTGAGGATATTCTGATTAAAACATGCCTCCATCGAGTGGTGAGAGAATGTCTGTGGCTTGTTACAGCTCTCTCATTCAGAATGACTTTCATGAGTTGAATGATCACGGCTTGACTCGGTCAGAGGAGAAAAACATAAGTCAGAAATCAATCACAGTCTACGGGCGATTTGGATTAAAAAGACATGCGCTAAGTCCTACAGCTACAGTGTGAAATGAAGAGGCCAAACTGCTTTAAAATGTTGAAAAGTTGACTTGGGTAAAACCAAAGAAGATGCTTAACATGCGTCAAGAGGGGAATATAACATCATGCCGAAGAGAGGGGGGCCTGAAGTGATCACTCATTTAACCTCGTTGCATTTTTCAGGACTGTTCACTGTACAGATCCTTGTGCTTCAGGGCATAAGCCAACCTCTGACCCTAGGAGCCTAGGAGAAGCTTGTCCTGGAGGCAGGTTACCCCATAACTGCTGACTGTAGGGTTATTGCACTTCCTCTGAAGCAGCTGGTGTTGGCCACTGTTGATGGCAGGATCTTGGACTATATAAACCAACACTCTGTTCTAGCAACATCTACATTGCTATACATCATTCCCACTGGTGTCTCACTCAACCTACCTTTGAATATCAACCACCCCCACTGGGAGTATATTTCACTTCCCAGTTGTTATTATTGTTAAGAATACTTTTCCTATTATCTAGTCTCAGTTTTCTTTCCTTAGTTTCAGGTCATTTATCTTTCCCCCACAATCTCTGAAACTGTACATAATTTCCTTCCCGTACGTTATGGGTATCCCTTTGCTCATCCCCCTGAAAGGACTAAAATAGATGCCAGGATTCAAAATTTCATGATCTACTGACACAGGAGTTCACAGACTTTTCCACAGTAAATTTCATCCACTGTCCTTAAACACGTGTTGTTTGGGAAGCTAACTGCATATGCAACAGAGGTACTATTTGTTTCCTATGACACTGGCTGCTATGTTGTTAACTTAGCACTAAGCAACATCTAACATCGCCAAATTATGGTATACGAATGAGCATGGAAGCCTCCTGAGATGAATCCAGACCTTCCAGAGCTGCCTGAGTGAACAGAGTGGTCATTGGGATGTCATTCCAGATTTTATCCCCAGTTAAACTTGTCTTAATGCCAGTTTAAAATTTTAGTATATAGAGCAGTGGTCCCCAAACTGCCTAGGGGAGTGCAGAGGAACATGGGGAGGGGACAAGGCCTGGGCTAGCCCCCATGGAGGGCGAGGAGGGAGCACCACCCAGCCCTTCTCCACCCCTAGCTCTGCCACAGCCCCAGCTCCCAGCTGCTGCTCCGCTCCTGGTCTAGCCTTGGCCCCCAACCGTGGCCTGACCATGGCTTTCCCTCCCGGCCCCAGCCCCGGCCCCCAGGCGCGGCCCCACTCCTGGCCCGGCCTCAGCCCTGCCCCCAGCCTCAGCCTCAGCCCCAGCCCCTGGCTGCAGCTCCGTTCCTGTCCCCAGACACGTCCCCAGGTGTGGCCTCAGCCTTGGCCCCCTTATCCCTCTCCATATGCCCCCCTGGGACCCGCAGCCCTGCTCCGGAACGGTGGCGTGGACAGGGGAAAGGGGGGTGTGACCCTGAAAAGTTTGGGGACCACTGATATAAAGGGAAGGAAACAAACTGGTTCTTTTTAATTTGCCTGGTATGGTGCTTGAAAGGCTGGTCAGGGACACAGAGAAAACCTCTGGAAGCTACGTTTTGCATCCAGGTGCACAAGGCTCATGCACGATTTAAGTCCCACTTAAGCCTTGTTTTGAGAGCTTAAATAGTGATATGTCTTTTGCTGTCCCCCTGCACGGGACTGAATTTCACCCTTAGTACGTACTGCAAGCCCCGGTGCACCACAGGGGCTCTCTGCACGGCCAGTCTTAGGTGGGGAAAGCAGCATAAATCGACAGGGGCCAAAGTCCAAGCATGCTCCCCGGAGCGGATCAGCTGGCTAAGTGTCCTATCCACCCCTACACCCAGCACTCTGTAGATGAAAGCTGGGGATGAGGTCAAAGTTTCCGAGGCACATGCTGAGACTGAAGGTTTTGTTTCAGAGAACTTTCCTCAGAGTAAACAGGCTCAGGCTTTAGCCCACTAACCGGAGTAAAGCAGAGTGTCCCCAGCGTGTTTGGGGACAAATGGAAAGCCCGTATGTACCTTGGTTTGGAATGTACAATACACATGGGTTAGAAACGGGTGCTCCCAAGCCAAGGAGAGGACTCTCTTTTCCACCATGGTGCATTCGACGTCATCGTCCATCAAAACCACATCCTTCTTCAGAGCCTTCACAGCGAAAAACTGATCCGTGTTCTTTAACTCGGCAAGGAAGACCTAGAAGGGGAAGGCCACCTCATATAAGAAGTGCGTTTTCTCAAATCATGTTCGGACCCATTTAAAGAAGTGAGTTGAGCATAACTGGCTCAACACCAGGTTGATGAGACAACTTAGAGTGGAAGGATGATCTAGTGGCAAAGTCACCCGACTAGGACTCAGGGAGCCTGAGTTCAGGTCCCGATTCTGTCCCAAACCTCTGAGGCTTTGGGAAAGTCACTCAATCTACTCGGAATTTGTCAAATAGGGATAACACTTTCCTACCTCATAGGGGTGTTGTGGGGATAAATCCATTAATGACTATGAGGTGCTCAGTTACCACAGTGATGCGGGCCATGTAAGTAGATGGAACACTTCAGACAGGTGAAAATTTTGGTGACTGAAACCAGTTTTATGCAAGTTTTCATAAATAATGTTTTCCATTTTCTGACCTACCACGACAATACTCTAGAAGACATATGGGGGAGTATTATTTTGTCAGCAATATATAAATGGAACGTTTGGGGTCAGATCCTCAGCTGGGATAAATCAAGGTAGCTCCACTGATTGCCTGATTTATACCAGCTGAGGATCTGGCTCTAAATGCAAGGTCAGAGGGCAGTATGAATAGAGAGGTTGCACTTCTACAGTGTTTCTCGGCTGAGGATCTCAAAGTGTGTAGCAAGTACTAATGAACTGAGTCTTAGAGAAATAGGCAAGCTTTATTATACCTTTTTTACAGATGGGGAAACAGAGGCACTCAGAGGCAAAATGACCGAATGAGCCAGGAGCAGAGTTGGAAGTAGACTGACTTCTAGGCCCCCGGGCTAATTACAATACTGGGCAACCATGTGGCTTAGTGGACCAAGCACTGTACTGGACCTCAGAGGACCTGGCCTCACTTCTTAACTCTGTCATAAATTTTCCAGATGATCTTGGGCAAGTCACTTCCCGCTCTGCATGTCAGTTTCCCCATCTCTATCATGGGGATACTGACATCCTTTATAAAATGCTTTGAGATCGATGGATAAAAAGCACAATATAAGAGTTAGGTCTTATTATTAACACTCCCCTTGGTTAGCTAAACGTCCAAGAATAATCAATGAGGCTTCCTTGGTACTGTTTACTGAACCGTAGATATGGAAAAGTGCAGGGGATCCGCAACCCCCTTGCAAGTTTTATTTACTCCTTTGGTTATTTGTATGTTTAACTTACCAGTGTGCTGTGTATCGCCTCTCCCATGCCATATGGGGAATAATCAGAAATATTAATGCTGATGCTATAACAACTCTCTCTCAGTGCCCCTCCATGCTATGGAATATTCTTTAAGAGAGGGGCTCAAGGGATAGTAACCAGCATGGAACTGACTGACTGGGAGGCAGGAGAGGGTAGGAGACAGTAAGGTCAATGCAGTGGCAATGGGCTTCTACACAGATGGCCCAGTACCATCGAAACCCATACAGATCTCTGGAGATTGGCAGGGTTTCAAGGCTGAACACCCTGCGTCTTCTCCAAAGGAGGACACACCCCATCCCAACCAATGGAAGAATTTGGAGAGGATTCTGTGGAGGAAGCTTGTCGTGTTTTCTGCTCCCACCCGGTTTTCTGTGGAAGGGCCTGATTTGGCCCTTCCGTACTAAGCTTGTTCAACTATGGAAAGCAAAATGGAAAAAAATAAATCAGATGTTTCATTAACGATTTAAGATGTGGCCACAGCAATTGCTTCAGTCCATAAAATATGCAAGAATCAGCCATACACCCAGGGGCAGGTTCCATCTCTGATGTCTTTGGGCAACATGTGCACGCTCATTAGTTGATGCTAAATTGCAATGAAGAGTTGCTTCCGAATTGCCTCTCAGAACTGCATGAGCGCCAGATGAATTCATCATGGTTCATGTTATCATAGAGGATGCATCTCCGAATTAATAACGATCAGCCACTCAACGTAAAGTCAGATGAATGAATCCACTGAAGGCAGAAGATTCGAGTTTCAGATCCAAGGCACAGATCCCCAGCCGGTTGAGGGGGTAGAGCTCTATTGACTCAGTGAAGCTATACAGATTTACATCAGCTGAAGATCTGGCCCCAAACATCTAAGGGATGTAGCTGAATCCAGCCTGAGTAAGGGGCAGAGCATAGTTGCACTGCCCCAAGAACAGGGGGCTTCACAATCTGGTCCTTGCTTCCTCTTTGCTTTGAAGGGGGAAGTAATCTACTCCAGCCTTTTTACAGGTGCAGCTTACTACCTCCTCTGAACTAGCTCAGCTGTGCTGGCTGATAGCAGAGCCAGGACTCCACCCAGTCCATTCTCTGCCCAACTTCTCCCCACCCACATGCATAAAAGGGGAAGTAGCAGCCTGGCTGCAGCTTTCCCCTCTACACAGGCTCTGGTGATGTGGATAGCCGATGCAGGGGAATAAGAGGGCCCTTATATTATATTTACTCTCCTATGCAGAGGTGGGGCTGGGTTTATGCTTGAGCCCTGGGAGAGTTAGGTTTCTATGCAATGCAACAGTCGGGTACCCGTGGTGATGTTTACATCTTATTTATCATTAAGGAGGTTTGGGTCAGTGTTTCTTCCGAGGTTTGGAAACACAGTCATGCCTTCTGCCCCTGGCAAGGCAACATCCACGCAGGCATTGAAAAGCTGTTTATATTCTCCAGCAGTGCAATGCATGGCTTCGCTTAGCACACGTCAGCCCCATCTCACTTACCTTGCCAAAGCTTCCCTTTCCCAACATTTTGTGTAAGACAAAATCATCAATTGTTAATTTCAGCTGCTCAGACTTCTGGTCTTTCCCTGGTTCTGATTCCACGAGAGACTCAGGGCTTGTCACGTCTTCCACCGGCGTCTCCCAGGAGATTCCCTGTGGCTCTGAAATGAACCCCAAAGCAAAATAAACACCCAGAAACAAACAAAAACCCCACATCCTACTTTTACATTTTTCAAAGACACCCAGTTCCAATTAAAATCAATGGCAATCAGGTGTCCACACTCACTAGGTGGATTTCAGGCATTGTACCTCAATCTCCTTCTAGTTACGTCAGTTTTTACAGTGGTGTAACTCCACTGACTTAAGTAGAGTGACTCCCAATTTTACATGGGTGTAAATGAAAGAGAATGACACCCTTTAACTGCAGTGTTGCTTTCAAAGCTGAAGAACGGGGCCAAACCCTTAGATTTGGTGCAGCTTTTACTTGACATTGCTTCTTGCTGGCTGTCACACTATGCCATGAGATCTTACCCTTGGGCCTCTTTCAAGCCCATTGCTAAGCCTGCTATGTGAAACAGATGAGACACTGTTTAAATTTCATGCTCCTATCCCAGAAGTTCAGATCAGGTTGGCTGTCTTTGCTGTCAGTTTCTGGAGTGGAACTTTCAAGAGGTTCCTGGCTATTCTATTTATTTAGATTTATAAAAACCTGTATAGGAATCTATTCCTTACTGAACCTATCCCATAAACTCAAACACACAATACCATATAGAGGATTGCTCAGCCCACCTTGACAGATAAAATAAATATCCACTGGGGAAGAGATGGTCCTTTAGGTAAGGGGACCATCTCTTTAAAAATGGTTTAAAGCCGGTCCCAAACCATTTAAAGCTTTATAGGTTAACACTAACATTTTGAACTCCACCTAGAAACTAACTGCAAGCCACTGCAGACGTAATTCACTGATCAGTGTATGTTAGATCCTCCTCTGCGGCCAATTCACAAAGGATGCAAGTCTCGCTCTTTAGGGTCAGAGAATCACAGAAATGTTGGGCTGGACGAGACCTCGAGAGGTCACCCAGCCCAGCTCCCTGCGCTGAGGCAGGACCAAATATACCTAGACCAGGAGTTCTCTGGACAAATTATTTGGTGGCCCACTTTTGCTGGTGGCCACGCTCACACTTTTTCCTAAAATACTTAATTAGCTTAGGAAAAACAAATAAATATGCACATAGACACGTCCAAATCACTGTAATTTATTTATGGCTACCTAGTAAGTCTGCTGTGAAAAGTGATATTAACAAACTTACATGTACCACTTTTCACAGCAGACATCATAGAATCATAGAATATCAGGGTTGGAAGGGACCTCAGGAGGTCACCTAGTCCAAACCCCTGCTCAAAGCAGGACCAATCCCCAACTAAATCATCCCAGCCAGGGCTTACTCAGCCCCGGCTGCCTGGGGATAAATTAAGCCCTGGATGAGGGGTGGGGGAAGAGAGTAGCAAGGGCAGGCAGGGGAGAGGGTTGGCTGGGGGAGGCAGCAGGGGGCTGGAGCCTGAAGCCCTGTGGCTAGGGGATGGAATCCAAGGCCCCAGAGCTGAAGCCCAGGGCTGAAGCCTGAAGCCTCATGGCCAGAGCCTACCGCCACACCACCCCCAGGCTGAAGCCCAAAGCCTGAGCCCCACTACCCCTGAGAAGGTGGGGAACTCACCGGCTGCTCCTCCAGAGTTGTGCCCGAGGCGTCTCCAGAGGGAGACAGGGCCCAGCCCTGGCTGGAAGCCCCAGCAACCAACACCAAGACATCCAGGAGCACCAGGGAGGGGGAGGAGCCACTGCTCCCTCTCCCCTCCCATTACAGCCCAGGAGTCTGTGGCCGCAAGAAAAGCCCCTGGTAGCTGCATTTGGCCACGGTGGCTGCATTTGAGGAACGCTGTCCTAGACCACCCTGGACAGGTGTTTGTCCAACATGTTCTTAAAAACCTGCAATGGTAGGGATTCCACAACCTCCCTTGGTAACCTCTTCCAGCACTTAACTATCCTTAACGTTAGAAAGTTTTTCCTAATATCGAACCAAAATTTTCCTTGTTGCACACTAAGCCAATTACTTCTTGTCCTACTCCACGTGGACATGGAGAAGAATTGCTCACTGTTTTCTTCCTTTTACTGAGCTGTAGAGAGTCATGCTATTGGTGCGAGAGGCCTCTGGTGTTGACCAAGATGGCCGTCATAACAAAGACTCCAGAGCATTGGTATAACATGCTTCTGCTTTCATAAGTGGGCTGCAGCATTCTGCAAAAGCTTCATTTTCCCAGGGGTCTCCATGCGCAGCCCTCATGCAGAGCAATGTGATCTTGAGATGACAAGGCCATGGATAATTATAGCAAAGTTGGAAAGGAAACATGCTCTTCTCACCGTTTCACTGGAATCTGAGCTGGGAGCCCAATGTTGTGACCTTTATTGGGTTTAAGCTTTGGCTTAGTTCTGCTTTTGTTCCTAACACATGTATTTTAAAGCTTGCAGGAGAGGTGGTTTCTGTGCTACCCATTCTATGAGCTGTATTTCATATGTTGTGTTGCAGCCCTTGGATGCCAAGGTAATAATAGGCAATATGGACCAAAGGTGGGATTTTCCGACAGGTCGATGTGAGTTAGGAGGGCAATGAAAGTCATTGGGACTTGTGCGCTGAACTCCCCTTGGGCAAATTCCCAGTTCAAAGGAAAGAAGACAATGTGCAAGGGTTCTCCACATTGGTCAACTGGGGAGGGGAACAGAATCTTCTTTCCAGGTCATGGGGCTCCAGCCCAGATCCACAGGCCCATGCTCTTACCGTACCCTGGTACCCTGCCTTGCCCACCTGAACCTACTCTCCAGTAACATAGAGTGTGCTGTCATGGAACACAGCTTCACAGCAGGAAAGACAAGGGGAGCTTCCTGGTATGGCCTCCTGTTGGCTATTTCCCAATGCAGTTCTTTCACATCAAGGTGCACATTAGCACTGCAGATTAGCATGCATGCACCTTGATCTCAATTATCCAGTCACCATGATACTTGAATTTTGTAGGCATAGCATATACTGTAGTTCTTAAATCTATGGTGCAACTCAACCATTTTATTAATAGATCCTCAGCTGATGTAAATCAGTGTCACACCATTCACTTCAATAAAGCTACAGTGATTTACACCAGCTAAGAATCTGGGCCAATGTGTTCTGACTTCTTTTGAATTTTAAATGTTCACTGCTAATAATGAAAGGGATATAAGCTATTGTGGTTCACAGGGGGAGGTAATTTCCAAACGTGGGAGCTAAAAGATTCCACTTAAAACCCACATTTTGACGTTTAGGTCAGCTCTTGGGTGAGCAAGGTGAGATTTTCCATTGACTTTCTATGGGAATGATGGCATGGCTACATGGGGACATCCAGGAAAATTAATCCAAATTAACTAAAGGTGTGAATTTGAAGCACACTTTGGAAGTGAATTAAGCCACATCAAATTAAGGCCACTTTAATTCTGAATAATAGTGTCCATGCAGGGATTTAATGTGGTTTAACTAATCCACTTTAAGAATTAATTTGGATTCACCTTCCAGAGTGTCCTTGTGTAGACAAGCTCTTCAGCACCTAATTGATATTTGTGTCTCTGAAATATTTCCCCTAAATGGCCATTTTTTGTACGAGTGCAGATTTTATTAAATGTGTGATGTGGCCATGCTATGAAGGTGGGCCACACTCACAAAGAAGGCTCACAGCATCAATGGTCATTACCTGCAGGGATGTTCACAAAGCTAAGTACAAATAAAATTCAAGAGAGGAGAGAAAAGATTAAAGTGAAACAAGCCCTGGAAACACAATTAATTAAGCCAGTTCTTTGAACAAGTACACATGTCAACAGCAGAGTGTAGCTTGTCAACAGCATGGCAGGGTACACAGGTAAGATAAACACAACACTGACACACTTGCAGGAGATTAACCTTTCTGTAATCAGCATAATTAGTTAAGACTATAACAACATGCCTGCAGTACTAAAACAGTAAATAAATAAATAAAAATATAAACTGTTCTGAAGCTGCTCCCTTTAAAGAGCGTTACTCTTTCATCAGCTGTAAGCCACTGCACAGAGAAAATAATAAAACCAGGATATGAATTTTCAGTGGTGAGCAGATAGTTCAAACTAAACAGCGGGTGACGTTTCTTCTTCAGGTTCTGATGAATATGGTTGTGGGTGGGGGAAGTGTTGGGGTACCTGACCTAAAGGCCAGGTTTCAGAGTAACAGCCGTGTTAGTCTGTATTCGCAAAAAGAAAAGGTAATAGCTTATCACCAGCAGGAGAGTGGGGTGGGGGGGAGGTATTTTTTCATGCTTTGTGTGTATAAAAAGATCTTCTACACTTTCCACAGTATGCATCCGATGAAGTGAGCTGTAGCTCACGAAAGCTTATGCTCAAATAAATTGGTTAGTCTCTAAGGTGCCACAAGTACTCCTTTTCTTTTTCACCTAAAGGAGGATTTGGGGAAGAGTTTGTCAGCAGTGTGTGTGGTGCTTTGTGGCTCATGTCACTGGAAGACAGAAATGGATGGCTTAGGGCATGTCTATGGAGAGGTAGAAAGGAATTGCACTGGGACCAGGGGGATTAGTTGCCCCTGTATGGAGTGGCTGAGTATAGTTTGAGGGTAGGTATGACACAATGTGGATGAGAGGGATACATTTTGGTAGAAGCATGACTCTAGAAGTGACAGATGTTGCTTTGTATTGACTAGTGAACATATCACATGGAGTGAGTTATTTTGTGGAAACTCCACTATTTGGAGCATGCACTGGAATTGTTGCTGACTAGGTCTAAGCCATAAATCATGTCCGTGCTACGATGTCAGAATCATCACATCACGCAAGGCTTGGAAGGAACCTCTTGTAAGTGTAAGCTATACCCACTCAGTGTGACTCTCTGTCTCCTGGTGGCAGCTAGGCCCTTGGCTAAGAGAGGTGGGTCTTTCAGCTCAAGTAATAGAGGCTCATTTATGGATTTCCCAGGTTTGATCCCTGCTGTCAACAACCCATCCAGGGACATCAGCATTACAAGTGATGGTCCAAACATGGAATCTAGCTGGGAAGCCTCTGAGGCTTGGGAAGTGCTTCCTGCTCAGGGGAAGATGAAAACCACCACCAGATGGGGACAGAGCATAGAGTGAGCATGGCTTATATACATAATACAACGGGTATCTGTTTCCCTGTACTATGAGTGGACTAAGGGCAGGTCTTCACTACCCGCTGGATTGGCGGGTAGCGATTGATCTATCGGGGATCGATTTATCGCGTTTCGTCTAGATGCAATAAATCAATCCCTGAACGCACTCCCCGTCGACTCCGGAACTCCAGCTCGCGGGAGGCGGAAGCGGAGTCGACGGGGGAGCGGCAGCGGTCGACTCGCCACTGTCCTCACCGCCAGGTAAGTCGACCTAAGATATGCCAAATTCAGCTACGCTATTCGCGTAGCTGAAGTTGCGTAGCTTAGGTCGACCGCCCCCCGACCCCAGTGTAGACCAGGGCTAAGTTCATTATTATCATTGTCTCCGGCTAGCAGTTTAAATAATTGGCACCGTCAATACATGTAATTGGAGAGCTACCTCTTTTCGCAGTTGCAGGTGCTGGCACAGACTGAAGCAGAGTTACTTCTTTCATAGGAACGGGAAGGCCAATTTCAATAGGTCCTTCTCTGAAGATCTGTTCAGTGTCACGCAAACAGCGAGCCTGGGTCACAAGCAAAAAAGGAGCAATGTTTTGGCTGAAAACGCCTACGAGCACAGGTCTCTTATGATACCTGCTTCATCCGCACAGGCATAATTATAGAAAGACAAGGAGGTGGCTACTAACTAAAGTCATCAATTAAACGCATTAGGAAGGTCATGGTTTTGGAGTCTTTGTTTCTTTAAAGCAACACACTGTGGAAGAGTTTGAGTCTCTGTGTGGTTCTATATATTACAGTCATGCCTAGAGGCCCCAACCAAGATCTGGGTCCCATTGTGCTGCAGGCTGGACACACACACAGTCAGAGACAGTCCCTGCCCTGAAGAGTTTACAATCCAAATAGACAAGACAGAGTGGAAGGGGAAACAGAGGGTGAAATGATTTGCTCCAGTTCACACAGCGGGTCAGTAGATACCACCCAGGTCTCTTGAATGCCACACCAGTGCCCTATCCACTAAACCATGCTGTTTTAGTCCACGAGCTGTTGTACCTGTTGGGTGCTCTCTATCATTGCCAGTGCTTCGGCCATTAGTTTCTGGTTAACTCCACAAAGGTTTGCCACTTTCGTCTGGCACTTGTGATGGACGTTCATGCCACATGCTGAAAGGAAGAAGTTTATGAGGTGATCAGAGCCTGGGGAGGTTTGCATTATAAACAGCATTTGTCTGACATGAGGCAGAGCACTTCTATTGGCCTGAGCCAACAGGTCAGGGTGAAATTCACCCCTGTGAAGCCCTACGGAGCTCAAGGCCTAGGCACCAGTTAAATCCTATTGGTGCATAGTCACTGTGCTGGCCCAACCTGAATGAGCCACAAGCTGGGGAGATGCATGGGGACATTTTCCTCCCCAAGCCTGTGGAGCAGCTGTGGATCCACTCTTCAGCCCCATGGGCCATGCATCCTTGTGCAGCCCCCAAAATGATCCTGCTGTGTGTGTGCGTGTGTGTGTGGGGGGGGGCGATCCTCGGGCTCTGCCCTCAGCATGTCCCCATGCCCCCAACGACTAAGGAGCTATCTGCATGCTTAATGTAAACAGGATTTGGCCCTTAGACTGCAGCTCCTCAGGAGAGCAGCCTTGTAAAGGCCCATTCATTCCATCTACATCTGCAGAGCAGCAGGACTCACCGTCACACTTTAACCCTTGCCTCGCCAGGCCCCAAAGAAGCGTGCCACAGTGCTCGCAGAATGTCGGGCTCTTATAGTTGTAGACCTTAAACCGGTGCGGCATATCTATCTTAAACCTCTCCTTGTGGAACTGCAAGGAAAAAAGTCAGCAGTGAAAATACTACCCACTCTGCATCAGTGCTGAATTAAAAAAAGAAAAGTACTCATCATCCATATTATTCTATCTATTTTAGGGGGATTATGCTGCTGCCCAACACTGTGGTCTTTGACAGCCTCATTATTAGTTGGCAGGGTTTTTACCATGCCCAGGAAAAAAAAATCCTTGGGAATAAGCAATATATTGTACATAGAAAACAGGGTAGGGAAAAAAGTGACATCCATGCCAGTGCTGTATCTTTGTTATTGGGATTGACCAAAAAAAGGAAATTGTCTATAGATTTACAAAGCCAACTAATGGATTTTGCCACAAAGCTCCCATCTTTGTCAATGGGAATTGTGAGGCTAAACCCACTAGTTAGCTATGAGAATAACAGCCTAAAGTGTTTGAAGGGTGTAAACACCATGGAGGGATCAGAATTGATGAAGGGAAATGCTACATGGGTATAAATAGGGGCTGTGTGCTGAAATTAACTAAGAAAATCGTAGTCTTAATATCAATGCGGAAATGGCAGCTTACTCTCATTTCTGCACAGATTAGGGAAATGCTCCCTGGAACGATGATGTGAAAAAGCAAGATAAAGGCATAATAAAGGGGAACTTGTCAATATACAGATCTCCCATTAACAGTCTGCAAAGTTTGGATAATATAATATATACACTCTTGAAATGGTAAATTCCTCGATTTTAAGGCCAGAAGGGACCATTATGATCATTGAGTCTGACCTCCTGCATCATAAAGGCCAACAAACTTCATAATATCTCCCTCGTGCCCATAACGTCCATCTGCGGTATAGCATCTCTTTTAGGAAGACATCCAGCCTTGATTTAAATATTGCAAAATCAGTTATTAAATTTGAGTGCATCACAAATAAGAGATTGTGTGACCGATCAGGAAGGTGCAAGCAAAGGACACGAATCTGATTCATTACACCCATTCTACACCAGTAACTTCAGTGACTTCACTGGAGTTACTCCTGGCTTACGTCAGTATAAGAAAGATCAGAATGAAATCCCTATGCCGAAATGTGACACATACCATTGTTTCTCTGCTATTGATTGCCGATCCTGTGCACTTAGCTATTACTTTATCAATACACTTCTTATGAATGGCAGCATTGCATTCTGAAAGAACAGATAAGCCACAATATTAGGAAAAAATGCCATCTAAAAAAATGACTGAATAAATAATGATAGTAATATAATAAAGCTTCTTACGCCTGCACTGGTAGCCTTGTTTGTTAAGACCCCTGGAATAAACACAAAGCTGGTTAATTTTGAATTTTCAGAGAGCCCCCATAGAGCAGCAGTATTTATGCAATGGAAATTGAAGAAGACCACATTGATTTTTATTAGCTCCTGTAGGGCTTATCTAGCTTAAGTATCTTTATTCACTTCAGCTAGTAGTTAGAATGACTGCTTGAGGCCCTCACAGCAGGTTTTGTGCACTTTACAACTTTTAATTTTGCATCAGTTAATGGCAACCTGTTTATTAGAAACCTATGTGTATTTTAGTCACTGCAGAAACAGTAAAAGATAGGAGTGAATTTTCATACTGGTACAAATGCAATTAGAATCATGACAACTGGGTGTGTCATATCCCGGGAATGAAACATGTAACCCCTACATGTAACAGATAAAGGGCCTGATACCGTGACACTTACTCACACGAGGAGTCTTTACTCCTTCAAACAGTTCCAATGCCCAAATCCTGAGGCCTTTTCTCAGTTTCCAGTCCTAACGACCTGATCACACTCCCATTAAAGTCAACGGAAAGATTCTCAGGCCCAGATCTTCAGAGGTATTTAGGCACCTAACGCCCACTGATTTCAAAGGAAGATGAGAGGCTAAATACCTTTGGGGATTTGTGCCTGACTGACTTCAACTGGAGCTGGACTGGGCCCTGCTCAGACAAACGCTCACTGAAAAGGCCCACTGGAGTCAAGTATGTGAGTGAGAGTTGTGGGGTCAGGCCTCTTAATGGTGAGCAATAATAATGTTTCTTCACTGAGGTTTGGAGGAATGGATCCTCCTGAGATGATGATTAACGTCTAGTATGTAACAGAAGTGCCCGGGGACCTCTGCATACACATGTACATGCTGAATTGCACTGGGTTGTGATCCAGGGAAGACTTGAAAGCACCTCACTTGCACCAACTCTTATTCATTCGTAGCCACAGACTGCTTATGGAATGGCAGCTGGTTAACACGGCGGACAATGAGTTTCAGAATGAAAGGTGGAGGAAGCTCTGAATCATTGTACGTACCAGACGAACTCATGGCAGACAGAGCAGAATGTGGGTTGTGGGAAAAAGGTAGCAGTGAACTCGTGACATTTGACGTTGTGAATTTTGGCTTGCTTGATAGCTCCCCGGCGCTGATGCAGGGAGAAAAACCCCTCTGTCTCACAGTCGATCAGCTCTTTAGCATCTGGGAAGAAAGGAGACGTAAGAGTTCATTACGAAATTCAGTTATTGTGTATGTGTGTAGATATATACAGTATAAGTATATACAGTGTAAGTACAGTATAACTACAGTGTGTGTATACACTCACAGTAGTTATACTATACTTATACTCTGTGTTCTGAGCTGTCTTTTACTGGAGAATCTCAGAGTGCTTTACAAGCATTAATAAATGAAGCCACACACCACTCTAGTGAGGCAGGTATTACACTCATTTGACTGATGGGGAACTGGGACACAGAGAAGTTAAATGACATGCATAAGGACAGAGGCTGTATAGTTGACAATAGAATCCAGGAGACCTAAGTCCCAGACCTATGCTCTAGCCTCCCCTCTGTAACTATGCTGATGGAAGCAACTAATGTAGACCAAACTCACCTAACGTATATACTTAGTATAAAGCTCATAAGAAATTACACATGACTCCTCTGGTTAGATATGAAGCAGGCAGAGTGCCCTTGTCTGTTTCATGATGGCTTTCATTCTACCACTTTAAAGCAGAAAGGGAAAGTCCTCCAAATAAGCAGTCAATCAGTTTAAATACCAATTTGCTGTTCTGAAACTACTGGTAGAAGATCCGTTCAGCATTTACAACGTGAACGTATGATGGTGGGCATGACCTAGGAGAGGTAAAAGCAGGGGAAACAGCTGGCAAAATTCACAATGATAATCCGAGCTGGGCGGGAAAAGGTCATTCTGTTTCATGGAGGATTTTTATATTTTGTTCCAATTGGGAACGAAACCCCCAAATTTCAAAATTCTCATTGAAAAAGAAAAAGATCCCCAGCTCTGGGGCAGACTGCCGGTGGGCTGTCTGGAAGTTGTGCACTCTGGAAACTCTGGGGTCCCCAGCAGCCCACCAAGTGGACCCTGAATCTCTGGAGTCTCTGACTCTGAAGCAGTCCGCCTAGTGTGCTTCCCTGGAGCCATGGACCATGGAAGCCCTGAGGTCCCCAGCAGCCCATCAGACAGGCTGGCAAGGAACCAGGTGGGTGAGTGGGCAGAAAACACTGCCAGGGTTCCGTTGGAACTCTGGTGAAATTGAACCATCTCTGTGAAACATTTTATTTTTGATGAATTGGCAAATTCTGACAAAATACTGTTGCACGGGAATTTTTCCGACCAACTCTAATGATAAAGTGGATTGAGCTGTTTGCTACAATGACAGTGTAGGTGTCCTTCACGTTGTATCCCCAGTGTAACTCAGCCCTGATCAGAATAGCTGGTAGAGTACATCTACAGGCAAGAAAATAGTTCATTTTCCATGTCTGTTCCATCAATGTTCAGTCTTGCTAGCTATTGGTGATAATGAGGTCAATTGTGCTGATAGAACTGTCCACTAGGAAATTGGCTGAGACCATCCACTTATTTCACCTGGGACCCCTGAATTTTGGTTTTTACTGACTTGAACTAGCGCTGAGCTGATGACTTAAGGGAGAAAATTCTCGATCCTATAGCCAATGCCTTGAGCACTCCTATCTAACTTTCCTCGCACCTCTACCCATATTTTAAATACAGTGTATTTGTTTTCCATATATGTTTACATTTAAATTCTAGAATCTTGGGTGATGCTATTTATTATTAGAAAAAGTCTATTTAATTCTGTGGCAAGCAACATTAAACGATAATCTCCCCAAAACTACAGCTCCATGCTTCTAAATATGTGTTTCCAAAGATTGGAATTGGCTTAACATGCTGAATTACAAGACAACAGGAACCAGTGAATTGTTGCTAATGCTAATTCATAATATGCAGAGCATAGGAATTATTTAATGTATTGTTTCCAGCAAATAATTTTCTTTAAAGTAAAAAAAAAGGCATTGAACCCTTTCTCTATAACCCACAGAAGCAGAATGTGTTAATACAGACAAGCTCTTGTCTTCTCTTGTTGGCTTTCACAAACGAAGCAGGGCTGGGTCTGGTTAGTATTTGGGTGGGAGATTTCCAAGGAAACCCGAGGTTTTGAAGGAAGTGGTTTGTGTGGTTCACTAAGGTTGCACGTCCCTCTAGTCAGAACTGAACTAATGCCCCATCATGAGGTTACAGCACAGTATGGAAGTGCTGGCATTGGATTAGATGTAAAGGAGAGAATGTGACCGAAAAACAGTCACGAGTATCTCTTTGGGATGTTGTTGACCTCACTGACGGTACCTTGATCTACTAAGTGATGCAAGGTATAAAGGCATAAACAAGAGGAAGTATTTTTGAGGCATGTTTTTTTATAATCCACCTGGTGCTCTTTCAGATGCAGTTTCTTTACCATTGAAATTACAATCTGTAATTTAGGGCTTGATTCAACTATGGGAGTTAGATCAGGGCCATGGGGTAAATATTCATGAAGCTGTTTTCAAAAATATAGACCATTCAACTCTTGACATAAGTGCTCAGATGTAAGATTTTCAATTTACACAGAATTGTGCCCTGAAAAAAGTGGTTAGAATTATATATAGAGATTCTTTTTGCATATTCCTTCCAATTCTACCAGGCCAGTACTGATTTACTATATGCTGAATTCATGAAAATATTCACAGTTACTGTGATTCTGCAAGCTTTGCAGAGGAATAAAACCCAACCCTTGCTAAATAATATAATAATATCCACCAAGTGGATTGTACAACAATTCACCTAAGTATTCTGTAGGAAGTAGCCTGCACTGAAGTATTGATTCTGACATTGCTATGTGCAATCCGGAGATGTACTGGACACCTAACTTCCCTAAAGGTTAGCCCCTGTGATGGGTTAAGACTTCTGTTTCAATGCTGACCTGATACAGCTTGGCAGCAGAAGCCTTAGTACCCATCAGAGGTAGGAGTTGATGAGGAAAAGTACCAATGTGCACATGCTTCCTAATGAATTATTTTCATTGTCTTACTGGAAGATCTTTCTAAGTTCAGGTTGTTACCTCCCCATCTAGTCCTCCATCCTGCACTCATCAAAGTCAACGGGAGTTTTGTCAAGGTCAAAAGATGAAAATGTGTTTTACATGGCCATTTATGCACTTTGCCATCCCTTTATGTTGAGATTGTTCCAAACCAATTAATATATACATTTTTCAGCTAGGAGCTCTATACAGGGCCGGTCCAAACCTTTGAAATCAATGGGAGTCTTTCCACTATCCTGGATGGGAGCTGGATCTGGAATTAGGTCCTTTTTTCTTCTGGGTTGGCTTAAAAGAATGCATGTGTAGGGATGGCAGTTACGGGAGAATCCACTTTTTTACGGGTAAAGCTAGCAAATTTGAATGCAAATAACTGAGGGACAGCCAACGTGGAACCCCGCAATGCAATATGAAGTGCTCTTCATAGTGAAGCCGCATTCAACCCATTGCAATAATCTCAATACAAGTCTATAGGTGAATCATCAGTATTGAAGTGAGCATTATTTTAAATGCCAGGTGTTTATCTGAAGATGACTTGTCTGTCCCACATAACCAGAAATCAAATCAATTAATCAATAAATAGTGTCACTTGCCGCTCATTTCCAGGAAGTATCTTGCATTCATTAGCATTCTCCCTTGAGGTTTCAATTCTAGCTGGTTGAGACAAGAAGAAAGAAAAAAAAGTGTAGATGTTAGACAGCAATGCTACTTAACGGCAATCACTTCAGATGCCTGAGCGAACTCAAAGCTAAAGTCTAGCAATAATCTCAGCTGGCAAGAAAAAAATTAATTTCCCCACAGAATTCAATAAATGGCAATAACTACTCGGTTTTGGTTCGTTCATTATTAGACACAGTAACCACTGGAGAACAAAGTGTATAGAAGGGCTCTGGGAGAAGCGACGGACAATATGATGGGATGGGATGTTAGATGCGGTGGGATCTGAGTTACTACAGAGAATTCTTTCCTGGGTGTCTGGCTGGTGAATCTTGCCCACATGCTCAGGGTTCAGCTGATTGCCATATTTGGGGTCGGGAAGGAATTTTCCTCCAGGGCAGATTGGAAGAGGCCCTGGGGGGGTTTTGCCTTCCTCTGCAGCATGGGGCATGGGTCACTTGCTGGAGGATTCTCTGCTCCTTGAAGTCTTTAAACCATGATTTGAGGACTTCAAGAGCTCAGACATAGGTGAGAGGTTTATTGCAGGAGTGGGTGGGTGAGATTCGGTGGCCTGCGTTGTGCAGGAGGTCGGACTAGATGATCATAATGGTCCCTTCTGACCTTAGTATCTATGAAATCTATATGGTTATAAGACTATGTTGTTTCTCACCAGAGGCTTGGGAACAGCATGCTAGAACATATATGAAGTATGGATAAAATAATAAATAAAGCTCAGATTTTCCAAAGATGCTCCGTATCCACCAGCTTCCATCAAGAGAACATATCATTCCCAGTGGTAGCTGCTGAGTGCTAAGCACTTTTGCAAATGTGGCTGTAAGTGCCTAACTCCTATAGGCTTCAGTGGGAGTTAGGTGCCTATCGATATTTTTGGTTTGCTGGCTGAATCAAAACATTTTTTAAGAAAAACTGTTTCAGGTTGACCCAAAATAAAATTTTTCGACAATTAGGAAAAATAAAAAAACCTCAAGGAAAGTTTGATTCCACTCCACATGAAATGTTTCATTTTGTTTTTGAAGGCTTTTTACTTAAAAAAAAAAAACAACCGAGATGGAATTCGAAACGAAAAGTCATTTTGAATAAAAAATTGAAATATTTCAATTACAAAATGTCCGAACAAAGTGTTTAAATTTGGGGGGGGGGGATGTTTTGGGTTTTTTTCAGCCAGAACAATTTGGTGAATTCAACAAAAATTCCCAAAATGTTTTGGTTGACCCAAATCTGCATTTTTCAGCCAAAAAGAGCTTTGGCTGAAAAATTTTGCCCAGCTTCACTTCTTAGGCACTTTTGCAAATCCCACTGGGTGCCTATCTGCATCCTTGGGCCCCTAAATGCCTTTGTATCTGGCTCTATGAAGCCTAATGGGACTTTGGGTATGTCTTCATAGCAACTAGATACCCACAGCTGGCCCGTGCCAGCTGACTCAGGCTCGTGGGGCTTGGGTTGTGGGGCTGTTTCATTGCTGTGTAAATGTCTAGGACCCTGTGAGGTGGGAGGGCCCCAGAGCTCAGGTGCTAGCCGGAGCTTGGAAGTCTACACAGCAATGAATCAGCCTCACTGTCTGAACCCCACGAGCCCGAGTTGGCTGCCGTGGGCCAGCTGCAGGGTTTTCTTTGCTGTGCAGACATACTCTTAGGCTCTATGTACCCGTAGACTCTGAAGTAGCCAAACTGTTTTTAAAATAGAAATGAGGAGTTTTTGAAAATTTTACCCTATGGGTAAATCTTACAAGTTAGCATAGGCGCTGACTCCGTGGGTGCTCAGCACCCACCGGCTGGTCCCGCCAGTCAGCTTCTCCCCCCTCCCCAGTGCCTCTGCCTGTCACCCACCAATGGGCCTGCCAATCAGCTCCTCCCTCTCCCCCCCCCACGCTCCCACCAGCCGAGGATCAGCTGTTCAGCAGCGGGCAGGAGGAGCAGCAGGGGAGGAGAAGGAGTGGGGGGCATGAAAAGGCAGAGTGAGGGAGGGGCGCACTTGGGGGAGGGGGCGGAACAAGGCAGGAAGGGACAGGGCAGGGGTAGGGCCTTGGGGCAGGGGTGGAGTGTGGGTGGGGCAGAGCAAGGGGTGAACACCCTCCCCTGTCCCTATTAAGAGCACGGCGATCACAAAAATACTGTTTGCTAAACAGCATTACCTGCAGCCTGCCTGCTGGGATTATCATGCCATGTAATTAATACTTTGAGCCTGTTTCATCACTACCATACTTCAGATTTATACCACTGATATTTAATGGAGTCACAGTGATATAACACTGAAATGATGCAGCGGTGAATCAGTCCACCGATATTAGACAGATTAAATTTTAAGAGCATTTCTCTAGGGCACATAAGATAATTCATATGTAGTCACTCATATTACTATCTTCCCCCAAAGGATTATCTAAGCAAAGCTATTATGTCTGCGTGACTCAGAGGAACCAGAATGCTTGCTAATATAAGTTATATGTTTTAATATAGCAGTGACAGTTAATATAAAAGCATTATGTTGCTCTTTTTGATATTCATGGACTGCTTTCCATCAAGCAATGCACGAGATTACGCCACATGTGTTCCTTGGATGGGCAGACAATTTTTGTTGGCATATCAGTTACATTTGCAATCTGGTATGCACATAGCGCCTCCCCTTATTCCATAAGAGTTATCTCTAACAAGCCATCAGTGGTGTTAACAACCCAAAGCGCTTACCCATATTTCTGTCTTCCCATTGGTCTTCTTGCACCTGTCCGCCAGTACGTTGAGTTCAACTGTGGTTTCTGAAACCATCTCCGCGCTTTTGTCCTTCACAACAATGTGCATGACCCTACCCTTGTTGATATGGGCGTCGAACGTGCTGTTCCAGGGTGGGTACATGGTGGGCTTCTTTTGGACGTACACTTGGCCATTCTCTGTTAACAGAAAAGATATTTAGACATATCGGGATGTCCGCCTGAGAGGATGGGACACAATGGGCCTGATTCTCATTTATGCCAAGGCTACCACGCAGGTGAGAAGGGGCCCTTGAACTAAATTTAAATATAATTTGTGCCCACTTAAAGACCTCTTTATTCTGCCACAGTGATGTAAAGTGACTTAGAGTAAATAAGAATCAAGTACATTAAAAATCAGTGGAGTTACACTGGTGTTAATCTGCAGTAATGCAGTTATGAATCAGGCCCTCATTTTGTCTCGGGCAAAATTATTTTCCCAGCATTCCTGCCTCTAAACTTCTTTGTCTTCCAAGATGAAAGCAAAACAGGTAAAGCAATTCCATGGTTATTCACTCTGAACCCAAACAAAGAAACTAGGGGCTAGATCATTTCTGTGGAGGAAATGAGAGCGGAGTCAGAGAACCTAGGCTTCTGTGGGAGGATAATCACTCGTTTCCCTCACAATTACTCCATCAATGCTAGAAACACTGAAGAAAATAGGGGCAGGAAAAGGTGACATAGGAGACACAGGTGCTGACTTCTATTTTTCCCGATGGGTGCTCCATCCCCACTCTGCCAACTTTCATGTGGTAAATAAGCACCCCAACTTTCACAATAAACCAAAAATCAAGCTAATCCCATTTCAAAACAAGGCCACAACAAGCCAATCCCTAAGAACCCCAACACTCTAGGTCACTAGATACCGACGGCGTGCAGTCTGGGACTGTGGTGGGCCTGCGGTGCACCCCGACTCTCTCCCGCCCTTGCCCCTGCTTGCCCCCCCTTGCCCCTGCTTGCCGGGAGCTGATCAAAAACAAGAAGCAACAAGCTACAACAAGCTACAGGCCAAAAACTAGCCAACAAGCCAAAAACTAGCCAACAAGCAACTCACAAGCCAATTAAGCCACAAAGAAGTGCAATTTCTGACTTTTTTCATGGGTTTGGCATGTCTGCTCTGCGCCCTGAGGCCCTGCCCCTACTTCGCCCCCCTCCCCAGAGGCCCTGCACTCGCTCCACCTCCTCCTGCCCCCCGCTCCACCCCCTCCCCTGAGGCCCGCCCTGCCTGCCACTCGCTGTCCTCCTGCAAGCGCCTCCCGCCAGCTGCTGAACAGCTGATCAGCAGCCCTGCCAAACAGCTGTGGCTGGTGGGTGCTGAGCTCTCTGTTTTTCTTTCCTTGGGGGCTTGATCCCTGGAGCACCCATGGAGTCAGCGCTTATGATAGGAGACACAACTTACTCGGATGTGAGGTATCTTTGAGGCCTACCATAAAACTGCCCAGCCAGTCCCAATCATAATTTCCCCTACTCTTTAGTCCAAGTCTCGCCAGACTCTTTGTCCCAATCTACTCCTTTCCTTAGATCTGGCTTTTGCCCTCCGCATTTGAATCAGACAGTTTCCTCCTCCACACTGCCTGGGTGCCAGCAGAAGGGTGACTGAGAGGACAGGAGAAAGGCTGCCTGTCTTCAGTTCCAGGGCCCAAACGCACACGGACTTGGAGCAGCTGGGAGAAGCCATCACAAGGAAAGCTTTATTCCCATTGTGACCATACAAATGAGAAGAACCTCACCCATCTTTCTTAGTATTATACTGTCAGTTTATACACCACGTCAAGAACTTGGACTCTTTACTCAAGGTGAGCTCTGTTTAACAATAACCATCCTTAACTTTTCCTCTTATAAAATGTTAATTTAATGGAATAAGAAAATTAAAAATATAAAACATGTTTAAGTGCATTGTGGGATAATAATACCGCCCTTCTGCCGAGCATTAGCAGACGTCAAGACCTCCAGGTTGGTGTCCCGTTGAAGGAAAAATCAATGACACAGAGCGAGGGGGTGTATCCTTACTGTAACTGGTTTATTTACACAATATACACGAATCCATGAACAGAGGTAGTCACAAACGGCATGCAGGAAAAATCCCAGTTTCTGAAATCTCCACCCAAAAACCTGGTTCCCACAAAGCAACTCTGCACCAAGTATTGATTGGAGTTAGAGAAATAAAAGGCAGAGAACAAACTGTCTTTCTGTTTGCAACAGATTCCTTTAAAATAAACTATGTCAAAAAAACTGACAACAATACAGCATTTCTTCAAAGAATACACACTGCTGGCATGCTGAGTGTAATGGTGCCCTCTGGTGACTCCCTCCATAACAATAATACTTTACACTTCCATTGCCTCTTACTTTGGACAATCTACAAATGCTTTATCAATATTCATAAAAATACTTTCACGACTTCTTTATATATCACACAGAAGCAATGGAAACCACAGCACTGGACTGGGATTTAGGAGACCTGGGCTCTATTCCTGGGTTAGCCACTGACCTGACAGGTGAGCTTGGGTAAGTCACTGCAGCGCTCTGTGCCTCAGTTTCCCCATCTGTGAAATGGGGATAATGATACTGACCTCCTTTATAAAGTGTTTTGAGATCTACTGATGAAAAGCGCTATGTAAGAGCTCGGTATTGTTATTAATTATCATCATCATCTTCATCATTATTTTCAGGTCAACTTTAAATACTTGGGTGTGTGCAACCAACTGGAACCAGTTTAACTAAAGGTGGTTTTATAAACCAATTTGGTGCCATTGGTATGAATTTTGGTTTTGAAACTCTTATTTTGGTTTAAAAGTAGTTCATTTTGATTTCTCTTAATCCAGTTTAAAAAAAATGAATTAATTGGCAGTGAACCACTCTTAAATTGAATTAAATGTGTCTTCAAGCAGACTTGCACCAGTTTAACTAAATCAGTTTGCAAACTGATTTAAGATAAACCACTGCAAGTTCTGCATTCAGACCAGGTCTTGAAGGAGCAGCATTTTAAGGGAGCCCATGCTCCCAGGATAAAGAAACTCCCCCCGCCCCGTCTTTTCTCTAAGGGTGGGTAGAGGGAAAGGAAGGAGACTGCGATCTACTGTTGATTGGGGCTTGGGGGAGAACCAGCCGTCTGCCACCTGCTGCTGTTGGAAGGGAGGAGCAAGAACCAGATGGGAAGGAACAGAGTACGGGAAGCACATGGAAAGCTTTTAATCTCCATTCCCTATCCGGCTCACCCAATGACAACAGAAAGCTGCCTTTATTGCTCCTTTTCATCTCCCCCACCTTAGGAGTCCATGCCCTCCCCTCCCTTCCAGCAGCTGGATCACTGGAGAAAAAGGCAGAGTAGAGATGTCTCTTACTGTACCTGGTGCTGCTTCCCAGTGCGACCTCTGCTAGGATGCTGCCTCTCAGCTCCCTGGGTCTGTCCTATTGGCATATCACCACAGCAGTGATCCCCACCCCTACAGTTTTGAAGGGAAGGATCTGGGATCCAGGCCCAGCTCCCTGTATGTGTCGAGGTTTTATATGTTAAGGACCAGATCGTGAACCCTTTACTCACACTGGCTTATTTACACTATATACACCAGTCCTTGAACAGAGATGGTCACAAATGGTATGTTGGCAAACCCTGCTTCCTGAAATCTCAGCCCAAACGCTGATGTGTTGTTCCCCAGAACAATTTTGCGCCAAGATGTTAGAGACATAAAGGCAGAGAACAAACTTCTTACTGCTTTCCACAGCTTCTGCAAAAAGAACCTGTATCACAAAACTAACAAGACAGTGTTTCCTCATCTGAATTTGGACTTCTCATATAAGGGTCTCCCAATATGAGTAGAGGTTGCACCACTCAGTCCAAAGTTTGAATCTGTACATGGACTTTCCCGAAGTTCAATGGAATTTGGATCTAGATCAGGCCCATCTCTGCAATTAAGGACCATCACATATTTAGTAAGTGTGTGGTTGGGCACATTTTACTCACACTTGAACACTGTATGTGTCATAAATATAAAGGGAAGTGTAAACATCTTTAAAATCCCTCCTGGCCCGAGGAAAAACCCTTTCACCTGTAAAGGGTTAAGAAGCTAGGATAACCTCGCTGGCACCTGACCACAATGACCAATGAGGAGACAAGATACTTTCAAAGCTGGAGGGGGGAGAAACAAAGTGTCTGGGTCTGTCTGTGTGATGCTTTTGCCGGGGACAGAACAGGAATGGAGTCTTAGAACTTAGTAAGTAATCTAGCTAGATATGCGTTAGATTCTGTTTGTTTAAATGGCTGAGAAAATAAGCTGTGCTGAATGGAATGGATATTCCTGTTTTTGTGTCTTTTTGTAACTTAAGGTTTTGCCTAGAGGGATTCTCTATGTTTTGAATCTAATTACCCTGTAAGATATTTACCATCCTGATTTTACAGAGGTGATTCTTTTTTACTTTTTCTTCTATTAAAATTCTTCTTTTAAGAAACTGAATGCTTTTTTCATTGTTCTTAAGATCCAAGGGTTTGGGTCTGTGGTCACCTATGCAAATTGGTGATGATTTTTATCAAACCTTCCCCAGAAAAAAGGGGGTAAGATTTGGGAGGATTCTGGGGGGAAAGACGTTTTCAAACAAACTCTTTCCTAATAATAATAATACCAGTGTTAGACGTTTGGTGGTGGCAGCGAAAGTCCAACGGCAAAGGGTAAAATAGTTTGTACCCTGGGGAAGTTTTAACCTAAGCTGGTAAAAGTAAGCTCAGGAGGTTTTCATGCAGGTCCCCACATCTGTACCCTAGCGTTCAGAGTGGGGAAGGAACCTTGACAGTATGTATGTAGATTTTTGCAATTAATATACTTAGATAATTGTCTGTGGGCCTAATTCATCCCCGGTGTAATTCCTGGCTTTAATGGAGTTTCGCCAGTGATGATTATGGCTCTCTATGTCAAATAACAGAGGCTTACTTCAAGGCACAAGCTCATAAATATGCATTCAGTATCTTTTGATAAAAAGTTGCACAAAAAGAAAAGCAGCTGAGTGCAACATAAACTTCCAGATGTCACTGAGAACAAAAATATTAACAGGAAGAGCCATGACTTCCTCACTGCATCAGCTACACAGCCACCAGACATAGAGAAATCAATTTATCCAAGAGACACAATCATTTGCAACATAAATATCTGTTTTCAGTGCCCTGGAAAATATATGGCTAAAATAAACAAACACTGGGATGGTAATGAATTGGCCAATGCATAAGGGCAAAATTCTCTCTGATGTAACTCCACTGAAGTGAAAAGAGTTATATCAGGGACTCATTTACCTCCATGCTCCTGGAAGATGAAACAGCATCTGTCTTTCCTGTAGTGCAAGGCTTTCTCTTTGGCTGACAGTGTCTCTTGATCAGTGGGACTGCATATAAAGTTCAAACACAGTGCAGAATCTCTCATGAGACAAATGGCATCAAGACAGGTGTTAAAAGGGCATGGATCCAGGTGGCCCATTAAATCCAGAGCAGCTTTTAAATGACAGATTTTTTTATGCCTCAAAGGCTCCTGTGATATCTGGAAAGGTTTCTCTTCTGTAGTGAGCTGCAGTAGCTCTTCCAACCACTTTTATTTTTAAGAATGGCAATGGCCTTTGATTAAACACTGCGATTCCTTTGTTTAAAACAAACAATCCGAAAACCTTCCCTAAAATTACAAAGTGCAGAAAAAACAGCATTCAACAGACACAGCAGTGAAAGATGACACCAATGCACATTGCAAAGTACTGAAGCAGAATCTTCTACCAAAATGGCTCCAGCATAGAGGACCTGATCTAAAATCTAAGGCTCTGTGACATACCAGAGTGGAATCCAGACCAGTGGGGGGCTGTGTCACCCCTGCCCTATAACTTTGGGTGCCTTGCAATGCCTTGCTGCTGTAGCCTCCAACCTGGACTGCTCACAAACAGCCGCCAACACGCAGGTCACTCCCAGATGTGTTTGTGTAATTTCACATCACCAGCCTCGGTTATACTGCAGGGTGACCTCAACACACTCCCAGTCCCGGATTTCCCCCCTGAAGTGTATGTCTTGTACTGCCCAGCCCTCTCCTGGACAGTCCAAATATAAGAAGTCTGTTATTCCTTTAAGAGACTAATACACAACAGCTTATTACCTGAAACAGAGTTACCCAGACACTTTAACTTAACTATGCTGGATTAGATAAAACAAGTTTATTAACTACGAAGAGATAGATTTTAAGTGAGTACAAGCCATGAGGCATAAGAGTCAGAAATGGTTACAAGAAGAACAAAGATAAAATGCTTTTTAGTGCCTAACTTAACAAACTAGATAAGATTCAAGCAAAATTTTTCACCACATGCTTCCAGCAAGGTTAAAACTCTTCAGGTCAGGATCCCTCCCACCAAAGCCCAATGGCTGTTTTCCTTTGTCTTCTTAGGTGTGATGCCAGGGAGAGACAGGGATGTCTTGGGGTGTTTGCCCCACCTTTTTATAGTTTTTTAGCCCCTCTTTGAAAAGCATTTCCAGCTGAGAACCAGGAGACAGGCAGTCTGTTGGAGGAAGGCCACTCCATGCTGTTTTTTCGCTGAGATGCAGATCTCTTTGTCCCTGTCCCCTATGCATCCGATGAAGTGAGCTGTAGCTCACGAAAGCTTATGCTCAAATAAATTCGTTAGTCTCTAAGGTGCCACAAGTACTCCTTTTCTTTTTGCCAAAGAATGGTCACTTGTTGACACCTGGCTGGGGCATCAGCTTGCTCTTTGTCTTTGGGAAACTGGTTTAATCACTCTCTAGACTTATCTGGGAAACCTATTTCAGTCATTATTTCAGCTTATATTCATAACTTTACATATAATGTGGCTATATGCACTTTACCATGCTATTTCTGATCAGCAAGTGATGAGTTTTCAAATTATACCTCACAAGGCATATCTTGTACAAAGACTATTACAATAGCATGTAGGGTGTGAACATAGGGGTGTATTCCATCACAGGCTCATTCCATCCTGATATATCATTGGACCCAACTAACAAAAACAAATACATTTAAATAATTTAAGTTTATAAAAGAAACCAACAATAGCCAAAAGTTCATCGAGCATTCCCTGTCCTGTAGTGGCAATTTAGCATCTTTTCCCCATAAAAGCCTTGGAGGTAGTGTAACGCGGACAGAGCCCGGGGATCTCTGTAGCTTAATGCATGAGCCTCTACCGCATGAGCTAAAAACCAGCTGGCTGTTAGCTAAGTCTGTAGAGCAGACTCATTAATCTCTCTCTCTCTCAGTGGTCTCGGTGCCACTAGATGGGAAGAACACCACACCTAGGAGGTGTGTGGGTTACATAAGCATGGTCAGAGCATAAGGCTAGGAGCCAGGATTAATAGATTCTATCACCAACTTTGCAACTGATGAACTGAATCTCCTTGAGCATTTCACCGAGCCCAATATTTTCATGCTTGGGTGTCACATTTGGGCACCTAAATAAAAACAACCTGATCTTCACAGGTACTGAGCAGCAACACCACCAGCTTCATGAAACTTTCAGGAGGGAATTGAATCTAAACTGCATCAGAAGATATCCAGGGCTCAGACATCTACCAGGTCAAAGGAAATGGGAATCTAAGAGGTTTTTTGTTTTCCATTCCAACATGTATATGCTTCAAGGGCCTGCACAACTTTACTCCTTCCTACATCTCAGATCTTGCCTCTTATCATGTCTTCTCTTGCCTCCTTTGCTCTGCCAGTGATGCTGTCTATCCCCAATGCCCCTTTATTTCCTTCTCCCACTCCTGGCTTCATTCCTTCTTCCATGCTGCCAGGTCACAGGGCATCAGATCCCCACCGTCTTCTCCTTCTTCATCTCTCTCCTAAAAACCCATATCTTCAGCAAGGATCTGAGACACTAGCCAACTAACAGATGCCCCAACATTTCGGAAGACAGGTTGCATAGGAAATGTACAAACTGAGATTTTCAAAGGGACCTAAGGGAGTAATGTGCCCAAATCCCACTGAAATTCAATGGGAATTGAAGCCCAGCTCCTCAAAGATATTTAGGAACCTAACTCCCATTGAAATCAGTGGAAGTTAGTTGCTTAAATACCTTTAGGGATCTGGGCCTGGGTGCTTAACTGCATTAAATAAACACCTTCCATCAAGTGCATTTTGCCTTATCTGTGCCTATTTTTAGATTGCAAGCTCTTCTGGGCAGGGTCTGTGTGACATTTCCCCGGGTACCCAGGGCTGTGAGGCACCTGCTTGTGCCTGCTCTTAGTGTGAGGAAGTCTTGTCTGTGCCTACCGGGGGGTCAGCTCCCCAGCCCTAGCAGCCACGGGCAACACAGGTGCTCCCTTCTAGGCCTACACAGGCCCTGCTGGCACTCTGCAGCCTAGCGAAAGGTACACTGTGGTCCTGGAGCCCTCCGAGCATCCTCCTGTTCCACTGGACGCTTGCAGGGTTCTCAGATCTGCTGCATCCAAAGGAACAATTCGCCTCAGTTTACCAGTTCCACCTCAGATTACTGCACCGCTTAACACACAGCACTTAGATACGTTTGCAGTGAAATTAAGCGTAAGTTTATGTAACAAAGCAGAGAGAGTCAAGTAACAGCAGTATTGGAAACAAATGGTTACAGAAAAGTAAAACCGTAGGACGCATTTTAGAACCTAGACTTCGTTGACTAGATACGTGCCTGCCTTGTACAACAATGCTCACCCCAAGTCCTTTCAGCGTTTGCCAGCCACAGTGACCCCACTTTCCTACAACAAACATGGTGTCAGCTTGCCTCCTCCGTGAACAATCCTGTGTGCTTCCTTCTATCCCTAGCAGCCCTTTGTCTTTAGTCAGAATCAGTACACACCCTGCTGTTGTTTTGTTCCCTGTACGTTTTCTTTCTTGTAGATTTCACAATTTTCCCACGGATATCTGGGTTGTGTGCAAATAGGCAACCGTTGTAAGACATACAATATCAATATGGCCAGACACAGAGATGAGAGTCTGTTACCACCTGCCTGAAAGGAACATGTCCAAGGTTTGTCATCTCCTGGTGTCCTACCTTAACTCCCAGATCTTCAGAACATAATTTCCAGTATAGATATATATCTTTGTCAATACTGTCTGTGTATACATTTTGCAATGATTATGCCGACCAGTGGGCTACTGGCTCTCAGTCGAGACTTCACATGCCACTCTTTGGTGAACAATAATGCACATATTTGACCCAGGGAATCCCTGGAAAGCCCTGGGCACCTCTCTGCCGGTTGGCATCAAGTGATCCCTCAATCACAGTCTGTCACTATTTGTGTCCGGCACAGAGCTGAGAACATTGTTGGGACTTAATGAACAATAATCTGTTAAGGGAGGGACATAACTTCAGAGTCTTCTCTAATGGAATAAAGCAAGATTCCCCAAATTTATTTTATTCCCTTCTGAACTGAACTGCTTCAGTCTGAGTTCTGGCTCCTTTAAAGGATTCACTGAAGAAGAAGACACCCTGGCTATGAATAAAGCTGAACTAGAAAGTATTGCTTTCAATCGAGGCTGTGAGTTTTAAGATCCTAAGGATCTGGTGGCATCCATTGTTTTCCACCTAAATGGATTGCTATCCCTACATTTTCCAAAATCATTTAAAATATATTATGAAAGGGTCAATTTTAACAGTGTATAAACAAACATAGTCCACATTTTCTTTAAAAAAAAAAACAACAAACCACAGTGAACTGTTGAATTAATTGTTTTAGAAGTATAAAAATCTGCTTTTACTAACTGTGTAACATCCTGCAGAGCTTGTGATATAAAGAGACTCCTCAGGTAGGTTGATTTCTAAGACAGTCACCTGAATTATTATTATTTATTATTGTAGCATCTCAGAGCCCCTGTCATGGACCAGGATCCCATTGTGCTAGGTGCTGTACAAACAGAACACAAAAAAATGGTCCCTACCTCCAAAAGCTTGCAATTAAGTATAAGGCAAGCGACAACAGATGGATACAGGTGGATGGGGGAATATAAGGAAATAATGAGATAATGGTCAGCATGGTAGGTAGTGGCCAGCAATTAGTCTAATGATTAAAATAAATAATGGTCAAACGCAACAGTAAATACAAGAAATTCTTGAACAATAATTATGACCTGATTTTGCAAATACTTATGGATGTGAATAACTTTACACATGTGAGTAATCTCATTGGGACTGTTCTCATGCTTGAAGACATTTGTGAAAATGGTTTCAGGACTATGGCCTATATAAGTCATTCCACTTTCAAAACTGTAACAATGAGTGCATTTGGAGCTGGAAAACCGGCTACTCCAGTGTTTTCTCTCCACACCTAAGTGTAACCCCCCCTCAAAAATATATCTTACACCAGAGCAGTGATTACGGTAAACAGTTCATTCAGTTTTGAACGATTCTGCCTGTTTGAGAGAGATTTCCCAGGCTTCTTCAAACAGAGGAACGGCTGCTCCTGGCCGTATCTCTAAAAATGTAATGAACATTTTAAGTTATACTGCTGTATTTCAGAGACACCGAGGCAATTTGCACCTAATTTGAATAAAAATGAAACAACGTGACTTGGCTCAGCTAATTCTGGAGGAATACATGCTGGGATCTATAGCCTCAGCACCCAGGAGCCCACAGTAAAGATGAGGGCTTTTCTAGGCTACCTTTTAAACACTGCATGGTCTTGAAGGCTCCAGTGAGCCCAGCCAAGCAATGCATGATAGAGGAATTATTCTACGGAATACAATCGTTTTTAAAATTTGTTATTAAAAGATGCTACGAATGTTTATAAGGATCTCAGCCCACGTTTTACGCACAAGTAGCAATGCAGAGAGGCACATATCTATAACAGCCACGTAACATGTATATCTTAGCATGTATATGCTTACCTGATTCCTCTGCTTCTTTGACCATCACCGCACAATAAGGATTAATCACCTCCCCTTGCGATGGCAGGTAGGGGCCGCTGTCATAGTTTGATAAGCCAATCCGAAGAAAGGGTGACATGACAGATCCTGTGTCGAGGAAAAGAGAAATGATATTTGGGGGAGTTGGAAAATTCCCTTTGTTTTAACTAGTGTTTGATCACTGGTAGCCGGAGGGGCAAACCCGCAGCTACTTATCCATCCGAACCGGGCCTCTATGATTTCCTCTTAGAATCATAGAATATTAGGGTTGGAAGAGACCTCAGAAGGTCATCTAGACCAATCCCCTGCTCTAGTCCAATCTTCTGCCTGGCAAGATGCTGGACTAGCACAAAACTGCCATGAGGCTACACATGAGTGAGGTAATGTAACCTGGTGTGTTGATTTCAAGGCGTGACATAACGGGTCACAAGGCATTTGCTGGAAATGCATTCAGCTGGCTTCAGAGTACCACTGATCCAACACCAGCTCCCATATAACCACACATTGGAAGTACAGCAGTAGTGAAACCAAGGCATATTGATGGGATAACCTCTCCTGTAGTTTATGTGCAGTCACACGCTCACAAAACGGAGCTTTTTGTGGGGAAACACTGAGCTTTGGGAACACCAGTCTATTGGAAACCTGCAAGTGAAACATGACGCTGTGAAAAATTGAAGCGCTATATATGTGCAATGTAGAAATGATGCCAGGCATCCACATCACTGAGTAGCTGACACTTATTTATTAGCCAACCTTTGAAGCAAAAATTCTGCTCTTTGGAGCCAGATCTTTCAAGGAGGAGAACACTTATGGAATCATAGATTCACAGAAATGTAGGGCTGGAAGGAACCTCGAGAGGTCGTCTAATCCACCTCCTGCACAGAGGCAGGACCAAGCAGACCTAGACCTGACATATGTTTGTCTAACTTGTTCTTAAAAATCCTCCAACGATGGGGATTTCACAACCTCCCTTGGAAACCTATTCCAATGCTTAATTATCCATATAGTTAGAAAGATTTTCCTAATATCTAACCTCAATCTCCTTTGCTGCACATCAAGTCATTGCTTCTTTTTCTACTTTCAGTGGACATGGAGAACAATTGATCACTGACCTCTTTGTAACAGCCACTTCCATATTCAAAGACTGGTATCGAGTCCCCCCTTGGTCTTCTTTTCTCAAGATTAAACATGCCCAGTTTTTTTTAACCTTTCCTTATAGGTCAGGTTTTCTAAATCTTTTATCATTTTTGTTGCTCTCCTCTGGATTCTCTCCAGTTTGTCCACATCTTTCATAACGTGTGGTGCCCAGAACTGGACACAATACAACAGCTGTGGCCTCACCAGTGCCAAGTAGAACAGGACAATTGCCTCCTATGTCTTACCTATAACACTCCGGTTAATACATCTGAGAATGATATTAGCCTTTTTTGGAACTGCATCATACTGCTGACTCAGACTGAATCTGTGATCCACTATAACTCCCCAGATCCTTTTCAGCAGTACTAACCAGTTATTCCCCATTTCGTAGTGTGCATTTGATTTTGCTCCTTAAATGTAGTACTTTACACTTGTCTTTACTGAATTTAGTTTTGTTGATTTCAGAACAATTCTCCAATTTGTCAAGGTCTTTTTGAATTTTAATCCTATCCTTCAAAGTGCTAGCAACCCCTCTCAGCTTGATGCCATCTACACATTTTATAAGCACACTCTCCACTCAGTTATCCAGAGTAATTAATAAAAACATCAGTTATTTCCAGATCCAGGACAGACCCCTGCAGATCCCCACTAGATATGGCCTCTCAGTTTGACAGCAAGCCATGGATAACTATTCTTTGAATATGGTCTTCCAGAACAAGCTACATCTCTCTATACCAATATTCCAGTCATGAGATTTATTCCACCAAGTCTTTGAGATGCCAATTAAGTCAGAGTTTAGCTTAAGTACAATACTTCCAGTTCTTCCTGTTTATTCCCCATGCTCCTTGCATTTATGTTTAGACATCTAAAGCCTGGTCTACATTACAGAGTTAGACCGATGCAAGGCAGCTTACTCCAACCTATGTAAGTGTCGACACTTAAATTTCGCCCCCGCTGATGTAACTGCCCCACTATTGCCAACGTAATAACTCCACCTCCAGAGGCGCCGTAGAGTCAAGGTTGATGTAGGTAGGTCGATGCCGTGTCAGTACAAAGACACTGCATTGCTTATGTCAACTGTTACTGGCTTTCAGGAGCCATCCCACAGTGCCCCACACTGACAGTACAATCAATACCAGTGCTCCTGGTGAGGATGCGCACTGACACAAGGAGCCAAGTGTAGACACGCACAAGCAATGTAATTACTGAGGCAGCTGTATGCTGATTTAAGTTAAGTTGTGTAGATGTGACCTAAGATACATTAAGCCACTGTGAAATACCGTACAGCTGAAGAGCAACTTATTTGTTCTCCTATTGCAGCTCTTCTACAGCTTGCAGTGAAAAGATACAGCAAAGTGATAATCATGTCAACAGAATAACTCTTTATTTACAGATTATTGGGTGCCCATCATAGTAATATCTAGGTCCCATACAAAGAGTAAAAGCTCACGACTCTGGTCTGGCCCCTCCAATATCTCCCAGTCCACTTCAGCTGCCAGTTTTAAGACTTTACATCTAATTGTCACAGCCTTTATTGGCTCAGGTCCTACCGACATAAGACAGTGAATTTCCATCTATGAACTGCCTAAAACAGTGTGATTCTCTGGGATAATGAAGGTCACAATGCCCAGTAATAAGCGTGTCAGAGCTGGAGGCAAAGCATTCCCAGTTAAGGGCATCTGAACTTCTACAAGAGATTAGCTGAATCCACAGTCTGACCAATTTTAGAAAACACTGAAAAATCTTTTTCATGTGATAAAGGTTTTCCCACCCTAATCAGAACAACATTCACAAGAACCACCACCACATCTCACTTATACACAAAAGCACCCTCTCCCGAGCAGAGCATCTGATAAGCTGAAATGTAAGAAGTGCCAGAGACTGTATGAAATTCACTAGGGACTTTGGTATTGCTAATCTATTTTTGCACAGAAAGTGCTCAGATATGGTCACGGGCAGCAGTACAAAAGCCTAAAATAAACAGAATTGACACATATGCACGGTCCACAAATGGCAAACCTGGCCTGTAACCTCCTGCTGCCTTTTGAACTGCTTAGTTGCAGCATCAATCAACAGGTTGCCCTGTGCTCTCAAGGCGAAACCTGGCCTTTCATGGACTATGAGTGGAAATAAATCCCACAGTCCAGAACTGACAGCTGAGATCACCCACCCACCAGTGCTCCCACAGACTGACAGCGAAAACAACCCTACTGACCTCAAAGGTCATGAAGGAGGATAGGGTAAATAAAGACATTTTTCTTACCTGTAAATGGAATTTTACTGATAGACAAGGTCAGTCTCTAACTCGATGGGTTTTCCTTTTCATCACATCTGCAGAAAACATGGAGCACTGTGACTGCTGTCTCTCATTGTCAGTGCTCCTGTGGCGGGGCTGCCTTTAAAACTCGGGGCTCTCTGTTTAAGGAGATGGGAGAAAGGAGAATGAATTGGGGGAGCTGGAGCAAAACCGTGTCACAGCCACTTGCCCGAATGGCGACCGTCTTACCAGGCAATTTGGAGAGGCGAGATTCCATCCCCCCACGCTGTGCAGAAGTAGTGGGTGACTGCAACAGTCAGAAGGAGTCTCTGTAAGTGCATGACTGTGCCTCACAACCCTAGTCTCTGGCAGATCCTCTTGCCATCTCAATATGGTAAGACCCTCTTCTTCCTGGTTTGGAACATGAAGACAAACATCTAAAATTAGGACTGGGATTGAAACAAGATTTGGGGCAAACGCTCCGGGCCTGATTTTTCAAAGGCACTTAAGACTCACGGCTTAGCACCTGTGAAGTCTGCTCTTTTCTGGCACAGGCAAAAGGGTGGTTTATTCGCTGCTAGATCTTTAAGGGGTTCGTCAAGGGATTTCCTCAGATAAGTCTCACAAGTGTAGGGACAATCCACAAGCTCGGTGTTTGTGTGAAGGTTCTCCTCCCAGTTTTAGCTAAAGTGCCCTGGGATCTGCAGCTGTGTAGCTGCTAATCTGCCTGAGACACAGATTGAACTCTATGAGGAATCATGTAGGTGTAACGCCCAACAGTCCCCAGTCATCAGCAGGCAGGATTGAACCAGGGACCTCAGTGCATGACCATCTACAGTGTGAGCTAATAGCCAACTGTCTGTTAGCTAAGGCTATGGAGCAAACTCATTAATCTCTCTCTCTAAGTGGTCTTGGTGCCACTAGATGGGACAGAACACCACACCCAGAAGGTGTGTGTGTTACACAGGCACTTAGGTACTATGTTTAATACAGTGGAAAGCCTTTGGATATCTTGAGAGAGGCCTCAGGCCTCAGAGAAAGGAAGCACCATAAGCTCTTCATAAGACACCAGGCAGTGCACCGATGATGGTCAGACTGTGCCAGGTGAAAATCTGAAAGCTCCTAGGGTCACTTCAAAAGACTACCCACATGCTTCTCTATAAGATCTCAGTGTGTGATGTTGCCCGCAAGTGGGAGAAAGTATTTTCGGAAGCATCTGTGATTTGTAGCTTTCACAGGAATCGCTGGGGAGGGTAAAATCACAGGCTGGAGTATCTGAAATTAGTTTCTGTACTGCAGAATAATACAGGGAATTAGCATCATCCATCTCCTCAGGTCTTGGGTGATATATCTCTGGAGTTTGCTTCAGCAGCTTGGAGATACATCAGTATTAGAAAGATAGGTCCTTGAGGGAAGCTGGTGAGGCATCCCCATTATCGACTCAGGCTTGGATAGGTTTGCATGGCAACAAACAGGATGGGAACAGATATGGCGCAGCACCAAGAACCTGGTGAGTAGCAACCCCCTCCAAAGTTACTTATTAGGAGAGGGGTCCATGATATTAAAGAAGATGGGGCATCACGAAGAGGAGTGACTTAGCCTGGATTGAGGGAAAAACCCAATTCAAATAGACAGCAGTCTCACCACAAGAAACAAATGCATTGTTCTTCTTTCTTTGTCTTCAACTATTTGAACATTTCCTACCCCCGTGAAATAAGAGGCCTAGCTAAACTGGGAGGGGAAAAAACTAACTTGAAGAATTCTGGCAGCAAGATTTAAATATAAATGCCTGTGCCAAGTAATGGGCACCAGGGCAAGCTAACAGGACCCTGAAGACAGCCTGGGGCTGGCACTCAAAATGTCTGCAATCTTCTGCTCATGCCTGTTGAAATATGAAGTAAGTAGAAACCCATCTCCTTAGAGGTTACCCACTTGGAGTGAGGAGATGAGTCTGTTGTATAAATAGCACAGTAGGAGTTTGGTTCCGCTTTGCATTTGTTTGTACCATCAGTTCTCCATTTTTTTTCATTCTGCTAATGACCTGGCAAGAGAAAGATCCCTTAATGGATACATGTCCCAACACCCTAATTCCCAACTGTTTGGCTCTCAAAACAATCCACTCTGTGGACCCTCAGGAAGGGCCGTGATCAATGACCCCATGCTGAGCAGCACTGGCTTACAGTCACTGCATGATGGCAGGGGATGGCTCATTTGATGATTACCTGTTCTGTTCATTCCCTCTGAAGCACCAGGCACTGGCCACTGTCAGATGACAGGATACTGGGCTAGATGGACCTTTGGTCTGACCCAGTATGGCTGTTCTTATGATTAAAAAGTATAATATAGTACTTTGGAAATCTTTGAGCATGAAAATCAACAAAGCAGTCTAAATATTGTTCTATATCTTCTTGGCACAAAAATACCCCAAATGCAACTAAATCATTTTCTCAAATATTTAGAAAAACTTCACTTAGGTGAAAAGTATTGGGCTAAATTCATCACTAGTGTAATCCACTGAAGTGATGCAGTTACTTTAGCAATGAACATGGCCCATCATGTTGACAGCAAAGGTCAAAGTTTTTAAAAAAATCCGTTTTGAAGAGTTATAAGATCTCAAATCAGTACCAGACTTAGGGCCCACCCCTCATACACCATCAGCATTAGGAACGAGGTCTGTATTCCACTGGAGAGTTGAAAACCTTCCGTTCCAATGGAAAATAGCATTTATTGTAGCCCTGGTTGACTGCACAGTAACTAACCTCAACAGCATGTCACTATATTCTATTGAAAATCAATTTTAGGGATTCTTACCATATATTAGTTATAAAGAATTGGAGCCCTGGATTGGGAATATGCAGGGAACTTCCCATAAGCCGATCATTGAAATGTCACGGCAATCAAGCAGTCATCAGCAAAGGAGAGAGGATATTTTACACGGCCATGTGGGCCCTTTGCAGCTGAAGGAAACAGATCGTATCTGGGGGAGGGTTCATCAGGGATCTGCGTGAGTCTTTTGTGTTGTGTGCACTAACTTTCTATTCCATTTTTTTACAAAGAACAATAACTACAGGCTCACTTTTTCTCCCCAGTAAGACCACAGAAATGTGTGAAGTCCCCACAGAAGTGTCTGGGGGGAGACAGAGAGCAGGCACCTGATTACTTGATGAAAGCAGAGGGCATATAGTACACACCCAGTCCTGGCACAGGGGAGGGCTGGATGATCTAATCCTTTGCTTCATATCCAACTTCTAACATCCTCCTATTTTCTGTAGCTAAATGCCCTATATAAAAACACTTCTTTATTAACCACTCAGAAAGTGTGAAGCTGGATGGGACTGGACCTCTGGCAGATATCGTGGCATGGTGCAAGAGAGCAGTAGATGACAGTTGCACCTAATGGCCCCCGTTGCGACATTAAGATGCAGCTCCTGCCCCTGAAGAGCTTACCCTCTAAGCTAACAAGGAAGACAGAGGTAAGGAAGCACCATAGTCTCCATTTCACAGATGGGGAACTAAGCACAAAGGGATTCAGTGACTCACCCAACATTACACAGGAAGTCTGTGGTGGAGTTGGGAATTAAACCCAGGTCTCATAGTAAGACTATGTAACTAAGACACTTATATGGCGCCTATCAACAGGCTATCTGAGCACCTCAAAGCCTTTAACAAATGTATCCTCTCAGCACCCTGGTGAACTAGGGCAGTGCTATTACCCCATTTTTCAGCTCTTTTTTCAGGAGCAAAACTCACAGTGTGTGGAGCGGACGGGATATATTTCCAGCCATATTGATATGGCATAAATTATCTCCCTTTTGCTGGCAAAACTACACAGGACCGGCCCACCACATTTTGGCACCTGAGGCGGGGAGCTCAAATGACACCCCCCTGCCTCCTCGCTTGGGCCAAAACTTTGAAACTCTGGGTCCTAGTGGCGCCCCTCCACCGCAGTCTGGCACCTGAGGCGGCCGCCTCAGTTTGCCTCATGGTAAGGCCAGCCCTGAAACTACAGCTGCAAAAATCTGAGTATTTGTGCCTTCAGCTTTCTAATCTGTGACCACAAACAGATAGAGGAGCCGGTATTGTAGGTGAAAAATGTAACCCACAAAGGGATGCTTCCCAGCTGAAAGACACTTGGACACATGCGTAACTTTACACACCAGGAGTAGTCCTGTGACTTCTGAGCTCCCAAACGGAGTTCAACAGGATTCCTTCCGGTGAATAAAGATGACCACATGAGCACAGACACGGGCTCCGTGTGTGCTCCAGGGCTGGAGCACCCACAGGCGGAAAATGCTGGGTGATGAGCACCCACCGACAGCCCCCCATCAGCTCCCTCCTACCCCCCAGTGCCTCCCACCCACCGGCGGGTCCTGCCGATCAGTGCCTCCCGCCCACCACAATCAGCTATTTCGCGGTGCGCAGGGACGCTGGGAGGGAGGGGCAAGGCGCAAGGGCGTGGCGTGCTCAGGGAAGGGGGCAGAACTGGGCAGGAAGAGGCGGAGCAGGGGTGGGGCCTTGGGGGAAAGGGTGGAGTAGGGGCAAGGCCTGGGCCAGAGCCGGGGGGCCGAGCACACCCCGGCACTTTGAGAAGTCGATGCTTGTGAGCATGTGCATAAATCCTTGCAGGATCAGGGTCAAATTTTCTCTCTCTCTGTCCTGAAATTCAGTAGAGAACATGTTAGGAATTACTGTCTGACATATGTAAATAATTCCCTTCTGTCATTTTCATTTTAGGGGTATTCATTGACTGGTACTGCAAAAGAGCTAAAAACAATATTTTTAATAAGAGAACATCTGAAAGCATTTTGGGTGAGACATTCCCTTTTTCAGACTGCCTTGGGCAGTGGGAGGAGGGCTGGAAAGGGAATTGGAATAGCTATTTAATTTCCCTTTTCTCCACAGCCAGCCACTGAATTTGCAGCCAGTGGCTTAGAGGGTGCGGAGGAGGAGTGAGAGGGAGTGGAGGGGAGTTGTCACTTCTGGGAATGTTACGGACTGAGACTCTATGCGGTGAAGACCTCCAAGAACTTTACAATCAAATTTGATTTCCACGCCTCGAGGATTCCTAACCCAGCACCAGGCAAACACCCCCACTGATCTGTATACAATTCAGCCAGAAAATGCACTGAATGCTTCTGCCATGTGGAAAAGATGGTACAGGGTTCAGAGTAGCCCATTGCAGCATTCAGGAGATGGGTAATTTCCCTTTAAATGGTTTGTGGATCATCTAGTGATGCTCCCTGTGTTCTATGTTTAGAGATCTGCCAGAGCTGCAGGGTATGAACGTAGCTAGGCCTTGCATGCTTTATAAGGCTAGTACACAGGGTTATTTGGACTCCCCCATGCTCATGTGATGTCACAGAGGCCAGAAATGTTTGTTAGATCACCCAATGTGACCTCCTGTATATTACATTCATCTTATGTTTGTTGTGTGAAGAAGAAAAGACACAGCACCTAGACTGAGCCAAATCCCCAGCTGGGTTAAATTAGTTCCAGTGACGTTAATGTAAGTAGGCAGATACTGCAGTTGAGGACCTGACCCGTGGCTTCAGCCCACACTACAGGTGGAGGAGAGACAGATCTCAGGGGCTGAACAATGGACAGCTGGAGACATGTCTAATGGTGTTTGGGAGCCTTAAAAAGACACTGAAATGTTAAGGGAAGGATTAATGCTCTTCATCCTCAAGAGATGGACTTCCAGCGAGATAAGGATTATTCCATGCAAAAGGGATCTTTCCCAGATGCTGGATACTTGCCTTGTTCCCTAATATGCAATGGGAATATCTCTAGCAGTTAATCTGCCTTTGGAGACCAATAATTTTTACGGGCTGGTCTGAATCCTCTGCTACTTCTGCAGACACCAGGGAGAGGCAAACCAGGAACACCAATAGGGGAATTGCAAAGATATTCAGTGACTAAAACCTTGCCGAATTCCCTGTCTACTAAGCAAGTGTATAACCATTTCTTTAGCCATCATTCCACGCACTGCCACCTCTGATGCACTACACACAAACACATCCTTACCTATTCAATCAGAAAAATGTACAAACACTAGATTTACTTTCCTCTATTTCTGCTGCTTGTTTATTTTTTGCCTTTTTCTCAGCTATGCATAAGGAAAATTGACTGGTCAGTTTTGCTTTTGTTTCTAGTTAATTTCACTTCCTGTATTAGCCCAGTACTGCAACATCTGGGTGGCAAAAACCACAGGGGTATGTTTAATTGTCTAAAAACAACTATTTCCACTGGATCTTTTTTTATTTCATGGAAATATTTCTCATGGTCAGTTTTCTTCTAAGAAAATTTGACCCGATGGTGGATCTTTTCAGATAGCTTTTTAACAGCAGTTGCATTCCATATAGTGATGAGGGAAATCTCTTACACTGAGATACAACTGTGGTACCTTTCATTCTTTTGTTGTCTTGTTCGTTAGCCTGGTGGTTCCTGTATTTCTATAACATTTTGGTATTGGTTAACAGACTTCCTGCTGTGTTTACTTTTAAAAAAAATGACACAGCTGGAGTTTTGCCTCAACCAATATCTAACCACCTTAAGTCAGAGTGGCATCTATTTCATAGCACTTCCTGCCCACATCGGCTTCTGTATTTTTTTTTTTCACTCTCAATCAAAAGCAAAAGAAAATGCAAGAGGGGGGAAAAAAAATAAGATGGGCTTGATGTTTAAAAATCCTCCATTTTGCAGGCCCAGTTTTGAATCCACACTTAATTCTGGACAGAAATATGGACCTCTAGCTCCCTGATCTCTCCCATAAATCAGGCACAGTAGTTAGATAATGGACATGCTTAGGGTGACCACGTATTCCTGAAAAGTGGGACCAAGATTATCACACAGAGGAACTGAAATCCATATTTTAGTACTCAAGTATGCTTATTTAGGAGCCTAAACTAAGATTAAGGAGCCTAATGTTAGGCCCTGTTTTAGTCTGGGAATGTCCCTGTTTTCAGGACCTGCCCCCAGTGTTTTGTCCCAGTTTTTGTAATGCCCCTGCAGAGTGGACACCTCAAGGTGCTGCCAGCCAGCTAGCTGATCAAATTGAAGGCAGACTGACAGAACACAGGGTCACCTCAAGAACATCCCCTAAGACTGTCATGTTCCACGCTCTCCCCACCCCTAGACTTTCCAGGAAACCTGCATCCTCTGTACAAGAGTCCTTGAACCAGCTGAGCATCTAGCCCAGTATTACAGAACACTTTTGCATTGCTGAGACTCAATTATACTATCATTTGGTACCTTTAGTCATTCATCCTTGTCCACTTTCACTTGACCAGGTACCCTGTGGTTTCATCTTTACTCCCTTCAGCTAATTATCTTAAAGGCAGACGCATTTCTCTTGGGCCAGAGGAGCATCCTTTTGCACAACTCCACACCTTCTATCTCCATCCTCAGCTAAGGTCTCCCATAGGTCTCTATTGCCCATAGCCTTGACTTTGAGCTCTCCTCCTATATCTACAAATCACCTCCACAAAGTTTCCTGGCGGCATCACTGCCATGACGTTGAGGTCCTGCCCTGTATCTGCATCTCCTCTTGTTGTTACTATTGCAACGCCCTTCTCTCTGTCTTTCCAGCTCCCAAGCTCTCCAGACTCTAGAATTCTGTCTGCTTTCTTACATTCCTAACCCATCAATCCCATCCACCAACAACTCCATCGGTTCCCCACTCATTCCAGGCTCCAGTTAAAAATGGCATTCTTTGTTTATGAAACCATTTTGTAGCCCAATTCACAGCTCACTGTCTAGTTAACACTGGCCTCCTTTCTTTCCCCTAGCAGAGTCTCACATCTGATCATGGCAGATCCTTCTGAACAACCTCCCTGTAGCTCTCTGCTTTGCCCATTTTCCAGCTCATCTCAGCTGAAGAGATATCTCTTCTCCTTTATCCATACCCACGAATGTCTCTCTCTCTCCTTCTGCCCTTATTTTCCTCTGTGACCTGAACTGAGTATGGTGGGATACAGACTGGATGAGAGGATCCAATATAACATTAACTTCTAGGGTATTACATTCAGTCCAGGATGGCGAGAATTAGGCACTTTCTCACATTCCCTCCTAAAAGTGTGAGCTTTCCGCAGGTGAGTTTTATCCTGTGTGAAGAATTAAGCAAAGATCAAGCAGCTATGACCTACTGCCAACTCACAGGGAGGTCACTGCGTGGCTCTGTCAGTCCATGGGCTAGAACTGCTTCCACTGCCCTTCTGTGTCCCTTGGAGGCACCGGATCCAGGCTGTCACACATGAGTGGCTTATCTTCTGGCCTTCTTCCTGCACTTCCCTCTATGTTGGCCTATGTAGGGAACATCCATCCCACCCCTACACAACATATCTCAGGACTTTTGTGACATGAAGGGCCTTGTCCAGGATCTTCAGTATTCATCACGGGGTGAATTTCGCCTTACTTTACTTACTTGTATAGTGTGTATAGTATACTTGTATAGTAACTTACTTTACTTGTATAGTATGATCCCATTCTTACTGTACAATGAATTGTCCAAATAGCCTCTGTGGTTACTCACTAGAACCCCTGATGGTAATTGCACAGGTGATCGTGATGCACTCAGGCACTCAGAAAGCGTGACTAGCTTCAGGGTTGCATTGCCTTCTCTTCTGGCTCTACACTTCACCTGGGCTTTAAAGTTGATTGTTGGTCATGACAAAGAAATACACGTTTATAGTAAAGCAATGGTGCCTCACTCCTGTGAGCAGAATATATTGAGTCAAACTTGTAAAAAATCCCAGAAGAGGTTTGCTCTGTAGGTCACAGAGGTCATACGTTGCTATGAAAAAAACCCTAAAAGTCATTATTTTTTAGATGAAAGTCATAGTCATGTCAAACATACAGAGGTAGGATCAGATCTTGCAATGCATCCAGCCGGAGCTCTAGTAATTTCAATAGGAGTTAAGCATGTGCCGAAATGCTTTCCTTAGTGGGGATAACTTAAGCATATTCCTGAGTGCTTTCCATTATCAGGGCCCAAATGAATTAACTTATGTATCACTTGGTAAGGTGGTGAATAAGATGAGGACATGATAATCATCTACAAATTTTGAAAGGCTACGGAGCCTGATCTAAAGCCTATTGAAGACAGTGAAAGGCACCTATTTATTTCAGTGAGATCAGATTCATAAACACCAAGTTTCAGAGGGGTAGCCGTGTTAGTCTGTATCAGCAAAAACAATGAGCAGTCCTTGTGGCACCTTAGAGACTAACACATTTATCTGGGCATAAGCTTTCGTGGGCTAAAACCCACTTCATCAGATACATGGAGTGAAAAATACAGTAAGCAGTATATATATGAAAAGATGGGAGTTGCCTTACCAAGTGGGGAGTCAGTGCTAATGCGGTAAGGCAACTCGCATCTTAGGAGCAACTCCACCAAAGCCAATGAGTCATTCTGAGACCAGAATCAGGCCCACTGGGCCTTAAATCTACATGCGCAGCTGAGTAAAGGTTACATGATCCACCCACATGTGCAATTCTCCGTGAGCCAAAGCCTGTTCCCATTGAATCGGTGGGAGGTTTAATATTCTATCCTGTTCTACGCAGGTTCTTATACTGTGCTCATCACTGTAGTATCTGAGCATAGAATCTGGGAGACTTCAGTGGGACCATGATTTGACATTAGAAAGAGCTGCACTGTGGATAGGTAGTGATATATGATTATAATTAATAAAGGGGCTAAATCCTGTGGTCATTATTCAGGGAGGAAACCGCTGGAGGTTTGCTTGTGTAATCCACACACCTCCTGGGTGTGGTGTTCTGTCCCATCCAGTGGCACCGAGACCACTTAGAGAGAGTTAGAATCATAGAATATCAGTGTTGGAGGGGACTTCAGGAGGTCATCTAGTCCAACCCCGTGCTCAAAGCAGGACCAACCCCAACTAAATCATCCCAGCCAGGGCTTTGTCAAGCCTGACCGTAAAAACCTCAAAGGAAGGAGATTCCACCACCTCCCTAGGTAACCCATTCCAGTGCTTCACCACCTTCCTAGTGAAAAAGTTTTTCCTAATATCCAACCTAAACCTCCCCCACTGCAACTTGAGATCATTACTCCTTGTTCTGTCAGTGAGTTAAATGAGTTTGCTCTACAGCCTTAGCTAGGAGCCAGTTGGCTTTTAGCTCATGCGATAGAGGCTCATGCACTAAGCTCCAGAGATCCCTGGTTCGATCCCGCCCCCCGGTGACCAGGGTCTGTCGGTGTTACACTTGAATAAGGAGTGAGTAAAATCTGAGAAAGGATCTTAGGATCTGGCCTAAGCTTTGGGCAAGTTTCTTAGCTGGTTTGTATTTCCCCATAAATCATCAGACTACTTTATTACCTGACCCTTAAAAACCCCAAGTGTACTTAGCAGGCATCAGCAATTCAATGAAGGTGCTGTGATCTGTACATACACACATTAAACTGCCCCGGCTCCCCATGTTGGAGAAGTACAACATTACATATGCACTCTGAGCTAACATGCATGCTGATAATGATGCAGAAATGATCAAAATAATCAAATGCCATATAGGGTTACTGGCTGAGAGGCTTATGTCGACTGGACTTGGTTTATTTTTCTTCACAGACAGTGCCTGGTGCTATAACACAAACATGGAAAGAACTGAACTTCATGGCCTGAAAAAGCACATTTTTCTGAACCTCCATGTTTGTTTGCTCTGGAATGGAATATCTAGGCTATGGGTGATCTTTTACCTTTCAGCACAAAGAAGATATACCATCTATGTAGGTACTTAGATGGTCCTCAATACCAGAGCATCCATTCACAATATACTTATCCAGTCTCTAACCTCACTGTATTATGACCGACTGTGACCCAAGAGCCTCTTAATGTCAACTGGCAAGGGAGTGCAATGGGCAGTGCAGGGATCTCTTGGGTCGGATATGTACCAAAGAATGGCATGTAAGGTCTCAAATAAAAGCCGGCATCACACTGTGAAATGTATGTACATAAACTATTTAAGGAGTTATGTATATACACTGAAAATACGTTCTTAAAGTCTGTCTCAAGGCACAGGTCACTGGCAAAGGTAAAAAAACAGGTTTCTTGTCAGACAAGAGATCTCGCTCTACCTACATATTTACATGTAAATTGAGTATTGTCTCGTTCACGATGGATTTCCCATCACCAGTCTGAATTGAAGGCAAATGAAAGATTGTGGAAAGACTCTAATGGCTAGTCTACCCTAGAAACATTACAGCGGCATAATTACTCCACCTCCCTGAGTGGCAGTAGCTATGTCAGCGGGAGAACATCTCCCACCGACACAGCGTTGTCCACACCGGCACTTAGGTTGGTGTAACTTATGTCATAAGTTATATCAAAATAAGCATTAGTGTAGACCTGCCCTCTCTCAGGAAGAGTAGCACAGCAGAGGCGAGGGAACCCTGTCTGCAGATGCACATCAAATGGTTGCTTGACTATATCTGGGGGGCAGAGAAGACACATGGGCACCCTTGACTGACGGACTAAAAGGACAGCAGTTTTGCTTCATGAAAAAGGGGTCTCAATCAGGCTTGGTCGAACACACTGAAGAAAACTTTGGAAGCGATAGACTTCTTTAGACAGGATGTTAACCTGTTAGTTAAATGGAGTCTTTAGAAAGGGTGTTATGTTTTCATTTTATATGTAACCATTTGTTTCCGATATTCTTATCCACTTTCACTTGAATCGCTGTTCTTTGATAATAAACTTATTCTTGTTTTCACTACAAACCTACCTCAGTGCTGTGGTGTTAAGCAAAGTGATGATCCTGAGTTGAATCTTACGAGCTAGGGAACAACAGGCTAGTGTGTGCTATTCTTTTGGGAACAACAGGCTGGGTAATTCTGTGAGTGTTCAGTGGAAAGGGGGCTGGATGCTGCAGGCAATGCTCCGAGGGGATTGGTGTCTGCCTCTCAATACCTGCCCAGAGAGAGCGAGGCCTGCGGAGGCAGGGAAGCCAGTGCTTGTGCTGCCAAAAGCAGTTGGTTTTAGGGAGCTGATCCACGGCAGGCATAGACATGACCCCTTCACAAGGGCAGGTGGTCGTGAGGTGCCTCACAACCCTGGGAACCTCTCTCTCTCTCTCTCTCTGGGTTTTATACAGCCACCCATTGAGACTCCTTCATAAAAGTGATGGCCTTAATTCTCAGGTTTCCGAAGACTGTTTGAAACCAGAAGGCTCATTTGGCCTTCTTTCCTTCATCAAAGTATCCAAGCCCCTTACAAACATTCATAGCTTTCCTGTGAGCTATGGAAATATCATCCCTATCTTGCAGCTAGAGGATGACTGAATGACTTGTTTAAGACCACACAGGAAGTCTGAAACTGAGGGGGAAATTGAACCCACTGATCCTATTGCCAGTGTGCTATCCACTAGACCATTCTTCCTCCATGCTTTAGCAGTGTTAAGGTGTCTTAAAGCAGGTAGAAATATTAAGGCTCCTTCTCCCTCCCTTTACTACACTCCTTGAGTGGTGAAAAGGTGCCTTATTAGGCCTGATTCTCAGTTAGCCTCTGTGCTAATTATAGAGCAGGCTGCAATGATTAAGGATTCATAATAATTTCCCCTCTTACCCCCTCGTCGTTTGCTCTTAAGTTTTGGAAACTTTCATCTCTTGGACTGAAATTTTCCATGCTTGGGGGCTCTCTCCAATGGTAGATTTGTTCTGAAGGCTTGAAGGAAAAGGGGGTCAGTTGTTCTTAAGCATAAGGAGAGTGGGGAAAAAAGATACACTTTTCCCATTGCAAAATAAAGTAAAAATAAAATAAAAATTCATGCATTCATTTATTTGAACACCTGTATGGTCAAAAAGGACTTAGAAATAGCCCTTCCTGAAAATAATAAAAATACTACCTAGCTAGGTAGATTCATCTGTAGATTCAAAGCACTTTACAAAAAAGGTATCAGTAATTTCAGTTTACAGACAAGGACACTGAAAACAGAAGCCATTTGCCTAACATAACCCAGTGGGTTTGTAACAGAGGTGGAACTAGAAGCCAAATCTCCTGAGTTCTAGTCCAGTGTATTACCCACTGGGCCACACTGACTAATTACCCTGGAGAAAAATGACAGCTGCATGGTATACATAGGTATTCCCTTCACCCTGTCCCTCCACAGGTATTCCATACCCTTAACACTTCCTGTATGCAGCCTTTCAGGCCACATGTGCCCTGATGAGCAAGCAGCAGGATGTGGGCCAAAATGCATGACTATGTTTTAATATATATGATACCAAAAGAGTCGAGTAATTTGACAGCACAATTCTGTACTAACCAGCTGCTTGAAAACAATAGCTCTAATATCTGACAACCCTATAGCAGGAGAGGTTATCCGCTGCTTGGACAGCTGCGTGTAATTTCAAGAGCAACCTGGTCTCATTCTAAATGTACCAAAAAATTAATAAACCTTTTCTCTGCTGCTGGATGCAGCATGATCTGTGTCAAATTGAAAATCTCCAACAGGCCAGGAAAATTACAAAAATTAACAGAAACTGACAATAATACAGATAATCACTTGCTTTCCAAAAAGCCCTATGATCAGAAATCAGACATTTTGGACAGGATGTGAGTATAGGCCACAGGAGAACAATACATTAGAACTGAAATAAGTGGTCATGATTTCTGCTTAACTCAGGCCACTTCCTGATTTGAATCAAGGACCCCATCCTGCAAACCCTTATGCACATGAGTAACTGTAAGGCAAGAAGTCCCTCACGTTAACAGGCAGAAAGTTACTCGTGTGTGATTGTAGGACCAAGGTCGTACTTAGCACTGTGCAGTACATCCACATGTGTAGTTTTTAGATCTCCATACAAATGTGTTTAATTTCTTTTTATTTTATGATTTTCAAAATCAATCTTCAAAACCCACACAAAAAACTGCAGTCCGCTTTCACAAATTCTTGCTTTAACAGGTTTGCAGAAATATAAACAACAGCAGAATCTGGAGCAGAGCTTTTAAACTGATACAAACTTAAATCCATTAAAATTAACACAAAAAGCCAACAGCAAAAAAGCAGATAAAATTATGGGGGATGGTTAATACAACATCATATAATACTCTGCCAGGAATATAGCTTTTTATGATCAAAATCCAACCAACAAGAGAAGAAATTAAAAAGCACTCATCACATGTTAAAACCTACTTTTCTCATAAGGGGAAATGTGGAAAATATCTCTTTTAACCTGCCAACGTGCAGATGTGATATATGACAAAGACCCAAAATGAGGAAAACTTAAATGTTTCATGGTGGGAAGCTAAAATCCTGGAGATTCCTTTCTTTAGTGTTGATGACTTTTTCCATAGCTGCAGTTTCATGATTCTTTATTTCTGATTTAAATATTCTCCACAACAGCAGAATAGAGGAGACTAAATTTGTGTGGACCATAGAAAACTTTGGGAATAGGTGACTTTCCTTGAAAGGAAGTACTCTTGAGAGTGGGAAATAGAGTTTACCCCATAGAAGAGATTATTAGGGCAGCCTCCTGTTTTAAGAGACCATTCAAATTACCATCATATGTAGTGAATACAAGTCTGCTTCACATTTATCAGATTAGATGGTCAACTCCATTGAGCAATCAATTATTGTTAGTGTCTTGATTGGTATCTTAGGACACATTCCACCGTTAAAGGGACTGTACAGAAAACATACCATTGTTTTGGTGGAAACTTAAGAGGATTTTTCTGAAATAAGAAATGTCATGATCCTAATACAGGAACCCAAGTTTGGCAATTCAACAAGATGGAAATCAAAATACACCCCCCCTGAACTGCAAACATTTCTATTTCTCTTTTTTAAAATAGCAATTCAGTGAAACTTTATCTCTTTCTGCCCTAGTAACCTTACTAAACACTCTTTTATTAGCATGACTCAGTTGGGTGGCTGTCAGCTGGTCAAGTTATTTTTACTGCAATGAGCATTTCACTGGTGGAAAAAGAATGTAACTCTCTCCCTGCAAAGCATGTCAATAGGCTCTGTAATGAAGGAAAGTATCATTGAAAAGTTAACTGTATTGTATCTACCAACCAAAAGCAATGACCAAAAGGATCTGACTATGCCCAGGAGTCTAACTGTACTTCATTAGCATTCAACACTCTAAGGTTACAATATAACCAAGGTCACATGCTTGAGTGGACAGAGCCTGAGTTTTCAAATCCCACCCCTGAGAAAGGAAATGCAGCTCACTACATATAGTAAGCCTGCAGGCGGGAGTTGATTAGTTGCTGTAGGCCTCTCAAATACACTTTCAAATCCATCACCATATTATTCTGCAGTGCCTCTCCTTACATGCTGGATGCCAAAATGATTTACAGCGTTAAAGAGATATACTGTCAACTTCAAAACCCCACTTTCTGCCTGAAAATCCGTTGCCTGCCATTGTCACAAAGAGGCACCTCAAATGACTGTACATGAAAGAGGTTAGAAGGGGGAAAGTGTTTTCTCTATTTGTTCCAGTTTGTTTACTTTGGAGCTTCCAGAACACTCTGTTTATAGCCATTTTCTCTGTTCCCCATGTACAGCCAGTCATTTCCCCCTGTTCTATGTATTCATACAGCATCAGGGGAGAGAAAAACAATTTTTAAAGACAGGAAAATGTGATTGTGAAACCACAGAAACTTGTGGGGAGCCTCAGATGTAGGACTTGAAACTAATTTAAGCTCTTTTCAAAAAAAAATATGAGTAGGGTTTCAGTTTGAGCAGGGTGCTTTAAAATGAGAACAAAATGAGAGAGACATTAAGGTAGAAATGGCAGGTTTAATGTCACCCAAGTTGAATAAAATGACAACAAAACCACCCAGACCGTCTCAAAACTTTCTTTTTTTCAGTTTCTGCTCATTCAGACACTAAAATCTCCTGGAACTTCAGACTTCCTTTTCTCATGCACATTTTACAGGCACAAACACTCTCGGTCACACACACACACACACGTTCTGGCACTTATACCCACAGCTGCACACTTTCACATATCAACACATGGTCACATACATACACCATCACCCTTCAACACGCTGTCATGACAATGGATGCCCTTTCTCGTGTGTTGCACTCTCACTTGCAAACACACATATATGCTCCCTCCCACACAAATGTGTTTTCCGACACACTCTCCCATCATCGCTTTTTACAAACACACAATCGCTCCTACTGTTATACATACGCTTCCACTCTCCCCTGATGTTCACACTCACGCCTTCAGCCATCTTTGACAATCACACACATTCTCTTTCTCTCTCACACACCTCGATATGCCTCTCTCACAATAACACACTGAGACCCCTCCACACAATTACATTCACTCTCACCTACACAAACTCGCTCACTCTGCCTGTGTGGATCTCTCACTATAACACACACAACACCCCAGGTGTATCTCTGACCTTACACCCACACACATCCCTGTGTGTCTCTCTCTCACACACCCATGTGTGTCTCTCACACAATTACACATGCCTGTGTGTGTATCTCTCACAATTACACACACCTGTGTTTATCTCTCTCTCACACACACACACACCCTCCCCATGTGTATCTCTGACCATTGCACTATACACACCCCTGTGTGTGTCTCTCACAGTTACACCCCGTGTGTATCTCTCACCATTACGCCCCTGTGTCTCTCTCTCACAGTTACATCCCATGTGTATCTCTCACCATTACACACACCTGTGTGTATCTCTCACAATTACACACATACACCCTCCCCATGTGTACCTCTGACCATTGCACATATACACACCCCTGTGTCTCTCTCTCTCACAGTTACACCCCTGTGTGTACCTCTCACCATTACACACACATATGGGTGTAACTCACAATTACACCCGCTGTGTTTCTCTCTCTCACACCCATCCAGTGTGTATCTCTCACAATCACACACACACACACCCCTCCCTGCGTGTCTCTCCCCACTACACATACACACGTTTGTAACTCACAGTTACACAGCCCGTGGGTCTCTCTCACCATTACACACACACACACACAGATCGCCACTCCCCGCTCAGCGCCAGCCCCCGCGCCGCATCTCCCGCCGCTCTGCGCTCCGCACCCCAGCCCGGGACACCCCCCGCCCCAAGCCCCGCCACGCGCCGCGGACCCCACCTGTTCTCGGCCGCCTGGAGCGGGGCCGCAGCGGGGCTCAGCGATCCCAGCGGCTGCCCCCGTCCGAGCTCCGCGTCCTGCCCTAGCCGCTGCATCCACCCACCGCCTCCGCTGCCGGGGGGAAGTGAGTGGGGAGCTTCAGCCCGGCTGGCTGCCTCCCTGGGACTCCCCTCACCTCCCCGCCCCTCTCGCAGACCCCTCCTCCCCCTGGGCAAGGAATCCCCCGCCCCACCCCTGCCTCTGGAGACTCAGTAACCTCCCAGCCCCGGGACAGAGTCCCCACTCGGTGGATTTCCTGCGCTTGGCAGCATCATGCGCTGAGTGTGTGACTAGAGATTCACAGATCCGGAGGAGGCTAGAAAGCAGGGGACGTCGTGACCCTCTAGGACTTCCCACAGAGCACAGGCAACTTCCCCACTGGAATTCCTAGAGCAGATCCTCCAGCGAAACTGCCAGTCTTGGTTTAAAAGGAATCAGTGGAGGAGACTCCATCAGGACCCTTGGTAAATTGTTCCTGTGCTCAATTACCGTCACTGTTAAAAATGTACCCTTTACCTTTGAATTTGCCTGGCTTCAACTTCCAGCCCTTGGCTCCTGATCTCCCTATCTCCGCTAGAATGAAGAGCCAGTTATTCAATATTTGTTTCCCGTGCAGATATTTATAGACTATAATCAACTCAGCCCTTAACTGTCCCTTTGTTAAGCTAAAAGAAAAGGAGGACTTGTGGCACCTTAGAGACTAACGCATTTATTTGAGCATAAGCTTTCTTGAGCTACAGCTCACTTCATCGGAGGCATTCAGTGGAAAATACAGTGGGGAGATTTATATACACACAGAACATGAAACAATGGGTGTTACCATACACACTGTAAGGAGAGTGATCAGGTGAGCTATTACCAGCAAAGGGCGGGGGGGGACGGGGGGACGAGACCTTTTATAGTGATAATCAAGGTGGGCCATTTCCAGCAGCTGACAAGAACGTGTGAGGAACAGTGGGGGGGAATAAACATGGGGAAATAGTTTTACTTTGTGTAATGACACATCCACTCCCAATCTCTATTCAAGCCTAAATTAATTGTGTCCAGTTTGCAAATTAATTCCAATTCAGCAGTTCAGTCCAATTACCTGCTGGTAATAGCTCACCTTTCCTGATCACTCTTGTTACAGTCTGTATGGTAACACCCACTGTTTCATGTTCTTTGTGTATATAAAATCTCCCCACTGTATTTTCCACTGCAGGCATCCAATGAAGTGAGCTGTAGCTCACGAAAGCTTATGCTCAGATAAATTTGTTAGTCTCTAAGGTGCCACAAGTACTCCTTTTCTTTTTGCAGATACTGACTAACATGGCTGCTACTCTGAAATTTGTTAAGCTAAATAGATCAGACTTCTTGGGTCTATCAGCCGCCCTTAGGCATGATTTCTAATCCTTTAATCATTCTCCTGGCTCTTCTCTGAACCCTCTACAATTTATCAACATCATCCTTGAATTGTGGACACCCGAACTGGACACAGTATTCCAGCAGCAGTCGCACCAGTGTCAAATACAGAGGTAAAATAACTAGGGCTGTAGATTAATCGCAGTTAGCTCACACCATTAATTCAAAAAAATTAATCGCAATTAAAAACATTAATCGTGATTAATCACAGTTTTAATTTCACTTTTAAACAATAGAATACCAATTGAAAATTATTAAAAATGTTGGATGTTTTTCTACATTTTCATATATATTGTATTCTGTGTTGTAATTGAAATCAAAGTGAGTATTATTTTTGATTACAAATATTTGCACTCTTAAAATGATAAACAAAAGAAATTGTATTTTTCAATTCACCTCACACAAGTACTGTAGTGCAATCTCTTTGTTATGAAAGTGCCATTTACAAATGTAGATTTTTTTTTACATAACTACCCTCAAAAACAAAACAATGTAAAACTTCAGAGCCTACAAGTCCACTCAGTCCTACTTCTTGTTCAGCCAATTGCTAAGACAAACAAGTTTGTTTACATTTACAGAAGATAATGCTGCCTGCTTCTTATTACAATGTCACCAGAAAGTGAGAACAGCCATTTGCATGACACTTTTGTAGCCGGCATTGCAAGGTATTTACATGCCAGATATGCTAAACATTTGTATGCACCTTCATGCTTCGGCCACCATTGCAGAGGACATGCTTCCATGCTGATGACACTTGTTAAAAAAATAATGCATTAATTAAATTTGTGACTGAACTCCTTGGGGGAGAATTCTATGTCCCCTGCTCTATTTTACCAGCATTTTGCCATATATTTCACATTATAGCAGTCTCGGATGATGACCCAGGGCCTGTTGTTCATTTTAAGAATACTCTCACAGCAGATCTGACAAAACACAAAGACGGTACCAATGTGAGATTTCTAAAGATAGCTACAGCACTCGATCCAAAGTTTAAGAATCTGAAGTGCCTTCCAAAATCTGAGAGGGACAAGTTTAGATCATGCTTTCAGAAGTCTTAAAAGAGCAACATTCCTATCCGGAAACTACGGAACCACTGAAAAAGAAAATCAACCTTCTGCTGGTGGCATCTGACTCAGATAACGAAAATGAACATGTGTTGGACTGCACTGTTTTGGATAGTTATCGAGCAGAACCCATCATCAGCGTGGATGTGTGTCCCCTGGAATGGTGGTTGAAGCATGAAGGGACATATGAATCTTTAGTGCATCTGGCATGTAAATATCTTGCGACGCCAGCTACAACAGTGCCATGAGAACGCCTGTTCTCACTTTCAGGTGACATTGTAAACAAGAAGCAGGCAGCATGATCGCTTGTGAATGTAAACAAACTTGTTTGTCTGAGTGCTTGGCTGAACAAGAAGTGAGACTGAGTGGACGTGCAGGCTCTAAAATTTTACATTATTTTGTAATGCATTTTTTGGACATAATTCTATATTTCTAAGTTCAACTTTCATGATAAAGAGATTGCACTACAGGACTTGTATTGAGTGAATTGAAAAATACTATTTCTTTTGGTTCTTTGCAGAGCAAATACTTGTAATGAAAAATAAATATAAAGTGAGCACTGTACATTTTGTATTCTGTGTTGTACTTGAAATCAATATATTTGAAAATGCAGCAAACATCCAAAAAATTTAAATAAATGGTATTCTATTATTGTTTAACAGTGCAATTAATCATGATTAATTATTTTAATTGCTTGACAGCCCTGAAAATAACCTCTCTACTCCTACTCAAGATTCCTGTGTATGCATTCCAGGATCACATTAGCACTTTTGGCCACAGCATTGGACCGGGAGCTCACCTGCAGCTGATTATGCCAAATCTTTTTCAATCATTAAAAGGATAAAGCTCCCCCCACCATCCTGTAAGCTAATACATACATTAGCTATATGAAAATGCATATTGTTTGCTTGCACCCAGCATACCAAGTGCATATCACTCTATTTCAGTGAGCAGTTCTCCTTATTAATTACCACTCCCCCAATTTTTGTGTCATCTGCAAACTTCATCAGTGATACTTTTATGTTTCCTTCCAGGTCATTAATAAAAATATTAAACAACATAGGGCCAAGAATTGACTCCTGAAGGACCCCGCTAGAAGCACAGCCATTTGATGATGATCCCCTGGTTACAATTACATTTTGAGGCCAATCAATTAGCCAGCTGTTAATCCACGTAATACGTGCCATGTTCATTTTATATCTTTCTGTTTTTTTAACTCAGAATGTCATGCAGTACAAAGTCAAATGCCTTACAGAAGTCTAAATCTGTTACAACAACACCATTCCTTTGTCAACCAAATTTATAATCTCATAAAAATATCAGATTAGTTTGCCAACATCTATTTTTCATAAACCCATGTTGATTGGCATTAATTATATTACCTTCCCACAATTCTTTATTCATCAAGTCCCTTAGCAGCTGCTCCATTATCTTGCCTGTGACTGATGTCAGACTCACAGGCCTATAATTACCCAGATCATCCTGTTTATCCTTTTTTAAACATTGGCACAATATTAGCATTCTTCCCAACTTCTCGAACTTCCTCAGTATTCCAAGACTTATTGAAAACCAGCATCAACAGGCCAGTGAGCTCCTCAGCCAACTCTTTTAAAACTCTTGGGTGCAAGTTAGGAACAGGATTTTTGAGAGGGAGTTTAGAGAGAAAGCATGAAAGCCACATACACTTAATGCTCTGTAAATGTAGTCCAATAATAACCTCCCCAAACCCAAACAATAACAACAAAACAAAGAACAAACACCTCCCCCCCTACAAGAATAAAAAAAATGCAGGCAGAAGTCCATAAGCAGAGGGGAGGCTGCCCAGTTTATTTCACTGAATGCTGCATGTAGGATTACTTACCTTGTGGGCAAGCGGCCTATATGTGCATTTAGTGCAAGCAACCCATGGGCCTCAGAGACCGAGTGTGGGCTCTTGAGATCAGAGTGCCTGAACTGGAGGCGCTAAGGGAGACAGAGATGTCCACAGATGAGACTTTCAGGACACTGGTCCTGTCCCCCGTTTGATGGCCTCTGTGCTGTTGAGGAGGATGGAAGCCTCAGAGAAGGAGAATAGCAAACTGGAGTGGAGGGAAACAATCCCATGATTGGGACCTTCCTTCCAAATGATGCCATAGTGTCCTTTCACACTGAAGAGATCCCTCGAGGGGAGGGAAACTTTGTTATTAAGAAGAGAGAGGTAATAGTAACGGGGAATTCCATTATTAGAAATATACATAGTTGGGTTTGTGATGACCAGGAGAACTGCATGGTGAATTGCTGGGGGTGAAGGTTGTGGACCTCTCAAAACCTGTAGATAGACTTATGTGCAGTTCTGGGAAGGAGTCAGTGCTCATGGTACCTAGGTAGGGAAAGGTAGGAGAGAGATCCTGGAGGCCAAATTTAGGTCAGAGATTAAAGTCCAGTCCCTTCATGGGTAGCTTTCTCCAAAATGCTTCCAGTTCCATGTGCAGGGACCGTGAGACAGGCAGAACTGCAGGGTTTCAATGAGTGGAAGAGACAGTGGTGTTTGGAGGAGGGATTTTGATTTATTAGGAACTGGGGAACCTGTTGGGAAGACTATACGGGAAGGCTGGGCTCCACCTAAACCAAAAGAGAACCAGATTGCTGGTATGCAAAATTAAAAAGGTAGTAGAGAAGTTTTTAAACTGGGGGAAAGCCGACTGATGTGGAGGAGCACACAGTTCAGACAGAGCTATCACTTAGGGGAGGATTTATTAAAGGGGATAGTCTACATCCTAGTAAAGAGGAGAGGATAGAAGTTGATAAAGTACAGGTAGGAGCTGAAGAGAAACAGTCAAATGAAAAAGAGTCTCATTCAGTTACATCACATGAAGGCAGACACTAAATATTGACAAATTTGATAAATGCTCAAAGTCGAAAAGCTTGTATACAAGTGCTCGAAGTCTAAAAACTAAGATGGGTGAACTTGAGTGCCTGGTATTCAGTGAAGATATTGATATTATGGGCATCACAGAACATCAGGAGGCAGAAAGTTGTTGGAATGATGATAATCAATGGAACACAGTAATACCAGGGGACAAAATATATAGGAATGACAGCGTAGGTCAGGCTGGTGAGGGATTGGCAATATATATGTGAAAGCAAACGCAGAGTCAAATATAATAAATGAATCAAATGGTACCACAGAATCTCGGTGTACAAAAATGTCGTCCTTGAATAATAAAAATATAGCAATAGGAATATATTACTGACCACCTGACCAGGATGATGACAGTGATTATGAAATGCTCAGGGATACTAGAGAGGCTATCAAAACAGAAACTCCAATAAAATTGGGGGATTTCTACTGTACCCATATTGACTGGATACATGCCATCTCAGGGCAGGATGCAAAAACAAAATTTCTACACCATTAATGGCTGCTTTTTGGAGCAGGTACTCCAGGAATCCACAAGGGGAGAGGCAATTCTTTATTCAGTCCTAAATGGCACAAAGGATCTGGTCCAAGAGGTGAATATAGCTGAACCTCTCAGTAATAGAGACCATAATGCAATTAAATTGCATTGTAGGAGGGCAAACACCAAAGAAAGCCACCATAGAAGCATTTAACTTCAAAAAGAGGAACTATACGATGAGGAAGCTAGCTAAATGAAATGGAACAGCCACAAGAGTGAAATGCCTGAAAGCTGCATGGAAACTTTTTTAAAACACCAGAATATAGGCTCAAACTAAATGTATATCCCACATAACAGCAACAACAACAATCATAAATAATAAATAATTAGTAATTAGTAATTAATAATAAATGAAGCAGACCAAAAAATGCCACCATGGCTAAACAACAGAGTAAAAGAAGAAGAGAGAAAAAGGCAAAAAGAAAAGGAGTACTTGTGGTACCTTAGAGACTAACCAATTTATTTGAGCATAAGCTTTCGTGAGCTACAGCTCACTTCATCGGATGATTCATTGCATCCGATGAAGTGAGCTGTAGCTTACGAAAGCTTATGCTCAAATAAATTGGTTAGTCTCTAAGGTGCCACAAGTACTCCTTTTCTTTTTGCGAATACAGACTAACACGGCTGTTACTCTGAAACCAGAAAAAAAGGCATCCTCTAAAATTTGGAAGACAAATTCTGTTGAGGAAAATAGAAAGGTGCATAAACTCTGACAAGTCCAGTGTAAAAGTATAATTAGACAGGCCAAAAAAATTTTTGAAGAGCAACTAGGAAAAGACAGAAACTCTAACATCAATTTTTTTTAAGTACATCAGAAGCAGAAGCCTGTCAAACAATCCGTGGGGATACTGGATGATCAAGGTGCTAAAGGAGCACTCAAGGAAGACAAAAGGCTCTTGAAGAGAAACTAAATTAATTCTTTGCATCAGTCTTCACTGCAGAGGATATGAGGGAGATTCCCTGAGCGATTTTTACTTGACAGATCTGAAGAACTGTCCCAGACTGACATGTCAACAGAGGAAGAGTTGCAACAAACTGATAAATTACATAGTAAAAAGTCACGTGGATCAGATGGTATTCACCCAAGAATTCTGAAGAAACTCAGATATGAAATTGCAGAACTACTGACTGTGATAAGTAACCTATCACTTAAATCAGAGTCTCTACTAGATGACTGGAGGATAGCTAATGTAATGCCGATGTTTTTTAAAAAGCTCCAGAGATGATCCTGGCAAGTACAGGCCAGTAAACCTAACTTCAGTGCCAGGCCAACTGGGTGTAACTTTAGTAAAGAACAGAATTATCAGACACATAAATGAACACAATATATTGGGGAAGAGTCAACATGGCTTCTGTAAGGGGAAATCATGCCTCACCAATCTATTAGAATTCTTTGAGAAGGTCAGAAAACAAGTGGACAAGGGTGATCCAGTGGACATTGTGTACTTGAACTTTTAGAAAGCCTTTGACAAGGTCTGCCATGAAAGGCTCTTACACAAAGTAAGCAGTCATGGGTTAAGAGGGAAGGTCCTCTCACTGGTTAAAAGATAGGAAACACAGGGTAGGAATAAATGGTCAGTTTTCACAGTGGAGAGAGATAAATAGCAGTGTCCCCCAAAGATCTGAACTGGGATGCATACTGTTCAACATACTCAAAAATGATCTGGAAAAAGGGGTAAACAGTGAGGTGGTAGTTTGCAGATGATTCAAAATTACTTAGGATATTTAAGTCCAAAGCAGACTGCAAAGAATTACAAAGGGATCATGCAAAACTGGGCGAGTGGGTAACAAAATGGCAAATGAAATTCAATGATGATAAATGCAAAGTAATGCACATTGGAAAACATAATCCTAACTATACAGACAAAATGCTGGGGTCAAAATTAGCTGTTACCACTCAAGAAAGAAATCTTGCAGTCATCATGGATAGTTCTCTGAAAATATCTGCTCAATGTCCAGCAGCTGTCAAAAAAGCAAACAGCATCTGAGGAATCATTAGGAAAGGGACAGATAACAAGACAATAAATATCATAATGCCACTATATAAATCCATGGTACACCCACACCTTGAATACTGTGTGCAGTTCTGGTTGCCCCATCCCAGAAAAGATACATTAGAATTGTAAAAGACACAGAGAAGGGCAACATAAATGATTAGCAAAACAGCTTCCATAAAAGGAGAGATTAAAAAGACTGCTTATCTTAGAAAAGAAACAACTAGGAGGGAATATGACAGAGGTCTATAAAATCATGACTGGTGTGAAGAAAGTGAATACGGAAGAATGACTTACCCCTTCACATAACAAAAGAACCAGGGGTCACCTGATGAAATTAATAGGCATCAGGTTTAAAACAAACAAAAGGAAGGACTTCTTCACACTATGCCCCGTCAACCTGTGGCACTAGTTACCAAAGGATGTTGAAAAGACTAAATGCATAACTGAGTTCAAAAAGGAATTAGATAAATTTGTGGAGGGTAGGTCCATCAGTGGCTATTAGCCAAAATGGTCAGGGATGCAGCCCCATGCTCTGGGTGTCCCTAAGCCTCTGACTGCCAGAAGCTGGGACTGGACACCAGGGGATGCATCCATCTGGCCCATCCACCAGACGTTTGGAGCCCCAGATTAATGGGAGTTGGGTGCCTAAATATATATGAGGGGTGGGGTTTAGGCCCTGCCCCTTTCCTCTGCATTTCACTCCCGGGTAGCTTAGGCAGTTCTTCACTCAGTTTACTGGCTTCTGAGAACATCTTCCTTAGGCATCTATCTCTCCTGATGCATGGTACCGGGAGCCAGGGCACGGACCATGGGCCAGAGGATTCCACTAGCTCACAGGGTGTCTAAGGATGAGGTGCTGCAAGGCCTAAAGCCCTTTGCACTTTTGCTGGGGCGAATCATTGACATTTGACGTAAGGAGCAATTGTCTGTCACATCTCCCAAATCCGGCCTTAGAAGGGGCAATGTGCTCTTCAGCGTTTTCAAAATGAATCATTCGATAGCTTTAGTGCTAAGTTTAAAGCACTCGGGGATGGTTGTTTGAATGCTGCTGTAGCAAAGCAAGATGCTATTGTATCACCCTAACTGAGGTTTCCTAAAATATCATCACGGCAAGAACAGAAGGGATCTCAAGGAAAAGAAAAGACTATTTGGCTTTTGGAAGTCAGGGAGTAAATAAATGTACAACCTTCCAACTGCCCCCCTCTGCTGACATACACTAGACTGATTTCAACCCAGTACAATGCATTTTCTTGTTATTGGAACAAAGATCAACTCAGGGAACGCAAAAGGCATTTCATGAGATGGACAATCTCGCATTTTAGCTGCGCTCATTCCATTAAATTACGTATCCCACCTTCTTGTCCACATCAGGGTGTATTATATTTGCTTTTGGTATCATAAGCGGTCAGGATATAAAGGTTTCCTTGACATCCAAAACCAAAGGAGAGCTGCAGAAAACTAAACTGTCAGTTTTATATAGCACTGGACACGTGCCCTGTGCTTTATACAACACAGTCCCGGCCCTGAAGTGTTTGCAGTCTAATCAGTGGTTGATGTTATTATTAGCATTTTATTATTTCTTTTCAATCTCACCCACACTGTCACTGATCTGCCCCTGGCACCCCACATAGAATAAGCCAGGGTGGAGGGGGAGGGTGTCAGCCTTCTAAATCTGCAGATCATTCCTCATCTGGAAATGGAAGGGATCATGGAGCCGTCACTATTTAGCTGAAAGGAAAGACCCTAAACTGACCTTAAATCAGCAGGTGCTGTGGTGGAAGTGAGAGTTGGCAAATGCAGAGTTCTTCAGGCCCAAAGCTACATTTTATATTAGGGCAAAACTCACAATGGGGTCAATGGGAGATTTCAATGTGCAAGTCTAACTGACTTGTCCGGGTGTGTTGTGGGTCCCCCTCTGTGCCTGACCCACTGAGGCTGTGAGTCTGGTACTGCTACCAGCCTCAGGATGTAGTTCTCCAGCTCAATCCGTAGGTGCTCCTGGCGTTAGCTCTAGAGATCCCTGGTCGTGGTCAAGAGGAGGGTGGGTGTTACAGAAAGAAAGGACCCGTGGGCTCTGTGTCTATGAATTGGAGGAGTAATGCAGCGTGCGTTGTTTCCCACCAGAGCCGATCCCATTGGGGTGCATGACGCTGAAGCTTTGGTGGCAGCTGATGCAGAGCTTCCATTGCAACACGTGTGACTGGTGTGTCTTTTTGCTGCCGCTGCATTCTACATGCACAGCTCATTGGGCATTACCTTCGACAGCACAGGAGGCCCTTCGAAGTGGGCGTAGGCATTTGGAAACCAAAAGCCCTTAAAGCTGCATCTTTCTGGTGGAAAATATCACCACAAGCCGTTGTGTTTTCTTTCCTGTATTTGAAAACCACCCACATTTTTTAGTAAAAAATGCAACTGATCAAGCATTTTTACCCAAGCAAAGGGCCTCTTTGCAGTATCTCACCTCAAAATATTTGTCAGTGTTATTTTTTCTTTTTCTAATGACTGGTTATATACAGCTATTTATTAGCCATAAGGGGATATTGAATAGCCACAAGGCCCAAATCCAGTAGATGCCATGGAAGAAGGCTAAAAACTGCTCTCCCTCTCTGCGTTCGGTTAGTTGGATTTAAGCATCAAGTAGCCAGTGCACTTGCCATAAAAAAAGGAACACGGGTCACTACTGTGGCTACTTTTCACTGCTAATGCTTTTCTTATAGCAGGAACATCGTGCTCATACCATTCGCCCATCTAGCCTGCGACAATGCCCAATAACAGACGCTGCAAGTGAATTGGGAAAAGCCCCATAGTGGCCAGTTATGGAATAACCAACCCATAGGGAAAGTTCCTTCCTAGCCTTCATGAGTTACCGGTTGGATAATACCTGGAGGCATGTGGATTTATATCCCTTCCAAACTTTAAACAGAAATTCTATCAGTATAGCTGTGGTTATTATCATTATTAATTATTACACTAACAGTTAAGAGCCCCAGTCACGGACCAGTATCTCCTTGTGCGAGGTGCTGGACAAACACAGAGCAAAAAACAATGGTCCCTGCCCCCGAGAGCTTAACAAATCATTTTCATTTTAAATGTTCAGTACCTTTTCTAAATCCTGATAAGCTCTTGGCCTCAGTGATCATTGTGGCAATGAGTTCCACAGGCCAATTTTGCTTAAAACGCTTGACCCATTTGAATAAGTAAATGAGAAAGGCAGACCATGCCTGACCTGGCTGGGTAGGTGTTTTTAAATATATATTTGAAAATGTAGGAAAATGAATGTGGTGCTAGTGGATGGTCCTGAAGTACTGGAGATTAACATCAGCTGTTGACACATAGAACAGCGTACTCATGCTACCTTGCCAACATGCCTCGGTCCCTTTTATGTAACGAGTTATGTCCATACCTATCATCTACCCAATTCAATGAGGTTTAGTCCAAGTTTCTTATGAACCACACAATTTAGCCTGTGGAACTCATTGCCACCAGAAATCACGAAGGCCAAGAACTTAGTAGGGTTTTTAACGTTGATGTTTATTTTTTGTGACCTTATGCTTGTATAACATGGTTCTCTGTCCCGTCCTAGTGACTGGACTGCATAGATGTTTATGAGTTTGCAATTGCCTTTGAGATGACAGGGCTGGGGTTTTAGCTGAGAGGGTAAAGGTTTATAGATGGTAGCTGCAGAAGGTCTGGATTTGAGCCCTACTAGCGACAATCGACCTACGAGTATTGTGTTATCGAAGTGGTGGCCTGTGCCAGGATCTCAGCTGCAGGGGAACACGGAATGTCGGAATGACCTTCCCTTGCAGGGGCAGTGTGCAGCTCAGGCTTATACAGCGTAGCTCTCTGTCCCGCTCTAGTGGCTGGCCCACATGGAGTTGTATGAGGCTGTGTACAGCTTTTGAGCAAAGAGCTGCCTGGGTCTTTTAGCTCAGGCAGAAGAGACTCCTGGCTGTTGATCCAGAGATCTCAGGTTCATTCTGGGTTCGATCCCTGCTCCTAGCACCCCAGCCAGGGGTGTTGCATTCTATTTGCACTTCTGATAGCCTCATATTCAAGATTTAATATTTCTGCTGTAAAACAACTGACAGGAAAAAGCTGTAAGATAACAACAGGGAACGGGCAAATTTGTGTCCCAAACAAATGATGTCTCGTGTACTAAAGAAGAGTTGAGAGGCTGTGACAGGATCCCCGGGGTGCAACCTGGGACTGTGGGACTGCTGTGCCCCCTTTTCTCACTATACTGGGCTGTCTCTCACAATGCCTTGCTGGTGGCAAGCAGCAAACCCTTCCAGGTGCTGCTACCATTCAGTACAACCGCATATGGCGCCCCACACCCAGCAAGATTTTATGAATGCTCCCAAAGCCACTCATGTATCACCTAGAGAAAGACACCAGCCAGATTCCCCCCCAGCTCCCAGCCTTATCCTCTAGGAATCTACTGTCTTGCACTGCTTGCTCCTTTCTGCTTACTGAGACAGCAAATGAAGCTGCTGCTTAAGGCCAAATGTGGTGGTGGTTTTTCTGCTGTGGACACTGGACAGCTGTCTCCTGGAATCTGGGCAGGGATCGTGGACTCATTTCAACAGCTTTCGGTCACTGGAAGACATTCGGGGCTGGGTTCCAATCTCATGTCGGTTTGGCACCAAAGTAACTCACATAGCTTCGTTACTTGTATGACGGCAGCGCTGAGGGGCCCCAACCAAAACAGGACCCCATTGTGCTAGGTGCAAGCCAATCCCTCCCATGGCAGGACACTCTCTGCTCCCATCCTCTTTGTGTGACATTCCTCAGGGTATGGATTGCTGAATAGCTGTGTCTTCAGGTCTCCAACTTGGGCTGCCTTTTATATTGCTTTACTGTGAACAGCCACTCCTGGCCAGGTAACACAGCCTCCAGCATGTAACCTGCTCCCAGTTACCCAGTATTGAGTGCTACTAGCTAGCCACTCGTGAATTGTGCTGCAGAAGAACATCTGCAGATTCTCTAGTCCAAGACTTTCCCCCAGAAACGTGTGTCTTGTACTGCCCAGCGCAGTGCTGGACAAAACTAGGTCATGTGAAGTCTGTCATTTCATCAACGGAAAATTATATGCACCAGGCTTCTTATCCCAGATGGAGTTTCCCCACACACTTAAATGCAAACACACTGGTGAGATAAAACAGTGAAACAAGTTTATTAACTACAGAAAGATAAGAAAGATTTTAAGTGACTACAGGTAATGAGGCACAAAAGCCAGGATTGGTTATAAAATAAATAACAAATAAATAAAATGCAAGCTAGATGCCTAACTTAACAAGCCAAGTGAACTTAAAAGCAAAAGGTTTTTTTCTCACCATAAGCTTACAGCAGTCTGTACTGGCTGAAAAGTCTTCCAGCCAGGACTCTCCCCTCCACCCCCAAGTTCAGTACTTTAAGAGCCGTTGATGGCCTGAGCAGAGATGAAGGAGACTGAAGTCAAGTGTTTTCCTCCCCTCTTTATAATTCAATTTCTTGTGCTAGAAACATCCTTGCTGAGTCTTGGTGACAAACAGTCACTTCTGTGGACTTGAGGTTTGAACCGTTCTTGTGATGTAATGCAAATTTCTTGTTCATGCCTCCCTCCTGCCAGAGAATGGTCGCTCACCTACGTGATAGTTCTCTTGACTTTGTTGATACCTGACTGGGGTGCCAGTGTGTCTCTGTCTCTGAAAAACTGCTTTGAGCCTGTTTTTCTAACTTGGAATGTATCACAGCAATGTTAGACAGTAAAATCGTATAACTTCACACACGATGTTGGTACGCACTCTGTACCAGGACAATAATGTTAAGCAGATGATGAGTTTTCAAATGATCCCTCACAAGGCATACTTTGTACAAAGTTTGTCATAATTCTGTAAAAGTGGGGAACATATTGGTATAAACTGTCACACTTTGCTTTGCCCAGACGGCTCAGAGACCTCTTGTGTAGTTACCATGGTGCAGTTTACAGTGCTTCACTCCACCACCTTCTGCATACTGACGCAATCACAGCTTTTACAATGTCCTCCAGTTGTACTACCCCTTCTCCAAAGGTGGGGGAAGAAAATTGTGTCTCTTCCTGGACAGTGCCCTTTTGTCAGGCCTGACTAGCCATTCTCTCTCTTCCGCTTCTTCCTCTTGCACTTCCTCCCTCTGTTCTTTTAGCCAGTCTCCTTGTGAATGGGCGAATTAGCTCAGTAGCTGCCCAGCCCCAACCTGATTGGCTCATCAGGAATGCTTCTCCTTAATCGGGCCCTTCCTGGGGCCCTAGTTGGTTAAACAGTGACCAGCGAGCTGGGTCAGCTGCTGATTCCCTGCACTTTGTCACACCCTCACTCTCTCCTGGCCTTGAACTGAGTCAGCCTCTCTCGCTAAGATCATTAGTATAGCAGCTGAGCACAGCACAATTTGTTAGTCTCTAAGGTGCCACAAGTCCTCCTTTTCTTTTTACGGATACAGACTAACACGGCTGCTACTCTGAAACTTTAACACAGTTAGCCTCACAACACCCTGTGAGGTAGGGCCGTGCTATTCTCCCCTTTGGGGAACCGAGACACTCAAGCCCAGATCCACAAAGGCACTTTTGCTTGCTAAACCCCAGACGTAGGCCTCTAAGGGCACATCTCCACTGCAAGTAACCCCAGGCGGCAGTGAATCGCTGAACCTGGTCAATTGATTGGGCTCATGCTGTGGTGATAAAAATATCAGGGTGAATATTCCATCTCGGGCTCTGAAATCCAGCGGCGGGGGAGGGGCGTGAGTCTCAGAGACTGGGCTCCGGCCCAGGTGGGACTGTCTACACTGCTAGTTTTAGTCCCATAGCATGAGCCTCATGAGCCCAGGCCAGTTGACCCAGGCCTTGAGATTTGCTGCTGCAGGTTTTTTTGGTTTGCAGTGTAGAAGCTCCACAAAACTGCTCTCAAACCCTGTAGGCACTTAAGTGCCTGAGTTTTTAGGGTATAAGTTTCCTAGGTGCTTATGTTTCAGGCTTTGAACATGCTCACTGCTGCTTCTTGGCAAGCCCTGGCTGGGATGATTTAGTTGGTGTTGGTCCTGCATTGAGCAGAGGGTTGGACTAGATGATCTCCTGAGGTCTCTTCCAACCCTAATATTCTATGATTCCCTCCGGATGTCTGGATGCCTATCACCTGCTTAAGCCCCAGAGTGATCCGCAAACTGGAAGACAGGCGTTTGGCCACCTAACTCACATGGGGGGCCCAATTCAGTAGGTGGCCTCTGAGCATGCTGGCCGGACTGGGTCCCATTCAAAATCCAGCCAGGGGCGGCAATGGTGCCCACTTTATACCCTGGAGCCCCGTGGTTAGAGCACTCACCCAGAACATGGGCAACCCAGGTTCAATTACCCCTTCTCTACAAGAGGGGGAGAGAGGATTTGAACAGGAATCTCCTATCTCTCAGGTGATTGATCTACAGGCGGGGACTGCTATGTCTTGCACTGGAGGCTCAGCTGGTGTCCTCTGGTGCCAGGTGGTGTTGACCCTCCCTTAGCTGGACCTGCAGCCAAAACACAGCTTGGCCAGTCTGGGCCAACAAGACAGTGGTAAATACTTGTTAGAATTTTTCTTGCTGTATTTTTAGTTCTCTTCATTAATACTGTAACATCTCCCTAGCCCTGGAGGTGCCTGGGATGATGATAGACTATGAAGGTCTACTGGTGGCATAGAATCTTTTAATACTCCCTGAAAATTTCCCCTCCACTGGCAGCTTGATTTAAGAGAATTCAGGTGGCAGTAGATCGGGGCGGGCAAACTTTTTGGCCCGAGGGCCACATCGGCGTTCCGAAACTATATGGAGGGCCGGGTAGGGAAGGCTGTGCCTCCCCAGACAGCCTGGCCCCTGCCCCCTATCCACCCCGTCCCATTTCCCGTCCCCTGACTGCCCCCCTCAGAACCCCTGACCCATCCAACCCCCACTGCTCCTTGTCCCCTGACCGCCCCTTCCCGGGACCTGGAGCCAGCCACACCGCTGCGCAGTCTAGAGCACCGGGGCAGGCCGGCAGCTCTCACAGCCGTGCTGCCCGGCAGGAGCTCGCAGCCCCGCCGCCCAGAGCACTGGCGGCATGGCGAGCTGAGGCTGCGTGGGAGGGGGAACAGCAGGGGAGGGGCCAGGGGCTAGCCTCCCCAGCCGGGAGCTCAGGGGCCAGGCAGAAGGGTCCCACAGGCCGGATGTGGCTCGCGGGCCGCAGTTTGCCCACCTCTTCAGTAGATGGTATTCTGTTTCCAAATGAAAACTGCCAGTGTGCTGAGATCTCCCGAGTAATTGGATAACTATGAGTAAAACGTGGTATGTGCCCCAGCAAAGTTTATGGACTTTGTCATCTCAACTTTGTTGTTTAATTACAATGTACGGCAGTCCACTGGAAAATAACAGAGTCCCCGGGGGTTGCTGTTTCAGACCCGGCCATCTTGGTTTATGTGGGGGCAAGCGACAGGCTTGCTGGCTTCATTTCTTTTGAAGGACAGGGTGGAAGGTCAAAGGGTTTTTCTGATGCTCTGCAGTTGTTTGTGAAAAGTGCATTTCTCTGTGTGTTTACCGTCACCTCTAACCAATGGAAACATGTCAAGCTGTGGTAAAGAGAACAGATGTCACGTCCTTTCCACAACAGCCACAAAAGTCTCGAGTTGAGGACTCTCCAGATGTTGACTTTTCTCATATTCACTCGGCGAGGATAGGTCTCCAGGTCAAGCTTTCGACACTCAACATTAGAGATCACTAATGACAATGATTGTTGTAGTTACTAGGAGTGAATACGCTAATGAGAGGATATGCTGGCCTTGCAGCAGAAACTACATTAATGGCTCTGGTAAGCCACAGCGATTGCTTAGTGTGACCTAGATGTTTCCAGAAGACTGAGCAGACTCAGCCTGAGCTGAATGCTTCTGAGGTTAATAACAATACTAGGGGAGAGTCTTACCCCTGATCTGGCCCCTTTACACTGAGCCAAAGCGGTGTAAAGGGCTCTCGAGTCAGCTGGGGAAAAGGAATTGGGGAGGACAGCCATGGGCTGCCTTAAAGCAGCCCCTCGAAAGACCCGATGTGGGGGGTAAGAATAGGAGGGGCCTGTTGGAGCAGCCTGCCGAGGTTGTGGGCAGTGCTGTGGTCCATAGACTGACTAGGGCGGATGCCGTAACTTAAATACAGAGGAGCCCAGGATTGGGAGAGTGCAAAAGTGGCTTAAAGCCACCATAGCTCTCCCTAGACCCTGAGTTCTGTGCTTTCTGTGCAGTACAGACCCTCACCCACGGTGCCTTCACCCCAGCCACACTGGCTCCTGAGTGCTCACTAAACGTTAAAAGGTCACGGAAATCAAGGCTGATAATCTTTTGACTCTGGTGTTGGTGGTGTCAGCGTTCTGCTTCCCAGATGGTGTTAAACAGGATGATAAACACATGAATCATTTCTACCTTCTGGTTCATTCGGTTCTTGCTCAGGGTTTAGCCGATCACCATATTTGGGGTCGGAAAGGAATTTTCCTCCAGGCAGATTGACAGAGGCCCTTGGGGTTTTTCGCCTTCCTCTGCAGCGTGGGGCATGGGTCACTTGCTGGAGGAGTCTCTGCACCCTGAAGTCTTTAAACCATGATTTGAGGACTTCAATAGCTCAGACATAGGTCGGGGGTTTGTTACAGGAGTGGGTGGGTGAGATTCTGTGGCCTGCGTTGTGCAGGTCAGACTAGACGATCATAATGGTCCCTTCTGACCTTAAAGTCTATGATTCTATGACTCTTGTAAAGGTCCAGCTTGCCTGAAGCCTGTTCCGTATTGCCTCCTAGTCCAAAGGACAAACCTGAAATCAGTTCCCCGGTGTCTGATCCAAACTGGGAGTATATAAAGAAAAGCCTGACCGTAGTCTGAAAATAAATAAATACACTATAATAGATCCCCATGAAGGAAGCTAACTCACCATTTTACTCCCACTGAAACACTCTTTTGAAGGCTTAAGTAATGACCCCGGGTTTCACCTTTAAATAAGGGTGTGGAGGATTGATTCCTTTTCTTCTAAGCCATCAAGACATGATAACACTGAATCTGGTTCAAAAATTAAAATGGGATTCTTTTAGTCCGTGCACACAGCACACATGCTGCCTATTGTCCCTTTATCGCTGATGCCCAGTCTTCCACTCACTGTAGCGTTAGTCACAGGCCCTTCCCAGAAGAGGAGGGAACCTGGGGCACCCTTTATCATCAGCAAAGCAATCTGAATGAAAAGACTTACGTTCCCAGGATGTCTCAGAGGGAGGGTAGCTACAATAACACAGGAAGCGGGGAGTGCCAATAACACTCTTAAAAGGTCACTGCCCATCGCTGAGCCCTGGGAACTTGAGGGGTGTGGGTGATATTCAGCATGTGTTTCATTTAAAGTCAGGGCACAAACTCTTGTTCCATGTGATTTCTTCTGCCACCGCGTATGCAGCTCCACACTGCAATCGGCAGCTTGCACAATGTATGTTGCGCTGATTTTTTGTAATGTCGATACACTTATGATTGAAGAAGACCGTCAGCTGATTTTGAAATATCCTTATATTTACTGTTCCTCATGCCCCTCTAAATCTTGAGGCTATAGATCAGTGGTCTCCAAACTGTTTTGATCATGCACCTCTATCAGTAAAAAAATTTTGAGCACACATTCCCAATATATGTATATTTATTTATGTATCAATTATATACATGTACTACTGTACTAATATATTGTGTAAATTATAAAACATACACCAAATATAGAAATTAAAAAACGATGAGATAAAGATGAAACAAACAATATTTTTTAAATAATTTTTTAAATTTATTAACGGTACAAGAAACTTTTTTGCTCTCACTAAAAAAAATTATTATTAATAATAATATTTTCACTGAGAGCAATGTGATTGAAGATGCTTTATTATTTTTGAAAATCTTGGTTTAACACTTTGTGATACAGCAGGCGCTCGGGGTGGGGAGGGCGGGGTCTGGGAGGGAGTTAGGGCGCGGGAGGGCGCTCGGGGTGGGGAGGGCGGGGTCTGGGAGGGAGTTAGGGTGCGGGAGGGCGCTCGGGGTGGGGAGGGCGGGGTCTGGGAGGGAGTTAGGGCGCGGGAGGGCGCTCGGGGTGGGGAGGGCGGGGTCTGGGAGGGAGTTAGGGTGCGGGAGGGCGCTCGGGGTGGGAAGGAGTTAGGCTGTGGGAGGGCGCTCTTTTCTTTCCTCTGGCAGTGCGCCTCCTGCCGCGCCCCCCCAATCGATCGTCTTGCGCGCAGCCCACTTTGGAGACCACTGCTACAGATCCCACACTCTTTGGGGCAGGGCCTGTCATTTTATGTATGTGTACACAGCACCCAGCACAATGGGGCTCCAGCTAGGCTGGCAGCACGGTGTGACTGCTATAGAGCTGTTAAACAATCATGAGAGTTCACAGATAATACTGTAGTATATGCTAGTGTGACACTGAACCAGAAAGGCTTAAGCAACCAGCGGGCTAAATGACCCAAATTCAACTTGTAAAGACATATGAGAAAAGTATATACATGTGTAAGCGGGGGAATAGTCCCGCTATTGTGGGGAACTTTCCTGGCTTCTGCACCACCCCGGTGAAGTGGGCTAGCGAAAGGATCTGAGTCCTCACTCCTACTTCCTTTACCCAGTGGCCTCCCTGCCCTTGAGGACTCCCCTTTCACTCTCCTGTCTGGCAGAGTCCTCGTAACCCCAACAAGGCTGGGCCCAGGATTCCCGGGGGGCTCGACCCCCAACCCTGCTGTGTTCACCTAGGACAGGGGCTGGGGTGTCCCCACTCCGGGGCACTCTCTCTGCACTGGGCACTCCTCTGACCCACTGACCATTACATACAAGTTGCGGGGAACATCACAAACAGTGTCTCTGGAATGTCAGGGCAGTTCACAGTCTGTTCCTTGTAAGTCCCAGGCCCCTTCTCAGGCCCTGGCAGTGCTGCAGGGATGCTGTGGGTTGGACACTGGCTCTGGTGGTGGCCACATGCTCTCAGGCTCTAAGTGGTAGGACCCTTCTTCCCAGTGTCCCCCCCAGCCCTGTCGGGGTTACGATCCAAGCCTGGCCTGCAGAGCCTCTTGGCTGAGGCGTCTCCCTGTGCTGGGCCCGCTGCCCAGGGTCCCCCTTGCTCTCCCCAGCTGCTCGCCGCACCCAGCTCCGGACTGCTCCAGCCCCAGCTCCACCACTTGGTCTCAGCACTGCTGCTCTGCCTCCAGCTCCCTGGGCTGCTTCTCTGGCCCCTCTGGCTCTGGTTGCTACAGCTCCGCTCCCAGGACAGGTCTGCTCTGCAGGCTGCTTCTGTGACTCTGCTCCCAGCACTGACCTGCTTCCTGGGATGCTTTTCTGGCCCCTCTGGCTCTGGTTGCTGCAGCTTTCTTCCCAGGGCAAGTCTGCTCCCTCTGGGCTGTGCCTCTGGCTTTGGGGCTGCAGCTCTGCTCGGGCCCCTGCTTTCTCCTTAGCTCGGGCCCACTCTGTCTGACCCAAGCAAATCCAGCTCACACGGAGGACAGGACCTCCCTGGCCTCCTGACTCCCTGATTAGCCTGCCCACCCTGTCATTCAGGCTGACCTGGAGCATTGGCCTCTCCCCATTGTTCCTGGGGACTATCAGTTTCAGGGTCCTGATTTCCCATAGACCTTTCCCCTTTTAGTACGGGGAGCTAGCCAACCAGAACACCCCCACTGAATGTTAGTAAGGGGGCAACAGTTCCCTTACACATGGTAATTAGGGCCATTCCTTATAAATAGCTAACAAAGCGATGTTAGATAAACTGGATCTTTGAGATGCAAACCTGTATTGCTAGAGAATTAGAGGTAAATAGTAATTGTATTCATCTGTGTTTACTTATATCTTGTTATACTCTTATACTCTACAAAAGGTTTTCTCCCCCCTTTCTCCCCCCCGCTCTCCTGCTGGTAATAGCTCATCTTAAGTGATCACTCTTCTTACAGTGTGTATGGTAACACCCATTTTTTCCTGTTCTGTGTGTATATAAATCTCCCCACTGTATTTTCCACTGAATGCATCCGATGAAGTGAGCTGTAGCTCACGAAAGCTTATGCTCAAATAAATTGGTTAGTCTCGAAGGTGCCACTAGTCCTCCTTTTCTTTTTGCGAATACAGACTAACACGGCTGCTATTCTGAAACCTGGAATTATATCTTGTTAGAGGTTAACAATGTAGCCAGATGGTTCCTGTCAGTTACTATATTCTATTGATTCAGAGATCAATAGGGAATATTAACATTTAGATGAAACTTGGGTGTAATAATATCATTGCCTATCATTTCTCTTTGAAGTCAGTAGTAAACTATGAACTGCTTAAGGGATAATTACCTTATGCTGATGAATGCAGCTAATTACCTGTGTCTGCATAGACAATAGGAGGTTTTACTGCAAAGCCACAATGCTTCACCCAGGGAATGCCTGCTGTCAAGAGGCTATCAAGAGCCTGTGGGAGATCTATAAAAAACTCTAGGGCCCCAATCCTGTTTTCTCAGATCTGCTTAAGCTTGGTCAGGGGAAGCTTGAGTCACAAGACTGAGGTCTCCAGCTCCAGTCTGGATCACCCTGCTGATTCTCCTGGAAGAATTTGAACAGACTCTATATATGGTTTGCCTATTTGGACTGTAACCTGCTGAACTGATTCTGGGAAGAACTTTTTGCAGCTCTGCAGCTCACTCTCTCCTATGAAACTGACCTAGGAACTTTATTCATATCTGTATGTATAATGATCTTTTAACCACAATACTCTCTCTGTTTTCTTTTTTTAATAAATCTTAGATTAGTTCATACGAATTGACTGTAAGTGTGCATTTGGGCAAAGTCGGAAACAGTCATTGATCTTGTGAGTAATGTGTCCGATCCCTTGGGATTGGTAGAACATTATATATGATGAACAAGATTTTCAGTAATCCTCATCATATTTGACTTGGCTGTCTGGGTGGGAGCCCAAGGCTGGATTGCTTTAAGGGAACTGTATTTTTGGTTTCTGGGTAATAAGTATAGTGTTATAGAAGCTGTTTTGTTGCTGGCTTGGTGAATCTAATTATTAGAATAACCACTAGTTTTGGGGAATCGTCTGCCCCATTCTTTGCAGTTTGCCCTGATTGAGCAATCTCAGTGTGGCCCTCCCTAGCAAGAATGGCCACAGCCATTGTGAGTGATTATGGGCAAAAATGTAGCTCATCCATCTCCTCTCCAGCATCCATTGCCGTTGTGATCCAAAGACGATCATTTGCCTCAAGGGGCGTGGGACCCCTGCTTTGGTTTTGGAGTTTTCCTTCTCCAAGGTGGCTGCCTGCCCATGCTGAAGGACCCACCTGCCCTGAGCAGTCTGGGATCTCTACAAGGCGCCAGATATTAGAGCCCTGCGCAGGGCTATTTTTAAAAATCCCGCTCCCGTCCCACCCTGCAATGCCCACTCCCGCCTGCTCGCACATTGTTTCTTGCAGTTTTACCCCCTCTCACCCACAAAAACCTTAGATTCCGCAAGAGAGACAGATACATCCATGCTCCTAAAACAAAAACAAAAATAGATCAGCTGATATATATAGAAACGGAATTCAGACAATTTTTATCACTAAAAGGATAAAACAAATCTTGAGTAAACCATGTAAAATACTTTAACTCCTGTTATATTAGCCATCAAATCTCTTTCTGCTTCTTGCTTACATTTAGGTATTTAAAACTTTAGTTTAAAAACAACCCCTTGCTTTACATTGCTGAAATTTTCTGTATGATGAACTGACAAGAGATTTAGTGTTTCCTCGCCAATTCCCACAGTCTGGTTTTTGTGCCCACCCAATCCTGCCTGCAACAAAGTACATTTACCCACTCCCGCTATTATGGCAGCGGGTCCTGTGGGACCCATGGGATCCCAGTCCCACTGCAGGGCTCTTCCAGACATTTTCCTTTCACACCTCCACTTTTGGTAGAAAACCCCCCACCGCACAAAGGCAAGTGACGGGGAGCATGACTGTCAGAGGCGCTTGGTATTGTCGGCCATTTGGGGCATTTCATAGGAGGGGGGAGCTCGTCCCCAGTCCCACTCTGGTCATAACAGCCCTTAGAGATCTGGAATTGGAGTTGCGACTGCTGCCCTGTTGACACTCAACCACATTTGGAGGTATTGTTATGAAGTGTAAAATGAAATTGCTGCAGTCTCTTGTCTTCAGCATCTCACTATATTCACGTGAGCCGTGGATGCTCAGGAAATAAGACATTAAGAGGCCTCTGCCTTTGAACTGAAATGCTACAGGTGATTAACTATATCTTGCACATGACTAATGACATCGTCACCTCCTACGGTTGCCAATTTAGGTTGGCTGTATTGCTGGAGGTTTCATCACATGGCATAACCTTTAATTAACTACTATTCTTTAATTCATAGAGACTCCAGGACAATCTTTGGCAAGTCTTTCACCACCTGACTTTATAGCAGGGGTTCTCAAACTGGGGGTCGGGACCTCTCAGGGGGTCGAGAGGTTATTACACGGGTGGGGGGTCACGAGTTGTCAGCCTCCACCCCTAACCCGGCTTTGCCTCCAGCATTTATAATGGAGTTAAATATATAAAAAAGTGTTTTTAATTTATAAGGGGGGGGGGGTCGCACTCAGAGGCTTGCTGTGTGAAAGGGGTCACCAGTACAAAAGTTTGAGAACCACTACTTTATAGCATAACCTGGGTGGTACCTGATATCACCAAGACAATCAGCTGCAGAAAACGTGAGTTTGTATGTGGGTTGGATGAGCAGAGGAAGATCGCTGAAGCAAATTTTGCAGGGACTGGCCCCAGAAGCCAGGTGCCAGGAGCAGTGGGCACCCATGGCAAGTGTGGTCCGACAATGTGGCTGGCTGGCTGGGATGCGGTATGGCACAGTTCTCAAGGCTGGGGAAAGCCTGTGGAATGTGGAGGAAGATAGCTAGCCAATGAATGCCATGGGTTTTGTGTACTGTGCATTGTAATGTGACTTGATGGCGCTTTGCGGTATGAGAATAATAATAACTATATTGCATCCCTTCCCCTCGGGGACGATCGCCTTATATTATTCTGCAGTGCTTGTAGCATGTTATTTTAAAGAATAATTGTCACTTCAATTCAGACCCAAAATGTAGGTGTTGTAAACTCAAGGAGTCAATCCTCAGCTGGTGTAAATCAGCGGAACGTCATTAACTTCAGTAGAGCTGTGATCATTTACACTGCCCCAGGAACTGGCCCAAGCTTTTAAAAAATCTGAGAGCAATAGAAATGTTTACATGATTTTTTGTTCAATGTCCATGAAAATGAGTTGGGCTTTTTTTGGCAACGGGTGGTAGAAAGGTTGCAGGAGAGAGGAAACTGTCTCTGGTAAGCCAGGCAGAACAGTGAGCCTGAGGGGGGACCACAGGGCAGGTAAAGCCCACAAGCAGAGCCTTCCCGAACCACCACCCCCTTTGAGAACTTGCAGGTCCAGCAGTGCCTTGCTCCTTTGGGCTCTTTTGGTCATAAGGTGATTGGCTGTTTGGAGTATAGGAACCACTCCCCAACGTGAAGGGATCTATATGTAGGAAGAAGGCCAGGGAAGCAACTTAGGCTCACTGTGGGGAGGACCCTGCTGGCGTTGCTTTCCACAGGGCCCTGGGCTGGAGCCCAGTGGAGAGGGAGTACCCAGGTGCCACTACCCCACCCCCTTAAGGGCTGAGACTTAGATGTGGGCGGAAAGCTGAAGATCAGGAATGGGTTAAAGGTCAGGAACAGGTATCTCTACTGCCCTGAATGAGAGCAATGGAGCCAGGAGTCGGGTGCTCTAACCACTAGCCCTCCTGGCCCTCTGAGCCCCCTATCACAGTGAAAGTAACTAGAAACTGACCAGACACAAAAGTTTTTTCACTGTCCAAGAAGGGTGGAAAAGCAAACTGTCAGCAAACAGCTTCGATGGTGAAAAGTGAATTACATTTTGAAAGGCCAGGACATTCACGTAAATATCTACCTCTACGATTTCTCACAGCGGCCAAAATCTGTAAGCCAGAAGTAAGGACATTTGGGGAGAACGATAGGGACACACCTTTTAATAACAGTGGCATGACTAGCACAGCTTTCCCACTCTGCCGTCTCTGGTAGGGGAGGGAGAGGGTGAGTAACCACACTTACTCTTTCATGCCTGAACCCAAGGTCTGGTAGCCTGTGTAGGGGTGAAAAGGAGGTTCTGACTTTTTCTTGCTCCATTGCACGGATGCATAGTCTGAGTCCCAACCTAGCCCTGACTCTGGAGGATTTGCCAACACCAGTGACACAGAGAACTAGCACAAAGGAACCACCCGAGAGATGGGCAGAAAATGGGATTCGCCTGGGAAAAGCGCAAGTGTACGCACTGAGGGGGAAGCGGATATGAAGACACATACACAATGGGAGGGAGAGACCTGGGAATCAGCAGTGCTGAAACAGACCTCGGGGTGATGTTGCACACATGCGTTGGAGGTGCGCAATGGTTGTAAAGAAAGGCTGATGCAATTTTGGTTTTGCAGTATGTATAAATGCATCATGCTATGAGAGTCTTTTTATACAACTCGGGGCAAAATGTACCTGGACTATTGTGGCGTTTTCAAAAAGATATTGACGAAGTGGAGATTCAGGCTTCCCTTATGATGCTCAGTCATTATGCTGCAACCCTGGCTTTGAAGTATCTCCTTAAGATTGTGAAGGTAACTTGGTCACAATAGCCCTTCATTCCTTGACTTCTCTGCTGAGCATACTGGCAAGAGTTTATTCACTGTGCTGGTGTGTAATACATCTTTCACCCACCCTTTGTCTGTCTTGTCTATTGACAATATAAATTCTCTGTGGCTGAGGCTGTGTGTTCATATACTCCCCAGCACAATGAGGCCCTGATCTTGGTCGGCACTTAGGCACTATGATCGTAATAATTTATAAAAAGCTGCCAACACGTGCCAATTGTGGTGGAGTATGAATAAATTTAATTCACGTGACACATGACAGCGGGCAGTCACATAACTTAATGCACGACTGCAAGGCAGTCAGATACCACAATGATGGGCCCAGGAGAATCACCTGCGTAGAACAGGGTGGCATAATTAAAGAGCATAAAGCAAGAATTCCATGATCAAGAAGTTGTAAGAGACTATGGAGCCACTGTGTTAATTTTGATGACCACATTGGTTTCAGTTTGAATCCTTCATTACTTAATTTTACGGTAAATGAATATTCCCATGAAAATCCTACTAATGGAGCAGTTCAAGGTACCAAAGGTAAATACGGAAATGAAAGGTATTTCATTTGCAAATGAAAATTCATTTAATTTTTCATAATTAAGTCATCTAATATGAAGACTGGTGATGGACAGTTAATAAGTCAGCTATTTTTCCTGCATAGTTTTTGAGTATCGAGGGACAACCGGAGATGTTTGCATATGCGATTTACTACAAATTGTGCATCCTAATCATTGTACTTTGCATTAGTAATATTTAGATAGCATGGATAGAAATTCAGTAATGTGATCTCTCTTCTAGCTCTGTATAAATCCTGAAACAGTTTTTGCACATCTAAGGGTACGTCTACACAGCAAAAAAAAAAAAAAAAAAAGACCCATAGAAGCGACTCTCAGAGCCCTGGTCAACTGAGTCAGGCTTGCGGGGTTTGCACTGCAGGGCTAAAAATAGCAGTTAGACAAGACATTCCTGCCTCGCTGGGCCCAGCCCAAGCCCAAATGTCTACACTGCTGTTTTTAGCCCCGTGTCTCGAGCCCAAGTCAGTTGACCTGGGCTTTGAGACTCACGGTGGTGGGTTTTTTCTGCTGGGTAGATGTACCTTATGGGACAGATCTTCATCTGGTGTAGACCAACATAGCTACTTTGGCGTGAATGCAGCTACACTGATTTGCCTTAAGAGTTATTATTACTATCAGAATGGGGCCTAGGTGCCCCATTAGGGACTGGGACCGCATTGTGCTAGGTTCTGTACAAATGTATAGTGAGACAGTCCCAGCCCTGAAGAGCTTCCAGACAAACTAGGCAAGATAGACAAAGTAGGAGAGGGGAAACAGAGAGCTCAAGTGATCTGCCTGAGGTCACACAGCTGGTCAGTGGCAGATCCAAGAACAGAACCCACGTCTCCTGACTCCCAGCCCAATGCCCTATCCCAGAGAAGAATCTAAAGGTACGTCTACACTACAACCCGCACAGCTACACTGCTGTACCGTAGACAATACAGCAACAGAAGGGGTTTTTCAATCGCTGTAGTAAACCCACCTCTCTAAGAAGTGGTAGCTAGGTCAACCCACCTTCGCCCTACCTGAGTCTACAGTGGGGTTAGGTCGACCTACCTGCATTGCGCAGGGTATGAAATTTTTAACAGGCCTCAGAGATGTAGCTAGTTTGACCTACATTTCAGGTGTAAACGAGGCCTTAGTAAACATGGATTCTGGAGCACAGTTTTGCAGCAAGGAGCAAAACGTATGGTGAATTCCATGGCAAAGGAATAATCCATGGCATGGGACTAAAAACATATGGGTGGATTGTGAGCCAGCCACTCAAACCCAACCTTCCCCCCCTAGAAGTTCATATTTGATATTCCAATCATCGCCCAGCTCTAGTTTAGGCCCCTAATTTCTTGGGCTAGCTAATTATGTATCTTGGTGCCCGAGGGCCCCTCTTGGTCATTTTTTTTCTAACACAAGAAAAACTCGCAAGATTTGGACGCTTTCCAATCTGAACCCCAAATGTCAACCCCGTTTCAGCCTGAAACCTCAATACCGAACACTAGTTCACGGCTCATCCAGATCTGGATCTGAATAATGCATCCTTGGTCTATCCTTCTCTGACGCACTCTGGCTCTTTTCGGTTTGCGTGCTACTTTATAACCCCCAGATTACAAAGCTGTACCTAAATGCCCAGTATTGACACCCAAGAGAAAGCAGGACACATTGCATACCAGCACCACTGTAACTTGAATGTGGCACACAGCTGTATAGCCAGCAGCCACAGATCAGAGCACAGATAACCCAATGGAGTTTAGTACAATATAAACGTATAGGATTCCATGAGGGTACCTCCCTTTGTCTTTCACATACCTCATGATTCTCGACTCTACCTGGCTTTATGAATGGGAATGAGGCACTTTGTGTTGCAAAGGCCTCACAGGTCCCCATAGTAATTGGCTGTAAAACATTAATCACCAGTGACAAAATAAAGGGAACGTTATTACAGCCGAGGATGCTCTCTCCCCGCCAGGCAGCCTGCACATGGGAAAGTCCAGTAGTGCTCGTGGCCACTCCTGCAGCAGCCAGTTCCACACGGAGAGCAGCCTTGGAGTGGGGCTGTGCTGGGGAGGTGGGGGCATGCAAGAAATTCCCCCCCTCCCACCTGTCTTGCATGGCTTGCACAGGTGCCGTTCACAGTAGCAGTCTCTGCACTGTGGGGAGCATCCAGGGGGCAGGACTGTGAAAAGGGCGTGGGGAGGAGGCAAGGCCATAGCCTGCTTCAGCCTGTGGGGTGGGGACTGTTCTGTGGCAGCCTAAAGGTTGGTCTGAACTGTGCTCCTCCCCAGAGCTGGAGGAGATTGAGCCTGTCTGAAGTACAATCTACCCCAGTGTTTCTCCTGGGTGACGTTGTTCCCTACTCAGGGCTTGTAGTTGACTGTCACAGTCTAGCCCACAGAGATGAGCCTGAGCCATAAAGCACTGGACTTGGGCAGAGTTTTCCCCCACGTGCCTTTTATAAATCATTCAGTCATTGGCATTTCATTTTGATTGAGAAAATTATGTTGGCTGATATGAGGATTTGGCAGGGTGGGGCTGGGGGCTCCTGGCTAGTGGTAAATACAGCCCTGGGTGTTTCAGAGTTTGTGCGCTAGTTGTCTGCATGCTCTGATTGCTGCAGCTCTGTTCTGGATACAGTGAGAGGTTCAGCAGGGATTCCTGGACATCTGCTGCTTGTAATATGAGTAAACTACCGTAAGTGTCAGGCTTGGGTATCCGCTTCCAATTAATGAGCTAAAATTAAGCAATGGTGTGTTGGGGAAGGTTTAGTGCGGGATTCTAGCCCGGATTCTTGTTCTGTCTGGTGCAATTTAAAAATAAAGCACCTTTCTCTCTGAGTCCTGAAAGGTTTGTGATTTGTAGTAATTCTCCTTCCTCCCCAGGAGCCGTTTAAAAAGTGCAGTGCAAACACAGACGGCCATCTCTGGGCGAACCATTTCTTCAATATCCATCCAGGTTAAAACCCAGATTCTTGATGACTGTCCAGTGGCTCTTTTCACAGCAATAGGTGTAAGGTGTCTGACTAACCTCGGAAGAATTCAATTTTTATTTGGTTCTCAGTTTGCTGGTTAACATCGATTTTTATTTTTCAGCAATTTTTTAGGTTTGATTGAGTTTAATGTTTGTGGTTGTGTGAAATTAGGGTTTTTAACTTCTTTAGTTTTTATTTTTATCTATTTAAATGTTCACAATTACAGGAAATAAAGGGGGGGGGGGTGTCAGCCAGGAATTATTTAGTGACGCTGGAACACTACAGGAGCAAGTGGAGGGGAAGGCTGCAGTTCCTGGCGGGGCAGAACAGAGACCCCCAGCCAGGACTCCAAGGAGGAGGATGAGCCCCTGGATGCTCATGATGATGATGATTTGATTGGGGATTGGTCCTGCTCTGAGCAGGGGGTTGGACTAGATGACCTCCTGAGGTCCCTTCCAACCCTGATATTCTATGATTCTATGATTCTATGCAGGGGAGGGCATCCGGCTGGTGAACAGCTCCTACCCTGGGATGGCCTCTGCGCTCCTGGCTAATGAGTGAATGAGCGTGGTCATGACACTGGGGGCCGGGGAGCTGGTGTGGGGGAGACTGCACTTGCTGACTTATCTTGATGGCTATTTTTTCCATCAATTTCTGTGTGTCAAGTGAAACTGACGTCTACCATTGACAACTGATTTCAACTGAATCCTGCCAAGCCTCTGTGTGACACAGTATGGGAGGCTAAGGGCCTTGGCTGTGTTTAAGTAGATATTGGTCCCCCAGATCTTTCTCCTCACAGGCCCTCGAGCCAGGCATCCCAAGCTCGCCTCTCATAATCCTGCAGAACTTAAAGCCTGATTCTGGAAGGACCAAAACTGAGTCTCCACAGCTGAATAATGACCTTTACTGCCTGCTGCTGGCATAACTGAACTCACAGAATCCACACGTTTCACACAGATACATTTATTGTGGCATTGCCCTTTTAGTCGAAAGGAAAAACCTTAACTAATTAGGGCTCTGTTAGTGGAAATACATCACATTTCCCAGGCGTACTATTGACACCATAGTCCTATACCTCTTTCTTCTGGAGTTAATGGGATACCGCTGGTTTCAACAGGAACCCCCTGATTGTATGGTTATGCTGTGTCCTGATCCAGCATCTGTTATTATTTATATTACTGTAGCACCTAGGAGCCCTCGTAGTAGACCAGGACCCCATTGTGCTAGGGGCTGTACACATACAGAACAAAAAGACAATCCCTTCCCTGAGGGGCTCACAACCTAAGCATAAGACAAGAGACAACAGATGGATACAGACAAACTGGGAAATACAGGTAAACAATGAGGCAAAGCTTTGGTCAGCATGATAGGCTATAGTCTCAGTGTAGACATCCCCGTTACTATGCAGATGAAGATGAACGCTTAAGAGCTGATTCAAGTGTTTAATTGTGGTTCTTTGATCCATCCCAATGTCCAGGCCTTGTTGCAAAATCAGAACAGAAAGCCACTTCTCGCACCCCACACCCTCATGCGTCGGCTATACAATCTGTCCCACATGCTGGGAAAAGCATTGCATTTCCCGTAACAATTAGTCATCCGTCCATTGTACCCCCCTTCCACCTCATGGTGGATAAAATAAAAGAAAGACATTGACTTGCTGAGTAATCCTTTGTGTCAATAAAGAATGAACAGACTCTGACTTAAAACAATGTATAGATTCGTGGACTTCTGCTCTACTGCTGTGTGACGGTTTTGACTCCGGGCTTCAGGTTGTTTAATTAGTGACATTAATCCAGTAAAGGATGGGAAAATGCTTAGTAATGATGTCTAACCCGGGGCCTTTCGAGGGAACCTTGTTGTTTTAATGAGGAGCTAATTGATGAGAGGGCATGGAGACCAAGGTTATAAAAGGCTCTTGCATGTCAATTGGTCTTGCGCTGAGCTTGATACAATAGCTTTCGAAACGGGCTGTTCAAATACATTGCCATTATTATGGTACTTGGGTTTAAGAGTGGGGTCATTATTCACCGTGGTTTCTATTTAGCATTTATCTAGCAGCAGCCAACTAGAGGCGGTCAGGAAAGGAAGGAAGAGAGATCAGGAGTAAACTGGATGACGACTGGCAAGGGAGGAATGCCAGTGACTGTGAATGGAGGCAGGTTCCATTTACTAGTATCCTAAATATATTAGTGGTGCTGAGAACAATTGTGCTTGGGGTGCTGGTGAAGCCACTCAAAGCTCGAATCCTTAGTCAAAGCTCCCATTGAAGCCATTTCAACTGATCACTGAAATCAATGGGAATCTTTCCCTTGACTTCAGTGCATTGGGATCCAGCCTTGAGTAAGGACTGGTGGCCACATTCTCCAGTCCTTACTTGAGCAAAAAGAGGTTCTGAGAGAATCCCCAGAGGAGCAGGAGAAGAACAAAGAGAGGAGAGGACCACAAAAGGCCAAAGGAGGGCAAGACAATGAGGAGAGCATGCTACTCAGTGACAAAAGCAGCTGAGAAATAAGGAGGGATGGATGAGAATGGAGTAGAGGCTGGGATTTGACCAGGAAGGAGTCAGCTGAGATCTATTGTAACTCAGGCAGTAGGCCAGGAGTGGAAGGGTCTGAGGTCTAATCTTGCTGGCCCTGCGCAGTTCTTAATGGATCCAGTGTGCGGAGTAGTGACAACCATGAAATCAAAGGTGGCCATGGCTTTGTAGCAATAATAGAATTATGCATGGAAGGGTGATTACCGGCACTCGTTTGTGGCTTCATTACATAGTCTTCAAATGTCTGAGGAGTCTATGAAGACTGGCCTGGTACCAATATGTACATGGTATACAAGTCTTTCATGGAGTATAACTGGAAAAGGAAGCGTTTGCAGGCAGGGGTTTGGAGGCTTTTTGTAGCATGTCAGCAGCTGTTAGATAGAGCCGTGCCATTGTACGCTCGGCAGCTTTTCTCTGCAAGGGCTGACACAAACGTTTCCTTCAGTTTCCCCACAAGCGTGTTTGCACCTCCTGAGTTTCACGTGGAGATTTTGGTTTTGAAATTTCCCCCTAATACAGGGGTGTCCTCTTTTATTACTTCTTACCATGTAAACTGCCTGTCCAGATGAAGTATGTCTGGCAAAGCTTTTAGCTGCTGTGCAGACCAAGAAAGGATAGCCCACTGGATAAGACGCTGGCTGAAAAAAGAGGAGATTGGTTCTGTCACAGACTTCCTGCGAGCCACTTCATCTCTCTGTTTCTCATCTGGGAAAGGAGGCTGCTAATACTTCTACCTGTCTCGTCTGTTTTGACTGCAAGCTCTTCAAGGCAGGAGGTGCCTCTTCCTGTGTGTTTGTACAGAGCCTCAATCTCAGTTGGGATCTCTCAGCACTCTCCCACTGCGGCCACTCAGAATAACTGTAACTTGTTATAGGGTTTTATTTGGAGATGTGCCTGACTCAAAAAGCCAGGAACTCAACACCTTTGTAAAAGTTCAACTCTAGACCCAGAACTGAATGTTAAGGCTTATGAGTCTATCTAGTTATTTCACAGTGGTTTTGCAGTTTATTTTTGCTCCAAAATAATGTGATACTCTGTAAATTAGCATACCTGAAATGAAGATAATTTACTCCAGGACCTCTTCTAATAATTTCAAATGCATTGTAAGCAGGTATTCACCAGGTATAGTAGTATAGCCTTCTCATGCTTCTAAAATCCAGTAGTGGGTAGAATGTGGTTATAAGAAGAGAGAGACAGACAGACAGAGAGAGTATGCAAAGGTTAAAAAAAGACAATTGTCATGAGGCATTTTAGTTATTTTAAAAATCTGACCATCTTGATCTCTACAATAATTTGTGTTGGGAGATGTTGTATTTGTAGAAGCCAGGTTTAAGAATAAAAGTTGATGAAAATATGTTGTTTTGGGTCTGATCCTGACTGGTGCCAAGCATGGAACTTCTGGCTAACTTTTCTCTTAGATGCCATGTTCAGCAATCTCGGGATTAGACCCTTAACTAAAACTCCACATTCTATGCAGCAAACTGGACAGAGATTCTGTAGCAGAATCTTTAGATTCTCATAGACTCAAACTTTAAGTCCAGAAGGGACCACTGTGATCATCTAGTCTGACTTTCTGAACATCATGTGTCACAGAACCTCCCCACCCACTCCTGTAATAGACCCCCTAACCTCTGGCTGAGTTACTGAAGTCCTCAAATCATGGCCTAAAGACTTCAAGTTACAAAGAATTCACCATTTACACTCATTTAAACTGGCAAGTGACCCATGCCCCATGCGGCAGAAGAAGGTGAAATCTTGCCCAGGGTTTATGCCAATCTGACTTGGGGGAAAATTCCTTCCCATCCCCAAATATGGCGATCAGTTACACCCTGAGCATATTGGCAAGACCCAGCAGGCAGACACCTGGGAAGGAATTCTCAGTAGTAACTCAGAGTCCTTGCCATCCAATGTCCCATCTCTGGCCAGTGGGGGTATTTGCAACTCGCCGTGCAGATGGGCCACATGCCACTGTAGACACTCTCATCGTACCATCTCCTCCAGAAACTATCAAGCTCAGTCTTGAAGCCAGTTAGGTGTTTTGCCCTCAATACGGCTTCTTTAAAATACAGCCAGCTCTCCTGGAGATGTCTCCTGTGAGGTAATATCTTTTATTGGACCAACTTCTGTTGGTGAGAGAGACAAGCTTTGGAGCGTACACAGAGCTCTTCTTCAGGTCTAGGAAATGTACTCAGAGTGTCACAGATAAATACAAGGTGGATCCAATTGTTTAGTATAAGTAGTTGATACACATTTCAAGGGACCATTAGGTGAAGTGGCCCACGAACACTGCCCCAGTCATAGTGGGGAAAGGAGAAATAAAAATAATGGAGGGGTAGTGTGTTGTAGATTGTGATAAATCCAGTATCTCTGTTCAGTCCATGATTTTCAGTGTCTAGCGAAGTTATGAATTTAAGCTCCCAGGCTCATCTTTTGAAAGCATTGTGCAGGTTTCCTTTGAGGATGGGGACTGAGAGGTCAGATATAGAGTGATCACTTTGTGAAAAGTGTTCACCCAGAGGTGAGCAGGTGGTTTTGTCTTTTATCCATTTTCCTGTGTGAGCTCATTCAAGAGTGTAGTGATTGTCTGGCTTCACCCACATAGTTGTCATAGGGGCATTTAGTGCACTGGATAAGGTACATCACATGTTGTGATAGGCGTGTGTAGGACCCAGGGATCTTGAAAGGTCTGTCGTCGAGGCTGTTGATCATCATAGCAGTGGAGCTCTGTCTACAGGTTTTACATCTGTTGTTCTTGCAGGGTCTGGTGCCATTTTGGTGTGTCCTGGTCTGTCGGGAGCTTGCTTCTGATGATGAGCTTGGAGACGTTGGGGCTTGGTTGAAGGCCATTTACTCCTCTGAAAAAAGTTACTCACATGTAAATGTAAGCATACAGGCTTTTATTTGAGCTTGCAATGCAGGAATTGATGTAATGAATGAAAATCAGAAACACATAAAAAATATATAGGAAACTATTTGGGGATGGAATGAACGGACGGACTCTTGTGCATTGACACAAAATACAGCAATACATACAAGAGCGAAAGTACAATCTGATTTCTCCTATTAACAAACATTTCATAGGTAATACTGAAACACCAACTTAGTTTTTATTCTTTATTCTTTATACTGTAATAGTTCTTACTGACTCCAACCAGGGTTGGGCCTACACTGCAGTAGACACTACACAAATACCCGTTATACTGGCCAGTCTGGCTTGTTTGATAGGCTGGTTTCATTTGAACAACATGCATTTTAGCTTAGCCAAATGCAAGGTTGTACAGCTAGAAAGAAAGAAGCAGGTTACATTTATAAGATGGGGTATTAGGGGCTTATTCCTTCACCCGCTTACTTCCTTGGTCCTTCTCGCATGAACAGAGAGCAACAATACCCGAAGTCCAAAGGTGCAAACAATTCAATGTTTATTGGGGTGGACATCCAGCAAGCATGATTCCAGTTTCCTTCCTTAGTGGCCCCCTTCCCAGCTCTGACACCACAGAGCCTTACCTGTGTCCCTGTTCCCATTCCCCTCCTTAGCAAAACATGATTCCAGTTTCCCCACCCCCATTCCCTGTTCCCATCCCCCCCTTACTTCCTGATTGACTGCAGACTATATAGTAAAATTTGAGTTCTGCTTAGCTATACCTTAATCAATCATTTTACTGAAATTTAACTAACCAATCCTAACATATTGTAACATGATTATTTAACCAATTATATCTCACCACCTTTATTAGTTTACACCCAGCAAAATTAATTAAACAGCAGACAGAAACAATCACAGAACCAGAAGGAGATTATACAGACAAACAATAGGGAAATGGGGACTACAGTGATAGAAAAACAAAGAAATGAGGATTTCACATCCCAGCTATTGATAAGTGAGTTCTTGCCAGACAGGATGCTATCAAACTAAGTTTCCTTTTACATCTTCTAGGCACTTCCCTTTCTCTGAAGGTGATAGGCATTATCAGGACAGGATTGTATTCCTAACAGTCCAATAGCACCTTATTTCAATGTGACTAGCTTGGAATGTGAGGATGTGACCATTCGCTTCCCAGCTTATGGCTGCCTCTACTGCTTAGCCAAAGATTTTAGGCTAAGAACAGGGCTTCAGACTGTCACAGTAAGAGAAGGCCCTTACACCAGCAGACAGTGATTTTGATTCTTTCTTTTATACCTCTATAACTAGCTAAGTGATAAGAATACACCTAAATTAGGAGTATAGGCCTTGACAGACAGGCCTAAATATCTATATCCTAACATGGGGGAATGTATCCTGGCAAGCAGTGACTGTGAAAAGTACTTGCCATCATGGCAGATAACTAATTAAACATGAGCTCCCAATGGGGTGCTGTGGCTAAGAGAAGAGGGTGAATGTGACCCTTGGATGTATAAGTGGGGAAATATCAGGGATGTGGTGTTAGCTCAGCATGCCGCATTAGTGACTATTGTGTCCACTTTGGATGTCAAAAGGTTGACAAACTCTAAAGGGTTCAGAAAAGTCTGATTTGAGGTCTGGAAAACATGCCTTATAATGAGAGATTAAAAAAGCTTAATCTGTTTAGTTTATCCAAGAGAAGGTTAGCAGGTGGCTTGGTCCTGGACTACAGGTACCTACGTGGGGAAGAGAGTTCTGGTAGCAGACAGCTCTTTAATCACCAGAAAAAGACAGCCATTGACAACTTCCCTAGGGAACCGTGGCAGAGGCTTGGTCACTTGCGGTCTTTAAATCAAGACTGGACAGCTTTCTACAAGAGATGCTCTAGCTGAAACAGAAAGTTATGGATGTGATGCGGAAATTATTGGATGAGATTCTTCAGCCTGTGTTCTAGAGGAGGTCAGGCTAGAGGATTCTACTGGTCCCTTCTGGTCTTAAAATATATGAACATGTGAACGTAAAATAAAAGACAGCCTCTGCCCTAAAGAGATTACAGTCTAAAACTAAGGTGGACAGGATCACAGCCCCTGACTGTCGGGATGAGTAGGGGCTAGCACTGAGCTACTGCACCTAGGAGCTACTTGCCAGAAAGAGGGCAGGGATGGTGGGAAGTAGATGGAGCCATGACTCCATGCCTACACCCAGTGTGCAAGCCAGTGGTCACCTTGCAGGGGTTATGGTGGTGAAGGGTGTCACCTACAGTGCTCCCCAGCAGCAGAGCTGGGGCAGTGTGACCATGCACTTTCCCTTAATATAGCTCCATACTAGTAGCATGATCTATCTCTATCAAAATAAAGCAAATGAATGAATATCTGGTATACGAGTACTTGGGGCCTGAGTCTGCTCTCACTTACACTGGGGTAACTCAGTTGAAACCATGGCAGTAACTGCAGATAGACATGGGGATAAGTAAAAGCTAAATCTGACTGATAGATTCCCAGTTGGAGGTTGGTGCTGATTTTTTTAAAAGTAGCTATCAACTCTCCACACGGAGGTGATCTCTCTGTCTCATCTTAGACTTTGAAGAATGACCCCCAGAGAGCGCATTCATCATCATCACCCAAAGAAGAGAACTTAATAATTGACTTTGTAATAGAAACACAGTCCCACAGTCATCTCCATCACAGTGTATTAAACTAAGTTCCCTTGATCTACAATACCAAACTACACAGAGAATGTTAGTCACAAACTATCTATAATCGCCTGGCGTCAAGTCAGTAGCTGAAGGGAATGACTGTAATTTAGCCCATTGGTGTCTGAACCCAGCAACTTCAGCACAAGCATTTACCACTTGAGCTAAAAGACTAAGCCTCAAAGAGGAGAGTATTAGCAGACTCATACACGTTCCAACGACTAGAGGGGGACAAAGACCCATGTTTTCCCAGCATGGGTTACACCCACACAGGACTTATCACTGTATTGATTCAGAGATAGGCAGATGCTATGCAAGCATTCCTTCAAATTGTAAAGCAAATTCATCTCTGCTGTGTTATGGTCCATGAATATTCTGTTGGGATTCCCTCTGAGACCTTTTTCCGTTCGGTTTCCCAAGAACTCAGTTCGACTCCAGCCTTAGTCACTCAGGTATCTTTATTTGGCATACAGCAATGCCATGCTGTGTTGATCAGACTCAAACACAGGAGGGATGGATGTAGGGCACATCACAGCTCCAAAGTTACAAAGAAACCCTCTCCCTTTATATATATGACACATCTCATTGAATTTACTATACATGGCATCACATCTTTTTGGCTTGGCTTGGTTACTATGCAGGAACCAATCTCTGTGCAGCATGTGTTATCCACGCACTGTCCATGATTGGACTTCCTCTTTACCTCATCTTTACACATTTTCGTGTCCCTTGTTAGATAGTGCACAGTAAATAGTTCCCTGGGTGTTCTCCTTCTTATCTTAGTTGGCTCATACAGTCTGTCTTCTTAGCCAACTACCTATTTACTTATCTTATTTAAAACAAACATTCTGTTTTCAACCTACTAATTTATTTCCTTCCCTAATCCTATCTTCCAAAAATGAGGCCTCAGCTAAATATTCTAATGAATGAGTTTACCGACAGGAATGTTCACCAAAGGGGCCGTTTTAAGATAATATTGCAGAATAGTCATGGAAAGCAAATTTCAAATGAATAATGATAAATATTTGCGCTGCAAATCCAATTCTAAGAGTTACACTCACCCAGACAGGGGACAGAGAGGTACCATGTGCTGTGTTTATCCAGTCAAAACAATTCCAGTTTGGACTACGGAACGCCTGCAACCTCTTGCCCAGAATCAGATGATGAGGAATTATTCACAGAAACTATTTGGCAAATATTTTTGAGAAATCACAATCCACCGGTGAGCAACGTGCAAAAAGGAAGCTGCAGACCAGAGCAAGGGAGTCTGCTACAGGGAGCCCTAGGGAGAAGACTGGCTTCCTAGAGGGCTACAGAGAGACCAGCAGCTGGGGAAGGGCAGGTGCTAGCAGGGGCTGGGGGAGAAGGGAGAGCTCCTGACCAGTTGCCAGGATTTACAGGCTCGAGGCCCTGGGAAGAGGGCAAAGGAGCTGGAGCAAGAGGCAGGAGCAGAAGGAACTGAGGCTGCGGGGAAGTGGCCCAGGGAATAGAGACAGTGAGCGGGAAGGAAGAGGCAGCAGGAAGATGCTGTTTGCTGGGTCCCTGGGCTGAGGCCCCGAGTAGTGGGTAGACCTGCTCTCCCTCCCAACCTGTTCTCCCCGCTGAAGGAGTGGCCCATCTGCCAAGCCACTGCCAGGAGAGGCTGGACTCTTGTTGGAAGGGTCCCCGGGGAGTGGGGAAACCAGATGGTGACCTGGCTGGAGGGTTGTGCCACAAAGCAGAAGCTGAGAGAAAGGAGCAGTAACGGGTCTACAGGCACAAGCAAGGATGGGAGAGCCACCACCACCTGAGGGTGCACCTGCTGGGACTGAGCTAATTCCCAAAATGCCCAACAGGAGGTGCAAGTGTGGTGAGTGACTCCGTGACAAGATTATTCACCCAGCTGTAATGATGAAATGGACTGCAACTGGCAAAGAAAGTTAACTAAGGGGGGAAAAAAGTTATACAGCCCAAACCAAATGCCTTAGGGTCTGACCCAGTGCCCATAGACTCAGTGGAAAAACTCCCCTTTGACTTCAATTGGAAGCAGACATTTTTCACAAACAAATTCAGTTGGAAGCCCAATTCTCTCACTCCACTAGCTGCTGCTACCTCTTTGTGACTTAGCCCTCAAGCCAGGTCACCAAATGATTTCCCCGTCCTGGGTTGGAAAGTCTCTTACCACAAACAGGTTCAGGCAGTCATCCTATTCACTGCCTCATAGTGCCACCCTGTCAGTGGCTGGCAGGGGAACCTGGGCCTGCCCTCTGCTCCGGGTTCTGGCTCAGGGACTCTCTCGCCAACAATCAAGGTCTGTTCCCCCTTAGACCTTACTGCCTTTCCCTGAGCCTTGTCCTACCTTCCCCCAGCTCTGGGTTTTCCAGCCTGAAAAATCCTCCCTTCTCCCAGGGAGTGACTACAGACTTTCCTTTCTGTTACCAATTTCCCGCCTTTATCAGCCCAGCCCAGCTTGTTCCTCCTCAGCAGGGCTTCCTCATTCCATCAGGGGATTGATTAGCCACCTGATTCCTCTGAGCTGTGGCCTGTTGGGTTAATTAGCCCTCTTCTCCGTCTGCATTAACCCTTTCAGGGCAAGTGTGGAGGTGAACACCCCCAGACCTACTAAACAATGAGTAAAGGGGGAAAATGTCCACATACATTTGAAAAGTATTAACATTCAGGACAGAGGGGCATTATTTTGGGTGGGTCAAAGAGAATGTAGGGCTTGATGCAAAGCTCATTGAAGACAATGGACATGTGCTTTGGATAAGACCCTTACTGTCATTACTTATTGATCATGTGTATGATGGAAGTGCCTAAAGACCAACCAAGAATGTGTTAGCAGTAGACAGTCCCATTCCCAAGGAGTTTACAATCTAAATAGACTAGAGAGACACAGGGTTGGGGAAGGGGTAGAACACACAGGTAGAGTGAACAAGGTGATGGCAGCAAACCTCATAGTAATGCCACAATTATTTTCTTAGGTGGATTTAGTTAGGAGGGAATCAGCTAAATGGAAAGAAGAGGGAAAGGTAGGGGAGGAGGAGGAGGACAGGACGGGGAAGAGAAGGTCAGGGGGCAGGTGTGGAGTAAAAGTAAAATGAAGGTGGATTCTCTATAACTTGATGTCATTAAATCATGATTTGAGGACTTCAGTAGCTCAGCCAGAGGTTAGGGGTCTATTACAGGAGTGGGTGGCTGAGGTTCTGTGGCCTGCCATGTGCAAGAGGTCAGACCAGATGATCATGATGGTCCCTTCTGGCCTTAAAGTCTATGAGTCTGTGACTGTTTAAGAGAGGGAGGGAGATGGTTGGAGCAAGCAGCCAATCGGCACAGGGCAGAGAAAGTCACAACATTCTAGAGGTTTGACTAGAACATTCAAGAGCGGAAAAGGTCCTTGGTTCTGCCCCTACCAACTGGGGTCTTTCCCAGATCATCTTTATTACTGTATCTGGGTGTTTTTTTTGTTTTGGTGAGTGGGGGGTCCAGTGGCTGACGATGAGGTTGGTGTGCAAGGGCAAAGTTGCAGTATGCGGGGCTGGCCACTCCCCCTGCCAGTCCGTCAGCGCAGCCCCCACCATCCCATTTCCGGCCGGCACTGGCTGCGTGCTGCAGTGGCTGGTGAATGTAGACAGGTGCCAGGCAGCAGCCGCTTATGTGTCCCCTCTGCTGCCCACCCATTGGCCCTTTACGTGCTCCCTCTCTTGCTGTCCTCTCCCTGCTTTGTTCCTTGGCCCCTCTCAGCCCTGCTGCTCCTTCATATCCCCCCAGCATTGTGCATCCCGCTCCCAGCGCTGTGTGGCGAACCAGCCCCTGGTCGCAGCGCTCAGCTCACCAGCATCCTGGCAGACAGGCTCCCTCCCTCCCTCCTTCCTTCCTTCCCCCATTGCTTCTGGCTGGGCCGGTGCCCTGGGAAACCCCAAGAATGTCCGGCCCGGGGCACTGGCCAGGAGGAGCCGAGCCCTGCATGTGCCAAAGCCCCGCACAGCGCTGGCACGGGGCAGCCTCTCCGCCCCTCAGCTAAACTCTGGAGTGTCGGGTGGGGGAAGCAATTTCCAGCCTGTTCACGCCCTGAACCTGCAGGCTCCACAGCAGGCCCCAGGGCAGGGGTTTAGCACCCTCTTCACCCATGCCCCTCCCCTGCCCCGGGTCCTGCTCCCAGGGAGCGCGGGGCTGCTCCATCCCCTAGGCACACTCCTCTGCTGAGCCACCTCTCTGGCAGGGTTTCCTGAAGCCCCTGAAGTCAGGTTTCCTGGACCCTGGTGCACAATGCATTCTTAGGGCTTAACCCCTTCCTGCCTGCTCTGTAGCCAGGGGACAGGAGGCGGCTGGGTTTTGTCCGTGGCCATCCTGGAGGTGTTAGCTGCCTTTCGACACTGTGTGGGCAGGAAGTGACAAGCTGCTTCCAGCCACAGAGCGGTGTGTGGGGGAGAAAAGAGATGAGCTCTGCAAGGACACAGGGCAGGTCATCCCTTCCCCTCCTCCTCCTCCCCTGCAGCTAGAAGCAGCTCCCATCCCCTCCCTCCCACACAGTGCTGAAAGGCTGCTGCTGGGCACATTCTGGTGTGAACCCTGCGGAAATCTGGGGAGGGTGGGCATGTGACTCTGCATGCCCCCAGCCCGTGTGTTGCCTCGGGAAGACGTGGTACCAGAAGAGGCGGGTCTATTCCGGGGGGCCCAGCCAGGCACGGAGGGCAGAGAGAACTGGGCAGGGAGGGTCAGGTTGGTTGGTCATGGTGAGAGAGGTGTACGGGAGTGTATGTGTGTCAACCCTCCCCATGTGAACCTTAAAGATAAGAAGGTAAATAAAAAGAAACCAACTACACAGTATTTCTTTTTAGCAGGGGCTTGATCAACTTGATGTTACTTTGAACGTGTACACAATTGATTGCCATTGAACTCGCTTGAATACGAGTAATTTTACCAGGTGTCTCCTATTCAGTATAGAGAAATATGGTCACCCTACATAAGAGCACTGCCCTATCTCAAAAAGAAAAGGAGTACTTGTGGCACCTTAGAGGCTAACAAATTTATTTGAGCATAAGCTTTTGTGAGCTACAGCTCACTTTATCAGATGCGTGCAGTGGATGTGGATTTTCCACTGCATGCATCCGATGAAGTGAGCTGTAGCTCACAAAAGCTTATGCTCAAATAAATTTGCTAGTCTCTAAGGTGCCACAAGTCCTCCTTTTCTTTTTACGGATACAGACTAACACAGCTGCGACTCTGAAACCTGTCCTATCTCAGTGGAGCATTGGGAGGATAAACACGTTAAAGACATGAGAGGCACTCAGCTACTGTGGTAACGGGGGCCAGATAAATACGTTCGAATGATTGGGCGGGCAAACATTTGCAACAACTAAAACCCTTACATTTACTTCCGTTTTGTACCTTTAATGAAAAGACTGGGCCATTTTGCCTAACGTCCACCCTCACACAATGTACAGTTAAGCAGCTCATCCTCAAATGAGTCGTTCTTTTTTGAGGAATAAATTTGAAGTAAGGCAGTAAAGAACAAGGATGCCCCGAACCATAGAGAAGCAAGGCACACATTGTTTCTGTATAAAGTTGACTAGGAAAAGGCTTCCACTGCAAAAATCAGTAAACAAATGCAGCCATGAAGTAAACCGACTGATCCCAACCTTTTCTCACACTGATGTCACCTTGGTGTAACTCTCTAGACTCACTCGTGTCGGTCCTGGTTTCCCCCAGCATCGGGGGACTGGCGATTGAGGCACAATGTTTGTTTGTGACTGACTCATCTTTTCCACTCTGGAGGGAAATCAAATGGATCATCTTTATTACTGTATCTGGGTGGTTTTTTGTTTTTTGTTTTTTTAAAAAAATTAAATACTCCCTTAGCTTCACCGACACATATTAAACCCTGGTTTTTCACCCCAAATCACAAGCTCACAGTTATTTTGTATTAGAAATAGACTAAAAATATTCAGCTTTGAAAGACTACTTTGGGGGCTGGGGGAAGTGGGGAAGGGCAATATGAACCGTTGGTAATGGTACAGACTTTGAATTTACCAGACAACGGCACATTTCAGTAACCTATTAGTCATGTGAATTTTTTGGCTGAATACAAATGATGTAGTGTTTTCCTACAGTATTGTTTTGTGCTAGACTGTTTCTTGGTGTATTCTGGAGCAACTGATGGGCCCAGCAGTTTAGGCACGTTCATCAGGATTGGCTCACACACAACCCTGATAGAAAGTGCCATCATCTTTAATAAAGAGGGAAGGATGATTCTGTGAAGAAAGCCCCCAATCCTACAACATGAAAGCATCAACAGAGCTTTACTCATGTGAGCATGCTGAAGGGTGAGGGTGGACTTCAGAGGCAGACTGATCTAGTGGATAGGGTTCTGGGTTGGGAGTGGGCTTCTATTCCCTTGACTTATTGCATGATCTTATTTCTCAAGTTGCCTTATTTCTCTGCGCTTCTGTTTCTCCTCCCGCTAGATTGTAAGTGCCTCTTCCTGTGTGTTTTCCCAGTGCCTGGAACAAATGGGCCTCAGTCTCAGTTGAGGCATGTTGGAATTACTGTAGTAATAAATGGTGCAACACCCTTGGTTTTATTATAGCTTTGCTAAGCACAGAGCAACCAGCATGGCTTTGCCAAGGTCACATATCATTCAGCAGCAGAACTAGGACTAGCTGTCTCCTATTCTTCTGAGATTCTAATTCCAGAAGGAACCATTGTGAGCATCTAGTCTGACCTCCTCTATAACACAGGCCAGAGAACTCCCCCAAAATAATTCCTCCAGCAGATCTTTTTTTAAAAAAAAATCCAGTGTTGATTTAAAAATGGTCAGTGATGGAGAATCCACCACAGGCCTTGGTAAATTGTTCCAATAGTTATTTTCCCTCACTGTGAAAAAATGTTACACCTTATTGCCAGTCTGAGTTTGTCTAGCTCCAACTTCCAGCCATTGTACCGTGTTCTACCTTCCTGTTAGATTGAAGAGCCCATTGTTAAATATTTGCTCCCCATGTAGATGCTTATAGACTGTGATCAAGCCACCCCTTAACCATCTCTTTGTTAAGCCAAATAGACCAAGCACTTTGAGTCTCTCTATAAGGCACGTTTTCTTGGATCTTCTGCTCTTGTCACTAGATAACACTGCTATTCTTGTACACAAGACATATCGGATAGAAAAAGAACAGTGTGTTCATTACAGGGCATTGGGTTGCAATTAATACTCAGGGTATTCGTTTTAATTATTTTATACGTATAAGCCATTTTCACTATATTTGAAATATAATACATGTTGGTGATTTAAAGGAAATTGCACAAGCTCAGCAATCATTTTCCACAGTTAGGGTGTTGGTTTTGGTTTTTAAATCTGAAAATTCCCGTTGACTTCAATAGGTTTTGGATCATACCTCAAGCAATTTGGATCCGATCTATCCAGAGCTAGCCTCTCTCTCCATATGTATGATGATGACACTAGCATCAGAGGTCCGCTGAATTGCTCAAGTGAAGGTCCCTGGCTTTGAAATTTGCTTCCCCTTTAGTTCTCGAGAGCCTGTATTTTAGGATCTAAAAGATCTACTGCAGGTCCTGCCTGTTATTCTAGGCTTTCACTAGAGTGGGAAGGGGATGTCTAGGGGCAGGTTGTAGTGGTTGGAAATGTGGTTGATAGAACTGGTCAAAAAATGTTGCCCATTTTTCACAAAAACTTTTCAAAACTTCTTATCAACATCATGGGATGGTTGAAATTTTTCAAAAATTCCTTCTATAAAGTGATATTAAAATAGTAAAAGGTTTTCACAAACAGTGTGCAATAGTTTTGCAAAAGCATTGAAATTTCAGAAATGTAGCCAGCTCCTGTGGTTGAGAGTTTCGATCTCACAAATGAGAATACCTTGTTCTTATTCAGCATTTTTTGTCAGTAGACCTCAAAGTGCATCACAGAGGAGGTCAGTAGTATCATACCTATTTCACAGATGGGGAAACTGTGGCACATAACCGAGAAGTTCATTGACAGCAGGCCAGGCATGGAATCTATGTCTCCAGAACCTTAGGTTAGTAGCTGAGCCACTAAGCTATACTATTTCCTCCCAGAAGGGTACCTTTTTTCCTGTAATTATATAAAGCTGTGCAAGTTGTTTGTTGTGTGGGGCCTGAGCAGGGTGCAGGGATATATATCTATGATCTCTGGGCCTATTGAAATGTACAGGTTTGGGGTCCGAATCTCAGCTGCTGTAAATCAGCGTTGCTCCATTGAAGTTAGAGTGACTCCAATTTGGACCAGCTGAGAATCTGGCCTAGTGTTTTTTATTTTTGTACAGCAGCCAGAGCAGTGGCTGGACATTTTATAAATAAAGAACAATTAACATAAATTAAATACACAATACACCTCAATGGGTAGTGTGGTGTTTCAGCCCACATTAATGTCAATGGAAATTATGCGTATGAGTAAGTAGGTGACCACGGTGGAGAAAATCCAGAGTGTTAAAAGCGATCTAAAAATTCAGACATACAAGACAAGAAAGTGTTAAATAAAAGCTGGCATTTGAAAGAGCTGGAGTGTTAATTTTACAATGGGAAGAACTTTTAAGATGCGATTTTCAAAAGACTTGACTTCAAGAGGAACAGAGTTAGGCCAGTGCTGAACTATATAAACTGTGTTTCGATACAGGCCACTAAAGTTCTTCCCCTGGTGGTATAAGAGAGGCTCTTCTTTTGATCTAAATAGCACAGGGGTGTGTCTGGTTTCAGAGTAGCAGCCGTGTTAGTCTGTATTCGCAAAAAGAAAAGGAGGACTTGTGGCACCTTAGAGACTAACAAATGTATTTGAGCATAAGCTTTTGTGAGCTACAGCTCACTTCATTGGGTGCATTCAGTGGAAAATACAGTGGGGAGATTTATATACACAGAGAACATGAAACAATGGGTGTTACCATACGCACTGTAACGAGAGTGATCACTTAAGGTGAGCTATTACGTGTTTCATAAAGGTGGGCAACGGAGAGGAAACAGCAAAATGAAATAGACATTCTTGCCATCCCTGAGGTCATATTGAAGTTATCTGCATAAATGAGACATTGAAATCTTAAGGCAATATTCAGCTGATCTCAAAGCAGCCAAGGTTGAATATGTCTGCACACATTGTCATTATTCTTCTGAGAATCACAAAGTTCAAAAACTGGAAAGAAACAGCAGTGGAAAGAAACCTGAGTAATACTCTTAGGTAGGGTGACCAGATGTCCCAATTTTATAGGGACACTCCTGATTTTGGGGGCTTTTTCTTATATAGGCACTTATTACCCTCCACCCTTGTCCCGATTTTTTACACTTGCTATCTGGTCACCCTACTCTTAGGCCCAGATTGCCAAAAGTAACTTGCAATTTGGAGTTTGCCTCCATTTGGTCACTGCCCACCTGGAGACACCTTAAAGGGGACAAGATTTGTACAAAAGGCCGAGCCCTCACACTCTGAAAATCAAGCTCCTTCAAGGTGTCTCTGTTTTGGCACCCAAAAATAAGGCCCCAGAATCACTAGTAACTTCAAAAAAAGAAAAGGAGTACTTGTGGCACCTTAGAGACTAACCAATTTATTTGAGCATAAAGTGAGCTGTAGCTCACGAAAGCTTATGCTCAAATAAATTGGTTAGTCTCTAAGATGCCACAAGTACTCCTTTTCTTTTTGCGAATACAGACTAACACGGCTGTTACTCTGAACTAGTAACTTCGAAATTCTTGGCCTTAGGGCTTGTCTGCATGGGGAAATTGACCTCCATAGCTATTCCAGACTTTCCCACGTAGACAAGACCTTAATGCTAGAGTGACATCCTTTTTAAGGAGGCAGTGTTGGAGCAGTGGCCTGTGACTCAAGAGCTATAGGTTCTAGTCCCAGTTTAGCCACTTGCCTGCTGGATGACCTTAGGCAAGTCATTTTCCCTCTCTGTGCCTCAGTTTCCCAATTTTAAAAGGGGGCCGACCTCCTTTGTAAAATGCTTTGAGATCTACTGATGAAAAATGCTATTTGAAAGTGAAGCATTATTATCTGTAGAGAATTGAGTGATTGTAAGGTGCCAGGCTGACAAACTTAGAGCCTAAGTCCTTTTTTTTCACAGAAGATCCATTGGCCTTGTGAGCTTTCCTTATATACTGTCTTTCAAACTCCACCTGCACAGAGAGGAATCCAGTATCCATGGCCATTCAGTCCTGGGCCTCTCTGCTGACATTGGCACTTAGTGTAAATCCTGGTGGTGAATTTTTGCTGTGGACACGCCTACTGTAGAAACTGAAGTCTAATCATGCAGATCATTTCACAGAAGATACCAAACAGTCTGCAGACGCCAGTGGGTCATTATTTTGCCAGCATTGAGCCAGTAACCTGGAGGCAAAAGGGTTTTAATCCCACTACCACCTCCTTGAAACATCCTGTCCCAGATCTCTCCCCCATTCCCACGGACACTTTGGTCTAAAGCCTAAATGCCTGATTTGCAAAGTCATCATTTTGCCTTTACCGAACCGTTATTGGCTGTCACCTTAATTCTCTGCAGCGGCTAGGAATCACATAGCCCATAATGACATTATACTGTAGAAGGGAGTATGATTCTGTACTATATCAGGTCAAACTGGTCAGGGAGAAGCCATGCTTTGTGTTCAGGTACAGCAGAGAGAACGCAAAGATCGTGAGCGTGGCTTTGATCTGTCCAGGCACAGTCTTTCATCCAACTATCTAAGCAGGATGTGAAGCCATTTGCAGTGAGTTACAAAGGTGTCGGCAGGCCTCGATTTCTTCCCCCCCCCGCCCCATGCTACTGAGGGTGACGTGTTGGAGTCACTGTTGAAAAAGCTAGAATAATGACTGTGGTTTTTCCAGAGGCAAGGGAAGGAGTTGGTCTGAACTTTGGTGTGAGATCCCATGTGAGTCTATCTATATATCGATATGGCTCTCATCACTAGAGTGTCTGAAGTGCTTCACAGTCATTAGTGGACTTATCCTCTTTAATATCCCTGTGAAATAGAGATGTATTATGCCCATTTTACAGAGGGGGCACTAAGGTGTAGGGTAGGTTAAGTGACTTATCCTAGGTCCCACAGTAGGTCAGTGGCAAAGCCAGAAAAAAACCCACGCAGGTCTCCCAAGTCACAGGCCTGTGCCCTACCCACTGGACCATCCTTCCTACTAAATGATCTTCAAAGGATTTTAAAAGAGAGAGCCCAAAGGTGGCTGCAGATGGGAAAAAGATCTAGAAAGCTGGAAGCCTGGAGCAGAGAGTTTGATTGTGCCTTGTAGATAAAGCCCAGCGTTAGGGCGGTGTGACTCTACCTGCCCACTGCTACACCCCTTTACGGAGTGCAGCTTGCTGGGCCCCGGGAGCCAGCCAGTTCAGCGGGTTGGGGCTGACACAGGGGGCCCACCTCTGCCTCTTGTTGTCTGCAGAATCGTGCACCCCCCAGGAAGTAGCAATGGGACAGCCCTTGCACTCCTTCAAGTGCAACGACTGCAAATCCACTGGGCCCTTGCTCAGGCCACTCAAGCGAAGTCTCCGGACGCCCTCCCCCTGTCCTGTGCACCTGCACCAGAGCTCACCAGAATCTAGCAATGAGTCAGCACGGGCTTGGTAGCCAGATGTGGAGCTGATAACACAGATGGTGAGGCAAACAGAAGGGGGGAGAAGAAGGCAGAGACAGAACTCTGTAGACCGAGCTAGAAAGAGGTGCCGATCTGGGCTCAGAACAAAGGTGCCCTTCAGAAGAGAGCCAGGTACTGAGGGCCCAATTTTGATCTCACGTACGTTAGAGACAATCAGTGCCACCCATGGAGTGACACCAGTGTGAAACCAGAGCGAGAGCAGAATCCGGCTCTTAGGTAGAAGATCCCAGGGCGTTCTGGGTAATCTTCCTTGGCAAAAACAATGTCTGAGGTAAAACTTGGAAACTTTCTAAACATCAAATATTTTGATTATGATAAATCTTGTTGGGGGAGATCAAACTACTTCAGAGCGGGGAGGGCAGGGGGAACCTGGGGACATCGTCCTTCAGGTACTTGCCAATTGGTGTGGCCTTGTACACTGCACAATGGGAAAGCGTTTGTCCTCAGGGTGTCAGCTGCGGCAGTGACAATGGATCAGTGGCCGGGGAAGTGAATGAATTTCCTTGTAGGGGCAAGGGAAGATTTTGTTGGCACTGCCTGTAGGGCCAGGGAGTGGGACAAATGGGTCCCAATCTCCCTTTCGGCCTGACACTAATAACCGAGGGCACATTGCCTAGAAAAACGATGAGCCTGGCGTTTGAAAACTGGGGAGTTCCATTAAATTGCAGGGGTACGGAGAGGGATTTGGTAGAGGGATGTACTCTGGGTCACCTTAAACTGCTGCCCTGGGGATGAATTCTTCAGTCACGTCCAGGGCTCCTGGAGCACAAGGACAGGGGCTCTTGTTGAGCATTTTTATCCATCTGAAAAAATAAGGGCAATCGTTTTGTCTTTTCCTTCTAGGAACAACACAGATCATGAAGCACAAAGGGCAGCTGATACAAGAGCTGCAAGGTTTACACCCTGCAGTTACTGTGGGTGCTTTGATGCCTGTTTCCTGTGTCAAGTGAAAAAAAAAAAAGACTGTACCCATACATTTTTTTGATTTCCTTTTAAACTGCGTTTGATGTTCCGCTTGCCCTTGAGGCAGAAGGCGGGCCCCTTTGCTCCTCCTGGCCCCCTTCTACCCTGAACGATGGGGAAGGCCCCAAAAGGAGGCCACTGGAGCCGCTGTGCAGAGCTCATTTAGGCCCCAATGCTTCAAGGAACAACATGCAGGTGTCTCTGTGAGCGCAAGATACCCAACTGGAGACTCCAGGGGGGGCTCTGCACCCTAACCGTCCCTCTTTGCAGGATCAGGGCCCTACGGCAAAGCCTGACTGGCTGCAAGATCACAGCCTGGATCGGAGGGAGACCTTTGCTCTAGTTTATTTACTCATGGCTTTGTGTGTGCATTTTGGAGAGGTAGGGGAGAGGCTGAAGCCCCCTCCCCCTCTGGTAACCAGAGGAAGAAGATGTTGTCTCTTGTGGTTAGAAAACCAGACACGTGTCAAACATTCGTACTCAAGTCCTTAAGAAAAATATCACGTGAGCTTCAATATAGCTTGTGGCAAAGCCCCAGTCAGCTTGGCCTGCCAGTGAGTTATTTGGAGTGGAAAGAAATGGAGCCAAAGGCAGCTACATGGCTTATAAGTGGCAGCAGAGGGGATGGTGCAGTAGTTCTCGACGGTTTTGCATTGTGGGACTCTCTTCCCAGCCAGCAATATGGGATGGACATAGTATTTACCTCCCCTGATCCCTACTCATGACCCCCCGGTGCAGAACAGCAAGCTGTGACCCGTGTGCAAAGTAACCCCCTGAAAAATAAGTTTTTGCGAATTTTCTGCCATAAACGGTTGCTGTTTCTTTATAAAAGCAGATCACGTCCTACTTCTCTGATCATCGCTCCATGGGGGTTAAATTCATCCTCACCGAGAACCAAGAGCGGGCAAATGGGCTTTGTGCAGATAGTCAGCAGGTTGTGAGGCAACCTCTCTGCAGACATTAGTCCAGCCTCGGGGCTGGAAGAGCAACCGGAGCCTTGCCCCGGATCACAATACCGGCATCTATGTAAGTGGACAGCTAGGGCCGTGCCCCTGGGCTGCCCTCGGGACATCAGTTTAATCCAAACTAGCACACAGCCCTCCCCTTGCAGCAGACGGGGGATGCCGTGGCCTCTATGTTTGGCTGCTCAGCCCACATCCTACTGAGGTTGGGCTAGCATGAGCCTTAAATGGCAAAGAGGCTCTTACTTGTATTGCAGCAGCACCTATTGGCTCCATCATCAGGGCCCTGTTGTGTTAGGCACACCTAGGGCATGGCTACCTGGCACATTCAGCCCAGGTCTGTGGGATCTGGGGTTGTGGACCCAGTGTTTCCAAGCCCGTGCTTGAGTGTCCATGCTGCACGGTAAACTTGGGTTTAGAATTGCTGGATCTGGATCTCACAGCCACACTAATATGTCCATTCTGCGCTATGCAGACCTTTGGATCTGTGCATTTTGCTGCATCCACACAGCAAAATGACAGGGCTAGGACCCAAATCACAGCACGACCTGAGTCTTGAGTGCTTGCTGACCTGAGTCAGACTTTGGCCTGGTCTACACTGCGGCGGGGGGGGAGGTGAGCTAAGTCAGTCTAAGTTACGCGACTTCAGCTACAAAAATAGAGTAGCTGAAGTCGACGTACTTAGAGCTACTTACTGCGGTGTCTTCACTGCGGTAAGTCAACTGCTGACGTTCCCCCATCGACTCCACCTGTGCCTCTCACTCCGGTAGAGTACTGGAGTCGACAGGAGAGCGCTCGATTTATCGCATCTTCACTAGACGCGATAAATCGACCCGTGCTGGATCAATCGCTCTGGAGGTAAGTGTAGACATGCCCTTTGTGTGTGGACAGAAAGAGGCTCATACCTAAGTCGGAGCCTGGGCTTAGTGTGCTAGACATACCCTTAGTGAGAGACAGTCCTTGCCCAAAGGAATGTATAACTAGACAAAACAGACAACAGGTGGGAGGGCAAGAAAGGAAGACAAAGAGCTGAAGTGACTCGCCTGAAGTCACATAACAGGTCAGCAGCGGAGCAGGGAACAGAACGTGGGCCTACAGAAGCCCCGGCTAATGGAGTAGCCACTAGACCATACAGCCTACCTCTTGTCCCCTGCTGATGAATTTCACTGTATGTGTATTTGATCGTATTTCTCACAGCTGCTCAGAATGTTCACTACTTTCCTTCCCCTTGCCTCCGTGTTTTGAACAGCTACGATACCCCTTGCAACGTCTAATTCACCGACATTTTAACAAAGGTTTTCATAAAGATTTCAATAGAAATTAAAAAAAAAACGGATGTTTTTTCACTTACCTTTACTAGTACCATTTAGGCCAGAATGTGAAAACACAATATGCTCTGTTTAAATGGGCGTAAGCTATGCTGTTTTATCCTCAGACAAAAAAAAAAAAAGCTCAACATATTTTTATAGCACATCACTATTCATCAAAACACTCCCTTTCCCGATCTCTACTAACTCGTTCTAGTGGAAGGTTACCCTGGATAGGATTTTTTTCCCCCAGCATGCCTTGCTGGGGCTGACCATTAAACAGGGCGGAGCCAAATGACTTTAACCCTAGAGTAGCCCCAGTATTACTGGCAGTTGCAGCTCTTCTTTTTCGTGCTGGTAAATACTGGTCATGTTTTCTCTCTCTGATTGGTAAGGCGATGGCAAATCAACTTCTATTAAGAATATTTCTCAAGTCTGAGGATGCTTCTTTCTGCTCCACATGTATTAAGTAGCACATGTTTTAAGACCATCACTGAGTGAAATGTTGACCTTTTTTGCGTTTGGACAGTTATGGACTCTTCAAAAATGACTAGTTGAGTCACTTTGCAACTGCCTCACCCCACCCCACCCCACCTCACCCCCTCCGTGGAAACAATTTAAAGAACAAATTAGGCTTTGAAGTCGTCTGGCTGGCTCTGTATCATCTTCACTCTGAGCTGTGGTTGTTAGCAGGATGGCGTGATACAAGACCTTTGCTGTAAATTAGGTTGGAAAACTTGAGAAGGTAGAATAGGAAGCTTCTGTGTTTGACCAGCATAGGGTGGTACAGTGTGCTTTTCTGAAGTGTGGCCAGTTCCCAATGCTCCTTGTGCAGCTGCTCACTTGTAAAATGTCATATAAAATTGCATGCCCTCTGGATGACACAGGTCAGAGAATTTCACCTAGTAATTGCCACACTAAGCTCAATAACTTACGGGTGAACCGGAGCATTTCCAGTTAAGAAAGCTTGAATCTCCCATGACTATTATTCCTTTGGAATCATATTAGATTATACTAGGTTTGCTTGGTATATATTTTTTGTTTTGCTTATCAGAAGCTAGTAAATGAAGTACAGGTATGGCCCAATTCTTTCCTATTACAGCTTGGAAGAATTTCTAGTAACACTTAAAGGAAGTAGTGTAGGTAGGATATGCATCTTAACTAAACTAATGGGATCAGGAAGAGACAGAGAGGTCATGGTCTCTTTAAGGGTCTAGCATTGAGGTTAGGGGGAGTAGATTAAACGTTGTCAGTGTAAAGCAAGTGAAATCTGTCCCTCCCAGATATTTAAAGCCTTTAGAAACCAGTTAATTTGACTTTGCTTTCCTAATTTTCTGCCAAAAGCGTTTCTTCAGTTTTGGACATGTTTACCTAGTAACGCCATATTCCTCTAATACTATCTAGTGCTGTCACTTTTACGCAGACATACCAAATTATCATCTGCAAAAACTGGGATCTGGTATTCCTTCGTATTTCCCACAATGCCATGCACCTCTTTTGCTGCAAGGATTGCAACTGCTAGTGTGCCTATAGATAAGGCCGACAGGAATGGGAACAATGGGCTTCATCTCCTAATGTAAAGGTTCTGTTTGCCATTCACGCTGTCATGGTGAATTCTTATCCTAGTATTTGTCTGTATAATCAGAGACTAGAGGAGCCCTAGTCATGGAGCAGCACCCCACTGTGCTAGGTGCTGTACAAACTCAGAAGGTGATTGTGAGTTCTTTGGGGCCAGGAGTCTTAGTGGTGGTTGTTTAACACCTTTAACACAATGGGGGCACTAACCCCTTTCTGGGAATTTAGAAACTACCGTAATAGGAAAAATAAATAATGCCAGAATAGTTTGATAGATGTCAGTCAAAGTGAAATTTCCCAATGTTGCAACAAAGCAATTCCTTGACATGCCATCTTTGGGTCTGTAATCCATCTGTAATATATCTTTGGGTCTGTAGTCCAAGGGTGGTGGACATCTGAGTGCTGGAGCAAGTTCCTTAAAATGAGTCTTCCCAGAGCTGATCTGCAGTGTGGTGTGCCCCTGCCTGTGTGTGTGTTAGAGGAGGTTTTAAGAGCCTGGCTCAACAAGGCAGGTTAAAGGGGGCCCATGCTGGCAGAATTAAGTAGACTCAGTGGTACCTCAGCACATCAGGTGACTTCCCAAGGGGTACAACCCGTCACACTCCTATTAAACTAAAGAGAAACCTCTGCTAGCGATGGCAATATTAGGATTATTTCTTGCTTTAAAAATCTATGAACACAGAGGGGGTAAACTGAGGCAGAGAGACTGATGTGACTTCCACAAGGTCACACAGTGTGCCACTGCCAGAACTGGGAATAGATCCCAGAAGCCTGAAAGAATCAATTATTTCTAAACAGCTGTTTTGTTAAGATGACTCACAACCCCTTCTGGTTAAGCATCAGGACTCAAAGGAGTTAGTCATTTACAGAAGATAATAGCAAACTTAAGAAAAAGCCCTAAAGGCCACAGAGGCTGTTTAGAGATGATCAAGAAGAAAATTGACTTTGAATAAAAAAACATAGGAAACTCATTAACCAAGAGAAATCCAGCTATAGTCTCTGCTCATTCCTTGAGGCCCTGTGCTCTGATTCAGTCATGCATGTTAAATATTTGGATTGTAACTACAGATGTATCAAAAAAAATTAGCACTGGGAACTGATTGGTCTCCATCAGTCAACTGGCAGGCAGCAAATTACTGTGAATTTGAAAAGAGGCGTCTGTGTGTTCAACAGAATAGAACAGGTTTGTGTGGAAAGTGCATCCATTCCTTAAGAGATACAGTGGTGGTAGTGTGATCGAGTAGATAGCACACTATCGTGGGACTCAGGAGACTTGGCTTCTATTCACAGCTCTATCACTGGCTGCTTGGGTGATCTTGGGCAAGCTCATTTCTCTCTCTGTGCCTGGAAAAAGGCTAATGTAGTGCCCATCTTTAAAAAAGGGAAGAAGGAGGATCCTGGGAACTACAGGCCAGTCAGCCTCACCTCAGTCCCCGGAAAAATCATGGAGCAGGTCCTTAAGGAATCAATTCTGAAGCACTTAGAGGAGAGGAAAGTGCTCAGGAACAGTCAGCATGGATTCACCAAGGGCAAGTCATGCCTGACTAATCTAATTGCCTTCTATGAAGAGATAACTGGCTCTGTGGATGAGGGGAAAGCAGTGGACGTGTTGTTCCTTGACTTTAGCAAAGCTTTTGCCACGGTCTCCCACAGTATTCTTGCCAGCAAGTTAAAGAAGTATGAGCTGGATGAATGGACTGTAAGGTGGATAGAAAGTTGGCTAGATTGTCGGGCTCAACAGGTAGTGATCAATGGCTCCATGTCTAGTTGATAGCCGGTATCAAGTGGAGTGCCCCAAGGGTTGGTCCTCAGGCCGGTTTTGTTGAATATCTTCATTAATGATCTGGAGGATGGTGTGGATTGCACCCTCAGCAAGTTTGCAGATGGCACTGAACTGGGAGGAGAGGTAGATACACTGAAGGGTAGGGATAGGATACAGAGGGCCCTAGACAAATGAGAGGATTGGGCCAAAAGAAATCTGATGAGGTTCAACAAGGACAAGTACAGAGTTCTGCACTTAGGATGGAAGAATCCCATGCACCGCTACAGACTAGGGACCGAATGGCTCGGCAGCAGTTCTGCAGAAAAGGACCTAGGGGTTACAGTGGACGAGAAGCTGGATATGAGTCAACAGTGTGCCCTTGTTGCCAAGAAGGCCAATGGCATTTTGGGATGTATAAGTAGGGACATTGCCAGCAGATCGAGGGACGTGATCGTTCCCCTCTATTCGACATTGGTGTGGCCTCATTTTGGGCCCCACACTACAAGAAGGATGTGGAAAAATTGGAAAGAGTCCAGCGGAGGGCAACAAAAATGATTAGGGGACTGGAACACATGACTTATGAGAAGAGGCTGAGGGAACTGGGATTGTTTAGTGTGCGGAAGAGAAGAATGAGGGGGGATTTGATAGCTGCTTTCAACTACCTGAAAGGGGGTTCCAAAGAGGATGGATCTAGACTGTTCTCAGTGGTAGCAGATGATAGAACAAGGAGTAATGGTCTCAATGGGGGAGGTTTAGTTTGGATATTAGGAAAAACTTTTTCATTAGGAGGGCGGTGAAACACTGGAATGCGTAACTTAGGGAGGTGGTGGAATCTCCTTCCTTAGAAGTTTTTAAGGTCAGGCTTGACAAAGCCCTGGCTGGGATGATTTAGTTGGGGACTGGTCCTGCTTTGAGCAGGGGGTTGGACTAGATGACCTCCTGAGGTCCCTTCCAACCCTGATATTCTATGATTCTATGAATTTCCCTATCTGTAAAATGGGGATAATGCTACCGATCTTCTTTGCAATGTACTTTCAGATTTACTGATGAAAAGTGCTATATAAGAACAAGGTTTTATTATTAAAATGGGTCCGACACCATAATGTTAATCATACAACACACAAATGATAGTAAAAAGAAAAGGAGTACTTGTGGCACCTTAGAGACTAACCAATTTATTTGAGCAATTTAAGTGAGCTGTAGCTCACGAAAGCTTATGCTCAAATAAATTGGTTAGTCTCTAAGGTGCCACAAGTACTTCTTTTCTTTTTGCGAAGACAGACTAACACGGCTGCTACTCTGAAACAAATGATTGTGTTAGTGGTAGATATGGGAGTGAAATGTGAATACACCATATAACAAGGAAATGGTTTAACTCTGAATGATCCTAAGAATGGACAATGGAACTGAACCCCTCAGGGGAGAAGAATAAGAGACAGTGACTCCAACAATTTACCTTGCACATGGTCCTGGAGGTTGTGCTGGTTCAGCTCTTCTCAAGCCTTAACCTGATTTGAGAGTTAATTACTCAGGACCGTCTTGGGAACTTATACTCCATCCCCAACTAGTGTGTCTCAAGAATGACCACTTAACGAGGGATGTGGTGGATTCTCCATCACTTGTGGACTTTAGGTCAAGAATGGATGTCTTTCTAAGAGATATGCTGTAGTTTAAACAGAAGTTATGGGCATGATGCAGAAATAACTTGGTGAGGTTCTCTGGCTGGGTTATGCTGGATGTCAGATTGGATGATGACAGTGGTCTCTTCTAGCCTTAAAATCTGTACATCTCTGAGCTACCCACCCATTCAGTGAATGCAAGGTGATCCACACAGATTAAGGGTTGATGAGATCATACCTTTGGGTCTCCAGTGTGTATTGGCAACAGCCTCTTATAACATCATTTAGCAAAAGTGTTCCCTCTGACATCACACCTTAGACTGAGCTGTTTAGAAACCCCTCACTTTCTACATATGAGGTTCATGTCATGCCCTTTAATGATGACTAATGTGGAGATGAAGTTTGGTGCTATTCCCTGACATTGGCTCTGGCTAGCTATACATTTTTTGTATCTGTCTGTGGCTTCTTGGATTACTGCAGTACAACAGTCTTGAAGAGCCAAGTGGAATCATTTCTAGATCACTGAAGATCGGAATGGCATCCCAACCACAGGAATAACGCTGAGGCACGCACCAAGCACTGGTTAACTTCTTGGGTGGGATGGATAAGGATGAGTTTCTCAGTGGCCACCAGTGATATGGGGCACAACCTATTAATGACAGCTGAAGCTCTGGCCCATGGGGTCACATTTATTGGTGAATATGAGGCTAAGCAGGCCAAACTCTGCTACGGCATTATTCCAGGTTTATGCTGGTGCAAATAAAAGTGTAAGACCTGCAGGTCTTAAAACCTGGGTCCACAGGGGTCCTGGGGATAGATTATCATCATGCGCCAACCCTCCACCTGCTGGTTTACTGCTATCTACTAGAACAGGGACTCCTTAAAGCCCAGCTCAGATAGAGGGCTCCATCAGCTGGGCCCCAACTGGTGGAACTCTGGAGCACCTGATTGGCCCACTCCCCCTTCTTAAGCCAGAAGGAGAAATGGAAAGCTGTTTGTACAAGTGAGCTCTATCTGGCTTTGGGCTGCTCTGATCTCCTGGTTTCCTGACTTCGCCTGATTCCCAGTATCTGACTTGTGATTCCTTGTTCTGGTTCCTGACCTTCTGGTTCTGACACTGACTGGTGTAGGGACCTGACCTTCTGCCTTAGGCAAACCACTGCCCATGTCCCAGCCCTGACAGAAAGCAGAATTTCATCCAGTGAGTCTAAGTCAGTTTAGAGGAAATTAGTTGCTGTTTTTTTCCAGCTCCCTCAGTGTAGCCTGAATTCAAATTTACATTAAGATACATTTACTTCACTCTAGCAGTGTAATGTGGCCTCAGAGTGGGTATTTTCTCACCCGCTCACCAATATATCACTTACACCCAATGCCATTACATGATATTACTTCTGAATATGGCCCCTCCATCAAGGCTTTTTAGATTGTGGATTCATTTTAAAATCCCCATTTGCATGGGTGCTCTATATAGTACATCCAACACTCTTGCTGTCTGACGGTCTAAAAAATGAGGAAGAGATTCAGTTACATAGCAAATCCCACTCTAGGCTGTCTCTCCAGTTCTTGCAATGTTTGTTCTGAATGCTTCCAGGGATGCTTAATTTCCAGCTGTTGCATTTGAGAAGTGCTTGCTACCATCAAGTAACAAATGTTTTCTCTTGTCTGGCCATGCTATACAGTCATTAACAGATTAGTCCCATTAACGATGTTCTATACAGATGCCTCTTTGCTGGTTGCCATATGGTTTAATTTATCGTGATTGGCAAAAGAGCTGCAAAAGGCAGAACTAACTTCACATCCTAGTCCTGTAGTTCTCATTAGTGTGTAAACGGTATCAGGCAAGAATTTTACTGCTTGACACAGAACAAAGGGCTTGTCTACATTTACCGGATCGATGCTGTGGCGATCGATGCATCAGCAGTCGATTTAGCAGGTCTTAGACCCGCTAAATTGAATGCCGATCACTCTCCCGTCAACGCCTGTACTCCACCTGATCAAGAAGAGTAAGGGGAGTCGACGGGAGAGCGTCTCCCATCAATGTTGCAGTGTGGACTGCCTGGTAAGTAAATCTAAGCTTCTTCAATTTGAGTTATGCTATTCATGTAACTCAAATTGCGTAGCTTAGATCAACTTTTTCCTTTAGCGTAGTCAAATATTGGCTGAGTTGTGGAAGTGGGATATGGTTGTGCTGGGTGGTGGCTGGGAAAATATGCAGTGGGGGAGGGGGAGGTGTGAAGAATTGTTTTCCCAAGCAGAAGTTGTTCCCAAACTTGACAAAAAGTTATCAGACTGCTTGGGCTTGAAAAACAAACAAGTATAATAAAACAAATAGAGACGCAACAAAGGCAAGTGTTTGCTTCAGACACAAAGAGATAAATAACCGACTTCCAGCCACAGGTCACAGTTCTATTAGCAAGTAGGCATTCAAGACTATCATCACTAAGCGTAACTTAAAGCTGCCTACAATGTATCTGGGAACAACCCTGCTGAATGGACTAAGTCCATCTCTAATGTAACTCCCCCAGGGATGGCTTTCTCCCACTAAGGAGTGTACAGAGAATCCTAGAAGCATGTAGCTACGGAAACGTGCAGCTTTTGGTTCAAAGGAGTTTGTAAGGACCCCCTTCTTTCCTGTTTCAGTTCATATGAATTTATGCTCCTAAAAGTTGGGGTTTGAACAGCCCTCCCCAATTTAATATGCTATATTGCACATGATCGGGGCTTGAAACCACCCTCCTCCTCCAGCCAGATTTTAAATGGGACCCAGTGTAGTAGCAACCGCTGAGTACACTTACTAGAGTGGGCCCCATGCGAAATGGAGGCAGCCAAACGTCTGTCTTCCCTGGGTTTGTGAATTGCTCTGGGGCTGAGGCCGGAGATAAACATCTAGACACACAGAGTGAGGCTGCAGTGTACACGCTCAGAGGCAGAAACGTAACCTCCTAGGGAACTTCCACCCTGAAAACTTAAGCACCAGGTACGTTTAGGCACCTATAGGGTTTGGTGGGAGTTTTGTGCATCGCCGGGGAGCCAAAACTGGGACTTAGGTGCCTACATCTGGGGTTTAGATGTCTAAGTGCCTTTGTGGGTTCCTACCCTCACTGGTTCTGAAAATCAGGCCTTATTACAAGGTGGGACATGTGGTCAGACTACAGCCCAACCACAAAGAGCCCTAGAATTAAAATAAATCCATGAAAAACGTTAGGCCATTCGAAGTTCACAAGTCAAGGGGGTTGCAGTGTTACTGAACTATCCGCACACAGAGGTTTTCCATAGAAATGTACTGTATATTTTCAGAATACAGGTGACAGAACATGGAAAAGGTGCATATATAATACATGTGTAGATGGTGAGAGCCGAGTATTTAGGCATGAATTCCTACACGGTGCCCTTCAAATTTGTGTGTCCCTCACACACAAAAAGCCCCTCGTTTAGAATGTTAGAATGGATAACCGCACACGCAGATGACACTGGCACATGAAATTGCCTGTTTTCTGTGTGCAAATGCTCATTTCTCTGGGCAATAGGTATGCACACAAAATGCAATGTGGTAATCACTCGCCGTGAGTGATATCCACAAGAGCAAGAATCCTCCGCTAAAGAGGGAGGTTGTGATCACTGCTCCTGTTGGGCTAAGAATTGTGTACAGCTTACTAGATTTGTTACCTTGTTATTCTTTCCCCGCATCTCAGCCCACTTGTTCGTCTTGTCCACCTGTTCTGCCTCGTCTCCTAGACTGTCAGCCTTTTGGGGCAAGGACTGTCATTTATTATGTTTGTGGCATGGAAGAACGGCCATACTGGGTCCAACCAATGGTCCACCTAGCCCAATATCCTGTCTTCTGACAGCAGCCAGTGCTGGATGCTTCAGAGCAGTGGCTTTCAACCTTTCCAGACTACTGTACCCCTTTCAGGAGTCTGATTTATCTTGCATACCCCCAAGTTTCACCTCACTTAAAAATTACTTGCTTCCAAAATCAGACATAAAAATATAAAAGTGTCACAGCACACTATTGCTGACTCTCATTCTTACAATATAATTATAAAATAAATCAATTGGAATATAAATATTGTACTTAAATTTCAGCATATAATATATAGAGCAGGATAAACAAGTCATTGTCTGTATGAAATTTTAATTTGTACTGACTTCACTAGTGCTTTTTATGTAGCCTGATGTAAAATATCTAGGCAAATATCTAGAGGAATTCATGTACCCCCTGGAAGATCTCTGTACGCACACCCCTGGTTGAGAAAAACTAGTTCAGAGGGAATGAACAGAACAGAACAATTACTGAGGAATCCATTCCATCGTCCAGTCCCAGCATCTATCAGTCAGACGCTTAGGGACACCCAGAGCATGGGGTTGCATCCCTGACCATCTTGGCTAATAGCCATTGCTGGGCCTAGCCTCCATGAACTTATATAATTCTTTTTTGAAACCCAGTTATACTTTTGGCCTTCACAACATCCACTGGCAATGAGTTCCACAGGTTGCCTGCGTGTTGTGTGAAGAAGTACTTCCTTTTGTTTAGTTTAAACCAGATGGCTATTAATTTAATTGGGTGATGTCTGGTTCTTGTGTTATGTAAAGGTTAAATAACACTTCCTTATTCACTTTCTCCACCCCATTCATGATTTTATAGACCACTGACATTTGCTGTTAGGGGATGTTGTGAAAGCCAAAGTGTAACTGGAATCAAAAAGGAATTTGATAACTTCTTGGAGGATAGCCAAGACGGTTAGGGAAGCAACCCCATGCGCTCGGTGTCCCTAAACCTGTGACTGCCAAAAGCTGGGCTTGATTGACAGGGGATGGATCACTCACTGATTGCCCCGTTCTGTTCATTCCTTCTGAAGCATCTGGCAACTGGCCACTCTTGGAAGACAGGATACTGGGCTAGATGGACCATTGGTCTGACTCAGTATGGCCATTTTTATGTTATTAGATGTCTGTTTCATTTTCTTTGGTTTCTGTTTATCTTCCCTGGAAAGGGAAAATGATTTTGTGACCTGGCCAGAGGGCTAAATAGTAAGAAAGATTTGTCAACCAGAATGGGGAAACTGAGGCAGAGGCAAGCTGTGGCACTGGATACGGTAAGATCCTGTTACAGGAAGGTTCTGTGAGAAAAATGTAGTTCATTCTCAGGAATTTCCTAACCCAGCTTCAGATAATAATCAAATAATAAAATCAGCCTTAACATCTCTTGTGGCTTGCCCAGCACCTATATATTTTGTAGAGATGGCTGAACACTCTTTGCTGAAAAGTTTGTTTGTTGTTTTCAATTGGGTGTTCATCGACCAACGGAAAATGTTCCAGGTTTCCACACCTCCAAATTTTTCATGAAGCTTTTATGGAAACAGCAAACTTTCACTTCCTTATTTTTTTTTAAATTTTTTTTTACTGGAAAATAAAATACATTTCCTGACCAGCTCTAGTGTTTAGCATTTAAATATATTCCCACTGCAGCTGGAGCAAGGAAGCCGAAATCTGATTCCACCCCCCCCCTTCCAAAGCTGAACATAGGAGCATTATAGGCTCAGGTTTCAATTTTTGTCCTATGTGCTGAAGTTCAGGTAGATCTGGATGTAATACTTGGAGCTTTGGGAGATTATGATTCTTATGAACAGAGAAGTGGAAGAATCTTTTATACGGTCCGTGTTCATGTTATATGTCATATATGCAGCAGATGTTTGTGCTATGAACAGTCTATATACACAGCGTCTATGTGTGGCTACACTGGAGCTAAAACACTGGGCAGGCCGACAGGAAATAAGCGTTTAATGCCTGGTTCTGCCACAGATTCTTTGTATGGCCGGGGGCAAGTAACTGAGGGTCTGCTGTAGCAAAACTCTTAACCATATAATGAATTCTAGGCACATAAGTAGTTCATCGATTTCAATGGGACTTAAGCATGCATTTAAAGTTAAGCGTGTGCTTAATGCGCTTTACTGAACAGTGATGAGATTACTCACGTGTTTAAAGTTCCATATAAGTTCAGCGTCTTGTTGAATTGTGGCATTGATCTCTCTAACTTAGTTCCCTAGCTGTAAAATGGGGATAATACGTCCTTCCTTCACAGGGTATTGAGGATAAATCCTCTGTGTGTGCAAAGTGCTCATAGGCTCCAGTGGAGGGGGGTCATATAACTATTTACATGGATAAGGAAGAAGCCTCATTGACTCAGAACTTTTTATCTCATCACGCTGCCTTAGTTCAGTTGATACAACCAGTTGTCTGGCCTTGAAATATTCCACATAATGAAGTCACTGCCACCTAGTGTTGTTCTCATCTAACAAAACTAGAGGAGCTAGGCCTTCCCGACACATGCTGAAGGCAGCCGTTTTCGCCTTTGCCAAAGAAAGACCGTGTTTCTCGGGACACCTGCTCGTGTCTGCGTGGGGGTAACTGCTGCCTGTGGAGAGAGCCCGATGTCATTGTTCTGTCTGTTCTAATTGACTTCAAGGTTGGGTGGTTTTGCAGGAGAGCGTCTCTCAGTGCCATGGGACACCATTGTGCTGGCAAACGCTGTTAATTGAATTGTCTCGTTAGACTGACCTCACACTTCGTACGGCAACTCCCATCTTTTCATGTATTTATACCTGCTCCTGTATTTTCCACTCCATGCATCTGATGAAGTGGGTCCTAGCTCACGAAAGTTTATACCCAAATAAATTTGTTAGTCTCTAAGGTGCCATAAGGACTCCTTGTTGTTTTTGAAATAAGAGCTGACTCTCAGGAACGGTTTTACTTTCAAAATGAAAAATGGTCCAGGAAAGATTTAGAACATTTTTGGTTAACACTCTGACTTTTTCTCCCCCGCTTTCCCATCTGATGAGCTGGCTAAAGGCTTCTCCTGCGCAAAGAAAGCATCTGACAGAGAAACTCTTCTGATTAGGCAGCTTGCATCTGTGTCTCAGGGACTTTAAGAACAAAACATGACCCAGGAGTAGATCTGTTCATTGTGAATAAATGGTTAGAGGAATTTTTAGCCCCTTTTTCCTGTTTCTGGAATCACCCACAATCCTGACTTCAAATTATTTAATCATAAGTATTCACCAAAGAAATGGGGTGTTCACCACATATTTACTTCAGCTGTTTACAGTTCATTTGCAGGTTTCAGAGTAGCAGCCGTGTTAGTCTGTAGCCGCGAAAAGAACAGGAGTACTTGTGGCACCTTAGAGACTAACACATTTATTTGAGCAGAAGCTACAGCTCACTTCATCGGATGCATGCAGTGGAAAATACAGAGAACATGAAACAATGAGTGTTACCATACACACTGTAACGAGAGTGATCAGGTAAGGTGAGCTATTACCAGCAGTGTTTGTTCGGTCAAATGGATGTTGGCAACGAAACGGAAAGGGGCAGAAATGCTTTAACTTGCACAGCCATTCAAAGGAATGGATGTGAACACTGGTTTGTACCATTGGATTGTATTTCTCACTCGGAGGATGCACTGAGTCTGAGTTTTATAGTTCTGACTCTGCCTGCCCTCATGTAGCCATGCAGCGCAACCTCAACCAAAGGGGAGTGGGTGGACCCAGAGAGAGGGAGTACGGCCAGGCTGTCGGAGGAGTGGGGAAGGGTAGTAGTGGATGGGAGTGGCTATTCTGGAAGTGAAGGGGAACCACACTGTGTAGAAGAAGAGCAGATGGATTGTGGTGGTGGTGGGGAATTGATATACCAGGGAGAGTGAAGGAGCGGGCATGGACTTTTGGGCAGGAGGACAACTGGTCAAGTGTTAAAGCGTGAGGAGCATTCTGCCCTGAGCACCTTGGCCCAGATCCATAAAGGTATTAGGTTCCTAACTTCCACTAAATTCTCTGGAAGTTAGGAGCCTTGTTGATCTGGGCCCTGGAGAAGAACCTACTCAGTGATGGTCTTGTGGTGAAGGCATGGGAATAGCATCTGGGAGTTTTGGGTTCTATGCCCAACTCTGCCACTGATTGCGTAGATAACCTAGACAAGTTACTTAATTACTCTGTCTTCCCACCCACCGTTTAAAGCTGGGTATAATAGTATCTCCCTACGCCACAAGATCTTTGAGGTGCTCAGATGTGTGCCATAGACAAGCCAATAAACAAATACTTACATCTGTAAGTAAAGAAGGTGCAATGAAACTGATGGGTACCTAACATAAACCTGAGCTGGAGAGAAGACTTTCTGGTGAAGGTCCCCTGGCTGTGGCATTCCAAAGGGGATCAGTTCACATCTTGCATACTGCAAAGCTCTTGGCAAAGGCCTTCGACAAAAGCAACATCTTTGAGTTCTATGGCCTCCCAAAGACCAATGTAACACAATCTCCTCAGAGACAGGGCCAGAGAAAGATAGCTCTGCCTGGATGACAGAGACCTGTTGGCTTTTAGGAGCCAGCTACAAAAGTTACGATGTTCAGTGTACTAGAAATAGATGGTGCTTCATCTCTGACCAGTGCCAGAAAGGAGTTGTCCTGGTGGGCGAAATCCAAGGCCCTGCTCTCTACTGTGCACCAGCAGAGCTATGGGGAGACCATAGCTACCTCTCATCCAAAGGCTAACAACCCTCTCTGCCCAGCATGCTCCACCCATCCCCAGTGGCGGGCATTCAGCTTTTGAAAACCATAATGTCTCTGGACACTTCTGCTTTGGCAACGAACTTTCTCCTCCTCCCCAGCGTGGCTAAGGGAAGTTGAACCAGTTTCACTTTACTAAGCTGGTTCAAAACCAGATTGCTAAACTGGTAGAAAACCGTCTGTAGACACATATGGTTTAAGAGTGCAATTTAGCTTAAGCTAGTAAGGAATCAATTTAACCTAACTCTGAAAACAAAGGGCATCTACCTGCAAACATGACCTGCTTTAAATTGGTTTAAAAAACACACCTTTAGTTACACTGGTGGAAGTATCTGTGTGGGCAAACCCGAGGGGGTCTTAGGAGTTATAACTTCGCCCTCAATGCCTGTGAAGCATTTAAGATTGCTTGGATACCAGGTGCTATCCTGCTTTGCACAGCTAGTGTTTTATCGTGGTGTTAGAACGCACACCTCAGGTTTCCTTTTTCAACCAGTTCTGTTGTGATGACCTCACTAGGCTAGTGCTCACCAGCGGGAGGAGCATGGTTAGAACACGGCACGTCTTGATCCTGGGCCAGACGCTCAGCTGGCATGACTCAATGCAGCTCCATTGGAGTCAACTGAGCCCTGCTGATTTCCACCAGCTGAGGCGCTGGCTTGCGTGCCCATTCCTGTTTTGTTTGTTTGGTTTTCCATGTGTTGTGGCCCAAGGGCAAAGATCCCCCAAAATACGGGGATGACTACCAGACTATGTACCTAGCTTTCCAGGGCTTCTTTTGGGGAATTCTGTTCAGTAGATGAAGATGCTTTAACCTCCAGGCCTGTGCAGAACGGTGTGAATGATTCACTTGTCTTATTCAGCCTCTCTTCCTGTTCATAGACTCATAGGACTGGAAGGAACCTTGAGACCCTATGGCTTTTAGCTCATGCAGTAGACTCATGCACTAAGCTCCAGAGGCCCCAGGTTCAATCCCGCCCAACGACAACCAGGGTCTGTCACTGTTACACCAGGCCCAAAGATGGGTGCCTCTGTCCCCCTCAGAAGAGAGTCACCAGCCACCACTACCCTACATTTCCTCCTCAGAGTGGTGGCTGCGATCCTCCCAGCTTTTGGGCTACATGGCATCTCCTTCTCCACTTTTGGAGGCGATTTTTCGTTGCCAGAACAGTATAACAGTATAACAATGATGGGTGGTGTGACAAAGTTCCTGCTCTACCTTGGTGGGTCTTGCACTTATTGGCAGATTTGCTTGCCTTGGAGCTTCACGGCAGCCCTCAGCTTGGCCGTTTTTCTGAATTCACAGTCCAGGTCGACCCCTCCTGTGTCTCACCAGGAGTTGGGAGGATTTGGGGGAACCCGGGCCCACCCTCGACTCCGGGTTCCAGCCCAGGGCCCTGTGGAATGCAGCTGTCTAGAGGGCCTCCTGGAACAGCTGTGCGACAGCTACAACTCCCTGGGCTACTTCCCCATGGCCTCCTCCCAACGCCTTCTTTATCCTCACCATAGGACCTTCCTCCTGGTGTCTGATAATGCTTGTACTCCTCAGTCCTCCAACAGTCCACGTTCTTACTCTCAGCTCCTAGTGCCTCTTGCTCCCAGCTCCTCACACGCGCACCACAAAATGAAGTGAGCTCCTTTTTAAAACCCAGGTGCCCCGATTAGCCCGCCTTAATTAATTCTAGCAGCTTCTTGATTTGCTGCAGGTATTCTAATCAGCCTGTCTTAATTGTCTCCAGAAGGTTCTTGATTGTTCTGGAACCTTCCCTGTTACCTTACCCAGGGAAAAGGGACCTACTTAGCCTGGGGCTTATATATCTGCCTTCTATCACTCTCCTGTAGCCATCTGGCCCAACCCTGTCACAGTGGGTTGGAAGTAAGGGTGGAGCACTGCCTGCTGCCATAAGTAACCAGCAGCTAGTGTCCTCCCTGTGACAGAACCATATCCTCCTTCCCCTTCCTCTCTAGCTGGATAGCTTCCTCAGCCTTGGATGTCCCCATGTGAATATTCTCAAGGAATTCCTCATGGGCTTGGATGCTCCTCAGCCTAGCCACCTCCTCCTGTAGATCTCCCACCTGCTTCCTGAGAGATTCCACCAGCAGGCACTTTTCACACCGGATGGCTCCCCAGCCTGGCTTTCTGAGAGTGGGAAATGCAGGCTACAGTCTCTGCAAATCCACACCAGGATCTGGGTAGAGGCATCCATGGTCAGGTTCTCTGTCTGGATACAGGCGCAGGTGGAGGAGACAGGAGCAACACTGGCACTGGCGATTGCGGCCCATCTTAACCATAACGATTATATTACGACTCCCTCTTACAAACACCCTTGTTTCCAGTCCCCCGCTTGCTAGATCATGGAGGATCTCAGAGCCGATCACTGTCCTTAGCCACTGTTTCTGACACCTCCTTTGGGAATTCTCCTTTCCCTCCATCTTTCTTTACCCACCTCCCTCTCCCGTGCTTTGAGGCTCCCTCCCCACCTCCACCTGGGGATTTTCCTGTTCTCTGGAGGTGGCAGGCACAGCCAGAGCAGGGTTTGCTTCCCCAGACCTGTGGCCAGAAAGGAGAGGAGGCCTCTCTCTGAGTCTAGAATGGCAGGGGCTCAGCAGTGATGGGGAAAGGGGAAGCAGCCGCTCTCCTGAGCCCAGGCTGTGGGGAGTGGTACCATTAATGGCTGGTTCAAAGGCTAGTAGTTGGCAGGAGGGGAGAAAGGGTGACAGTTCAGTTGCCTCTGTCCAATCTGATCAGAGCTCCCTCCTTAACGCCTTCCACCCTCCAGCTCCACTCCTCCCAGCTCCTTGCAGCTGCAGGCCAGGTGGTTTAGCTCTGTCAGGAGGGAGATGGAGGGGAGAACCCCTGTTTTCCACCCCGGAGCGAGATGGAACACTCACAAAGTGACACCTGATCCTCCGAAAGGGAGGTGGACGGGGCTGAAAGAAACTGATTTCTAGATTCCAGGAAGTACATGCCCCCAATAGAATGTGCCTTGTCTAGTTTGGGTCTCAGACCAGAGCCTAGTCTTGACTGGACAGAGCCAGTTTCTGCTTTCCAAACACACAGCACCTTAGATGCTAACGGAGTTTGCATGAGTGCAGATTATTTGTATTATGGTAGAACCGAGCAGCCCCAGCTGAGATTGGGGGATGCTTTGTGTTAGGTGCTGAGCAGACACAGAGTAGAAAGACTCTGTCCCAATGAGCTTCTGACCTAGACAAGACAGGCAGCAGGTGGGAGGTGAAACAGAGCTAAAGCGACTTGAAGACACCCAGCTGACCAGTGGGAGAGCCCAGCATAGAAACTGGGTCACTTGAGCCCCAGTCTAGTGACCTATTTGCCGACTTCCTGTGGACGTGGGATTTACTGTTATTTGCACCACATCCTGTAATTACACCTTCATCTAGACCCATTAAAAAGCCATTAACGTACATGGTGCAGCACACTTGGAAAGCAGAAAGTGGCTGATTTGTTTTCATTCATAACCTTCTTCCCTCACAGCGATGGCTGGATCAGTTCCAATACATAAGGTTAGCACAAGGATACGTACTTAGGTTGAAGTGCACCCAGGAGTGCTGACCCTGCCAATGACCTCTATGCCACTTCAGCCTCTCTGTGCGGGGCCGGGCGAGGGCACCATAGAGTGCTGGCTCCAAAGAGGCTGGCATGGAGGGGACCAGAAAGAACAGGATGAGGGCGAGTTCAGAGAGGGGAAATGGAATCCATGTTAACAGAGCTCAAGCAGAAGAGGTGGGGAGGGACAGTGAATTTCACAGCTGTCTGCCCGCAAGTTCCTGACACAAACCCAGCTCACATAGGTTTGGGGAGAATTTCACCCTGAGAAAGTCATTTTTAGAGACACGCATGCAGATCATTTCCACCTGGTAGTGTTCGTACCTTGGGGGTGTTTGTTGGGGCAAGGATATCAAATTGTGCTTGAAATGATGGCATGGGCAGTGGGTGAACATGCTGTTGGGGGAGGCTAGCCCCTGGCCCCTCCCCCTCTTCCCAAGGCCCCTCCCTTCCACTTCTGCCCCCCACCGCCTGCCGCTGCCCCCCCTTTACCGTGCATCCCGCAGCCCTGGAGTGCTGGGCGGGCAGCACAGTCGTGGATGGATGGGTGTCACGGCATGGCCTCAGCCCCAGTGCCCACAGCCCCGGGCCTCGTGTGCATGGGCCCCAGCCTGCCTGCCCCAGCCTCTCGGCGGGAAGGGATTGGGAAGTGGAAGCAGGCAGGAGGGGGCTTTGGGGCGGAGCATGGGCGGGACTATGCAAGGCTGTCTAGGGAGGCACAGCCTTCCCCTGCCTATGCTACCAGACAGCCCATGAATGATGGGAAACAACACAGGATCTGAAATTGAAAAATGGGGGAATATTTTATTTATAAGCACCGTGTCATCAGTAGTCCATGTTGCTGCTGATGCAGAGAGATCCAAACTGAATGGGGCTGCCATGTTTATCTGAGCCTGGCTTTTGCACCATTGTACACCGCAAGTAACATAATTTAGTGCTGGCTAATGCACAATTAGAATGAAGTGTTGCTGGAATGATGCATGGCTGGATTTAGAAAAGCTAAGTGTGGAGTTTGATACCAGTTTCCTAGTGACTGGTGGAGAAATCTGACTTACAGAGACAGTTAATCTTGTCTGAATGCAGGTTGGAAAAGGAAATGGAATTTTCCACTAAACAAGTGACAATCAATAGCCTATATTTTAGGTTCCATAAGGATTTGTGTGCAAGATTCTCTTATTATTTACTGCTGACGCTGATCCTTGGTTACAACGGCAGTGTGTAGTTCAATCTTTGTTTGCATTTAAATGGGCATCAAGTGTAATTTCTATCCCATTTCACTGCAATTTTTCTGGTAATGCAAATATGTATGAAAGACGTTTTCAAAAGTCAAGGCTGATGGACTGAAATTTACCAGAACTCGAGTGCTGTTGTAATCTCTTATTTGCACTATTGCTCTTGATTCCACTTTCATTAAAATTAACGATCTCAGTGTAGGGTTTGCATCTGATTCATTGAAATGAGTGGCAAAACTCCCATTAACTTCAAAGGAGCAGGAGCAGTGTAAGTGTCTGATGATTCAATATCTATTCAAGTCAGAGGTTTCTCTAGCTAGGAGCCTACTAGCCAGCTACCTACTGCAGCAGATTTCTGTAAACTCACACTGGTTCCCTCTGTTGGTGGTGGATGAGGCTGGTGGAAGCAGTCTCTAGCCACGGCTCCAAGGAGCAGGAAGTGGTCCCAGCTGGGCTACTGCAGAAGCGCTCCCACCCCTTCTCCAGCTACTCCCTGCTCTTGGTGTGGCTGGGCCGATTGTGGCTGGGCCGCTGGTCAGGGCTGCTCCCACAACTGTTGCTGGGGCTTCGACTACAAGGCAGCGACCCACTAAACTCCTTGTCAGCACCCAGCCTGCACCAGCCACTCTGCACCCCACCCCTGCTGCCCTGGCAGCTCCTGGCCACTTTCCTGGACTCGGAGTGCAACCCCTACTTCGAGTCCCCTGTGCCCAGACTGGGGGCACTGGTATGGTTGACAGTGAAGAAGTCATCTGGCAAGGGGTGTGGAGGGCCAGACCAGCGGTGGGTGTGGGGGTTGCTGGGGGCCAGGTGTGGGTTGCTATGGGTGCAGAGGGTGGGGAAGAGGACTGTCCAATGTGAAGGAGCCTGCTGTCCCGTGTGTGTGTGTGTGTCCAACCCAAGTGGCTTTGCGCAGAACAGGGTCTCCAAGCTGCCCCTTAACAAGAGCCCAACAGGCTGGGAACTGCTCCCTGCCGGTGCCCGGGTCCCATTGTGGTTGAGCTGAGTGGCTCTAGGGCAGCCATTTCCAACCTATTTACCATGAGGGCCACATATGCAGCTCTGTATGTGTCCACACAACATATAGACCACTTGTACGTCTACAAACACCAGTGCGGTTTAGTATTTGTGATAGGATAGCAATACGATTCAAAGCGATAGAGTACCTTTCATTTCAACACGGGCAACTGTCTGCCAAGAGCATCTGAAATTAGCAAAATAAGTCAAAACATTAACTGCTCAAATTCATTAATTTCCTGTTGGGGTGGCATGGCATGGCGTGTTACCACCCTCACTTCCGCGGCTGGGCTGAGCACCTGGAGATGGGGAGCTCTGCCTGCTACGGGAACCACCCTGCCAGGGATTGCACCCCATGCACCCAGCCCCCCAGCTTGGGACTGTCCACCATGCACTAAGCCCCTGACCCAGACTGTCCCCCCAGCCAGGGAATGCCCCCCATCACCCAACCCCCCGGGACTGTCCCCCCAGCATACAGAACCCCCAACACTGGACTGGCACATGTGCCTTCCCTGCAGAGACATGGTGCCTTGTCCAGGGCAGAACAGATCCCCCAGGGACTGCCCCCTCCAGCATCCAGTCCCCACCCAGGGACTGCCCCCCATGCACCCCCTTGCCCCCAAGGTACTGCCCTCCAGCATCCCCCAGCAACTGCCCCCAGCACCCACCACCAAGGACTGCCCCCCAGCACTCAACCCCCCATCCAGGGACTGTGCCCCAATGTCTATCCCCCCATCCAAGGACTGCCCCCAGCCACCAGTCTCCACACCTAGAGTCTGTCTCCCATGCACCAGCTGAACCCCACCATCTCCACGCCCACTGGTCTCCCAGTTTGGCTTCAGATAGCTCAGTTGTGCAGCCTGCCCTGCCTGCCTGCCACTGCCGTCCTGGCGCAGGGGAGCCTGCTCCAGCTGGGATCACTGGACCTGTGATCCTGCAGGGTGGACAGATGCTGAGTACCCTGGCCTCTGGCCAATGCTTCTGGCCCTGATCCTGCCAGGGGTGAGGTCTGACACTGGGCCTGATCCCATGCCACCCCATTTTTGCACCCTACCCCGACCCTCCCTAGTTACTGCCCTGAGGATGTCACATGGGCTGCAGCTGTGTGCTGATTGGGCCGCAAGCAGCCTGGGTGCCATGGGTTGAGAACCACTGCTCTAGGGAAAGGAGCCACTGCTGTCCAGGGGGTGCTGAGCTGGGGTTTGCTCCCCTCTCCAGCCCTGGGCAGCTCGTGCTGACCTGCTTGGGCAGGGCGGCCCCAGCTGGGGGTATCGCCCATATAGGCAGTGGGTCTTGGCTACTTGCAGGGTCCAGGGCAGAAGTCAGAGGGACTTTTGGACTTGCCCTACTCAGCCGACCCAGGGGTCAGCCTGCTCCCATCCTGCATGGTCTGTCCCTGAGGCCCAGCAGCCGGGATACCCTCTCAGCCTCCAACCTGTTGCATGAGGTTTGTGGGTGGGGTTGGCAGCAGCATGGAAGGAACTGGGGGGGTCTGCCATAAGCTTCCAAGGGGGGCAGGAGGGAGGATGGCACACTGAGGTTTTGCCTAAGGCAACAGATTGCCTTGGGCGGCTTCTGCTTCACACATAGACTCATAGAAGATTAGAGTTGGAAGAGACCTCAGGAGGTCATCTTGTCCAACCCCCTGCTCAAAGCAGGACCAACCCCAGCTAAATCATCCCAGCCAGGGCTTTGTCAACCCGGGCCTTAAAAACCTCTATGGATGGAGATTCCACCACCTCCCTAGGGAGCCCATTCCAGTGCTTCACCACTCTCCTAGTGAAATTGTGTTTCCTAATATCCAACCTAAACCTCCCCCACTGGAACGTGAGACCATTGCTCCTTGTTCTGTCATCTGCCACCGCTGAGAACAGCCAAGCTCTTTGGAACCCCCCTTCATGTATTTGAAGGCTGCTATCAAATCCCCCTCACTCTTCTCTTCTGCAGACTAAATAACCTCAGTTCCCTCAGTCTCTCCTCATAAGTCATGTGCCCCAGCCCCTAATCATTTTTGTTGCCCTCTGCTGGACTCTGTCCAATTTGTCCACATCCTTTCCGTAGTGGGGGGCCCAAAAATGGATGCAGTACTCCAGATGTGGCCTCACCAGTGCCGAATAGAGGGGAATAATCACTTCCCTCGATCTGCTGGCAATGCTCCTACTCATGCAGCCCACTGTGCGGTTAGCCTTCTTGGCAACAAGGGCACACTGCTGACTCCTATCCAGCTTTTGGTCCACTGTAACGAATGAGGGGCTATTTATTAGAGCACCCTTTTGCTGCGGGAGGTGGGATTGTCAAGGTATCTGACTATGGGGGGTGAGTGTCAGGACTCCTGAGTTCCGGTCCGGGGTAGGTCACTGATTCACTTTGTTACCGTGGCAAGTCATCCAACCAAGCTGTGCTGGTAAAATGTGTACTGTAAGAATTCCCCCTTGGGGGTAGTGTGAGAATTAGTATTTGTAGAAAGCTGCTATAGCAGCACAAAGTAGGTCTTTGGGGAGAAGCTCTTCGTTGCACGTTTGGGTAGTTATATGGACTATTGAAACACTCCATCTCCTTGTCTTTGTAGCTCTCACCCCTCTGGCACCAGTGGACCGCTCCAAAGCCCACCCGCATCAATGCTGCCAACCCCTGGGTAGCCTGTATTAGCAAGTGTCAGCTCAAGCTTATTTGAATAACCATCTAATACGTATGCTGCTTTAAGCCAAATGCAAGACCTCGTTAAATACTGAATATATTACCCAGAACAGTGGGAAAAAACTTTAATAATTCATTCATACTCCAGCACGTGCTAGATCTTTCAACTTACAACAGGAATCATCTCGCCCACTGTGATGTCCCATGTTTAACAAAGAAAAGGGGAGGGGTGGAAGAGGAACATATCCACTATGGGAAGCCTGACGTTTGAAGAATTAAAGCCTGCTAAATGTCTACTTGATCTCAGTAAATGGGCAATAAAACATATTTGCGACGGTGTGTAGGATGTGTAACAGCTTTGTGTTTATACAGCACCATTGGTTGCAAAGGATCTTGGGTCCCTTTCCACTTACAGGGAATATTTCACTCCCTAGTACTGGCATTCATCCTCTTGCTGTGCTCTGTTTAGGACAGGAAGTGAAGAAAGTGAAACCCAGGGCATTTAGGTGGGCAGAGTTATTCGATTACAGTGCCACCTACAGACCAAAATCTGTTTAAGGGTTTTATACTGCAGCCCATCACCATAGTATCTGGGCATCTTCCAAGAAATATCAATAGCCATGTCCCTAGTAGACTTCATGGAGTTTCTGGTACTTTTCCCTTTTGGGGATTAACGCTCTGCTTGGGTTAGGTGTGTATTTAAATATTTTCGCAGGGGGCTAGGGTTGGAGGGGTGTCAGAGCTGAGGGTCATTCTGACAGGGGAAAGGCTTTTTTTGATGAGGAAGAAGGGGATCCAATTGTGCTAGGTGCTGTACAAGCACATAGCAAGAGGCAGGCCCCACCAACAAAGAGATGATCATCAAACTAGACAGGATGAAGAATAAGCAGGAAACAGAGGTGAAGCATATTATCCAGGTCAGTGGTAGAGCCAGCTTGGTCTCCTGCCTTCCAGCCTGCTGCCCTATTTACTGGCCCAAGCTGCCATGTTAAGTTCATGTAACAAACAACTGCCCGGGCTCCCCTGATTCCCATGCAGAGGTTATCCCCGAATCCAGTGGGGTTTGGATTAGGGGCGCAGGGAGAATTAGCGATGAGGCCAAACCCGTCATGGTGAAAACCCCAATTTTCCCTGCATGTGCTGGTATATTAACTACAGTACTTACAGAGCTGGCGTTAATTGGCTGCTATTACCCTCTCAGGAGTTACCATAAATATCTTGTTGTATGGGGGCTGAATTCATCCCTGGGGCAGCTCCATGGATCAGCTATAGGACAGCTTCCCTCTCAGCAGAATTGCCATGCGAACGCAGCAGTGCATTAAAACAAATTGGGGCTTTCAACCCTGCTTGACTAGTATTTCACCCAGAATTCAATATGAGTGGGTTTTAATGGCAGGAACCACTAAAGATGCCAGACTCCAAAGAGAACTCTTAACACAGAAGAGAAAACACTGGTACCTTGCAGAGAAAGCCCAGGGGAAATTAGTCCACAAGACAGGGAGTGGGTCTGATAGCTAATGTGTTATGTAAATTGTTTCGCTCCGCTTTGTAAGCATTCAGCCAAATCACGTTGACAGAATTTTTGTACAAATAAGCAGAGCATCCCTCTGGATGCCTTGCAGCTCTGAGCTCTGCCATTTGAGTTTCTCCTGCCATGGGGTTGAGCCAGGAGATAATATTCCACTTCTGCAAAGGTGGTTCTTTGTTCTGTATTCTCATTGATTGATATTATGGTGGGGCCTAGGGCTCCCCAACAAGAGATAAGCACCATTATATTAAGCCACACACAATCCCATAATAAGATAGTCCCTACCCCAACGAGCCTATGATCTAAATAGACACAACAGGATCCTATTGTGCTAGGTGCTTTGCAAATACAGAGCGAGAGACAGGCCCCTCCAACAAAGAGATGTTCATCAAAATAGACAAGATAAAGAAACAGGGAGGCAGGGGAAATGGCAGCACAGTGAAGTGACTTGCTCAAGGTTACAAAGTAAGTCAGTGGCAGAACCAGGACTAGAGTCTCCCAGTCTAGTAGCCTACCCACGGTCATGCTGCCTCTCCTCAGTATATACCACGGTGTATATACTACAGCCTCAAATTAGTATCCAGCTGCAGTTTAAACACAGGGATCACCATCTGCCTGCTGATGGCTGCTATATTCTTCAAAAAGAGTGTTTACAATATTTGAACGTCTAGGTAATGCCAAACAGGAATCAAACAACCCAACTGAAACATGGGGCTAGAGCCTCGGCTGGTATAAATGGGCACTAGCGCCATTGACGTCCAAGGGAATATGGTGTTTTACACCAGCTGATGATCTGGTCCGTCATTTTCAGTCTATGCTTCAAACAAAGGTTCCCTGAAAACGCTACAACTTGTCCAGTATGTATTGTAGCTAGAAAGAAAGTCACTGGGGACTGGCTTTGCACTTATTCAGAGTCAGTGTAATAGATGAGGCGGCAGGCAGGCTACATTTAAATACGATACAAATCCTACTTATGCGTGTAATGGGTTTAATGTGTTTTGCACATTAGGGTCGTTAGTTGTGTTGGCACAAAATTGCAGGTGAAACAGGGCAGTTTTGGACAATAAATTAGGTTACTTGGGTTTCTAAGACCACGACTGTACCCACAATGCTTTGCATCCAGAAACCCTCATTGAGAATTTGAAGTTGGATAGTTCAGCACATTTCAGAGAGGAAACGTTTCGGTTGAGGGAGCACCCACAGTTAAAGCGGGTTGAAATTCACAATGTACGTCCCACGGGAAATTCCAGCCTTTTGACGTTTCTTTTCATTCCAATTCAGAACAAAAATTAAATGTCTAAGTGTCCGGCCCAATGGAATGTTCAGAAAAACGGGGATCAATAAACACGTTCTGTGTCGATAACGATGAAAATGTTTCATGCTGATGTTGACGGGTCTTACTTTATTACATCAGAATATTTCAAACCAGCAGATAAAAAAACATTTTTTTCCAAGCTGTAATTATGTCAGTCAATGCGTTCCTGCGACAAGTTTAGATGCTGATGAAATAGCATTTGCTGAGAGGAAAAATAATCCACTGGAAAAAATTTTGACCTCTTCTTCCTGCAACTTTAGCTCTGTAAGAATATTGTGGCATACAAAGGCCATATATATAGGTTAAAATCAGTATTTAGGTACCAGAGTCTGTTTCCCTGATCAACAGGTCCCCCCAAGAAATTCTCTCAGCCTCCAAAGTGCGCAGGGGAACAGCCTCCTCAATTAGTGCTGACTCCAGGCCACGTTCTGAGCTCAGAATCTGCAATAGCTTACATGGCGGTGGTTTTCAGTCCTGAGAGTAGAGAAAAAAACCAGGGACACAAGCAAGTCTGCTCATGCACCCTAAGTTTATGAAGCCCCCCTGAATGGCTCAAGGGAAGAAGTGAGGCTGGTGCTTCCCCCTCGCCATACGGCCACAAGGAGATTCATCCATTCCCTCTATGCTCACTTCTCCAGGCCATAATTGGCATCTTCTTTGCAAGAAGGTAGACCCCCCAGGCGTAGGGTTGCATGGGAATCCCTGAATGCAGACTTTGGCTCAGTGTTTCTTACTTGACCTCTGGATTTCCAAATCCTTTGGCATCAACATACAGCCAAACATGTGTCAACAGTTTGATGCTCCACCAGCCCAGCACTTCAAAGTATGACGTGCAAACTGTAGTATCACAGGGTTCAGAGTAGCAGCCGTGTTAGTCTGTATTTGCAAAAAGAAAAGGAGGACTTGTGGCACCTTAGAGACTAACCAATTTATTTGAGCATAAGCTTTCGTGAGCTACAGCTCACTTCAACGGATGCATCCGATAAATTGGTTAGTCTCTAAGGTGCCATAAGTACTCCTTTTCTTTTTTAGTATCACACTGTATTATCCTGATCTAATTCTGCAATGCATTGAAATCTGCTTTTCTGTCACAAGTTTTGTTTATGAAAATTAACAGGCCAGATTGCCAGTCCTAGCTAGTTTATTGCGAGTGCTAAAATACTTGCTATTTTTTGTAATGCACCAGCTCCTGGAGTCATGTGAGCATATGAGACTCTGCTTTCATTTTTAAAAAAAAGTTTCTACCACTTGTGGCTGCAGCAAGAAGTTTGTAAATGTTGAACCCCAAAGGCTCAATGACCAGAAGGCAAATAAAAAGGACCTCAAATGTATTATTTTAAAATTGTGGTTTTAAAGAAAATTTTTGGGGCTGATTCCTGATTTTTGAACAATGGGGTCTGGCAATTCTTCCTCTTGGGTACAGCTCTTTCTCCCCAATGAACCCAGGATTTGGTCCATTCTTTTGCCTGCTAATTAAACCCTGAGCATTAAAAACTTTTCAAAGCTGAATCACCCCCTAGCCCGGGAAGAGAGATGGTTAATGATTAAAAGAAGTAAGTGCAGTTCTCTCTAATTCATGGGCTCAAGTCATTTACTCATTGTGTTTACAGACTATCACGGTGTAGTGATGCAAATGTTTGCAGATCCCAAAGTCTCCATGAATTTTAGTATATGTGATTGGTACCCCAAAAGTGATTTCTTATTTATGAACCTCCTGGTAGTAATGGTCATTCTTCTAACCAAGGAGCAGAAACAAGGCCATGAGCAATCACAAATCAGGACTAGTGAAAGTGAATAATTCAGACAACTCATGGGCCGACAAGTATTGCTCAAAAACCTATTTGTATTGCAGTAGCCACTCGAGGGTGCAATGAAGGAGCACGGTCCCATTATTCTAGGCACTACACCAGAGGGGGGCAAACTACGGCCTGGGGGCCACATCCAGCCTGCAGGACCCTTCCCTCTGGCCCCCAAGCTCCTGCCAGGGAGCGGGGTCAGGACAGGCTTGCAGAGGAGCCAGCCCAACTCCCTGGCAGCGTGGTGAGTGGGGCAGAGCCTAGCCCCTGGCCCCTCCCCTTCTGCTCCCCTCCCTCCCTGCCTCCCTCGCAGTCACAGTTCCCCAGCACCTGGGCAGCGTGGCTGCAGTTCTGGCTGGGTGGCACGGCTATAGCGTGGCCAGCCCTGGTGCTCCAGGGTGGCGCCATCGGGGGAGTTCCGGGGGGGAGGCGAGGAGCAGGGGGAGTTGCAGGGAGGTGGTCAAGGGGACAGGGGCAGAGCAAACCAGGACCCCCCCCTCCACCTCCAGCATGCTTGGCCCCTGTCCCCAGCAGCCAAGCCCAGACAGGGAGCGAGCCCTGCTCGACTGCCAGGGTGAGCAGCCAAATGAGCAGGGGAAATGCACAGGGAAAGGATGGAGCCCCCCTTTTCTCCCACCCCATAGGCAATGTGGGGCAGGGAGAGCAGGGCCGTCAGGAGGTGGGGAGCAGGGGAGATTGGATAGGGGATGTGCGTCCCGGGGGGGATGGTCAGGGGGCAGAGGGCAGGGGTGTTTGGATAGGATGAAGGAGTCCCCAGGGGGCAGTGAGGTGTGGGGAGCAGGCGGGGTTGGGAGTTACGGGGGGCCAGAATGGGGGCAGGGGCCAGGCCACGCCTCGCTGTTTGGGGAGGCATAGCCTCCCCCAGCCTTCCCTACCTGGCCCTCCATACCATTTCTGTACCCGATGTGGCCCTAAGGCCAAAAAGTTTGCCCACCCCTGCACTCTACACACATGCAATGAAAAAATGGCCCTGCTCCAAAGAGTTTACAATCTCTAAATTACACTCTGGTTATCTTCCCCAGACCTCTTGGACGTTGGGAAGCTTGTACCTTCCACCAGCAGAAGTTCGGCCAATAGAAGATATTACCTCATCTCCTTCATCTCTTTCTGTAGAAGAAAAGAGACCGACCCAACCAACAGATGATGGGAGAACAAGATAAGGGAACAGATCCATCAGCAGAAACCAGGATCAGCCCGCAACTATTGACTAACTAAAACCAGGAGTGAAACACCTCACAAATCGTCAACAGAAATCCTTCACCAAGTAGAAGTGAGAGGGGCTAACGCCTTGATTATCTGCCATTATGAAGTTTGACACAAGGGGGCAGCAAAACTTAATCCAGTGTTTGCTGCTCTTCTCTTCCCAACCTCTGCCATAAATAGACCCTGTTTGGATAACATTGAACCGCCAATCATCTCATGTGGATGCCTGTTAAATAGTCCAATAAAAAAGTAGCTATAATTAGATGGAGTGCACAATTTCAGCAGTTATGACAAAGACAAAGATGGACTCGGATTTCTGCTCAGGCGCTTTCAACATCAGGTAAAATTCTCCCCCACCCCCACAATGGTCTCCGGCTATTGCATTGTTAGTTCAGTTTTTACAGGGCATTGCTACCATTTGTGCAAGTTCTGGCAGCATTTCTAGTCTCCAGGGAAATTACACTTTTATGCCTCTCATCAAGGTGCTGATGCAGTGTTCTCAAACATCTCTGCTCCCTTATTCCTGCGAGAGCGTGTGCACGTTATGTGTGTGCGCCTAGCCATTATTTTCTCTAATTTCCTCCTCGGCAGGTTTTCAGTGAATGCAAAAATCATGAATCAGGTTTTTTTAAGCAAAGTGCTGGGAGTGAGAGACTTGAGGTGACATTTTAGGGGATAATTAAAGAAAAAAAAAACCAAAACACTTTAGCCACAGCCCCCTGTTACTAAATAATTAAAAAACCAAACCTGGAACATTATCCATCAATAAATACAACCCATTGTACACATCTATTTCAATATGGATGTAGACAGCAGTCCCCTTGCATCCCGGGACAGCAGCCCCCTTTACAACCATGGAACTTATTCCCATATCATGCCAGCTTTACCACTAGTGTAACTTTTAGTTTCTCGTTACACAAGAGATCAGAATTAGCTCTCAGATGTGGAAGGTTCGCAGGATCGGGTCCTAAAGGACTAATTTTAAATCACGTTAATCATCATTTTGCAGAAGAGGGCTCTAAAATGTGCCATTTGCTTAACATTCATCTTTTTACTAGGGTGCATAAAAGTAAAGTAATTGCAGCATATTTGGTTAGATGTAGTACTTTTTCTTTGACCTTAAATTCTGCCAAGATGCAAAGTACATTAAAGTGGGGGCAGCAGGGAAGAGAGGAAGTTCCATAGGATATCATAGCTGATAAGAGCTAGATATGACCTTTAGATGACAGAGTCCATCCCTCTGGACCTATAGGATATGGTTCACTGATACTGGATGTATCAATATCAAACGGATACTACGTTACAAGCCCAAAAGGAACCTGAACTTGCAAAGCCTCCATTCTCACTAGCAACAGGAGTTGTCGGAGCGCAGCCCTTCCCAAGAGGCATCTCAGACCCAAATCTAACGAGAAGCAAAGGACTTTGGCTCAGCCTGCAAACCATTATTAACAGGAATTATTTTTATTCATTTGAAAAAACAATGAGGAGCCCTTGTGGCACCTTAGAGACTAACACATTTATTTGGGCATAAGCTTTCATGGGCTAAAACCCACTTCATCAGATGCATGGAGTGGAAAATACAGTAGGCAGCTATGAGTATCAGCAGAGGGATCACCTTCTTGACTGTTCAAAATGGGCCACCTTGATTACACTGGCCTCATTAGCACTATAAAAGTGATTTTCCCTCCCTTGATATTCACCCCTTCTTGTCAATCGTTGAGAATAGGCCACTTCCACCTTAATTGAATTGGCTCATTAGCACTGACCCCCCACTTGGTAAGGCAACTCCCATCTTTTCATGTGCTGTGTGTTTATACCTGCTACTGTATTTTCCACTCCATGCATCTGATGAAGTGGGTTTTAGCCCACGAAAGCTTATGCCCTAATAAATGTGTTAGTCTCTAAGGTGCCACAAGGACTCCTCATTGTTTTTGCTGACACAGACTAACACGGCTACCACTCCGAAACCTGTTACTCATTTGAGTACTCCCAGTGGAACTGCTCAGCTGGGTAGGGAGTAGTCACATGATTGAGGATGTGTAGGACCCTTTCCTTATTGAAACTACTATGAAACGAGTGAGTCAACATGTTTATTTGAATTATGGTATCACAGGGAAGCTTCATCTCCTCAGGGCAGTGCCCCTTGATGCACTGGGAAGCTTGCGTGTTCCAATGGCCCCGAGCACTAGGCAGGTGGCAGTTTTAACTCCTTGTAGACCCACCCGAGCTGGACAGATCAAGGGATCGGGACTCAACAGAAAGCAGTCCACTGGTCCTACAGGTTGGGGGATGAGCACAAGAGGCCGGTAACTGATCCTTGTAAAGAAGTTTTAGAAACACAACGGGGTAGTTATTCCAGCACACAGCATGATAGTTGGGATGACAGAGCCTTGTTCATGGTCTAAGTGATGGTGGCTGGTGCAGGAAGGATTCAGCCTCAGAGGCCCTAACTGGGATCCTATTGTGCTGGGCACCACACGAACACGAAGTGGGAGATACTTACAGGGTTGGTGGCCAATATAGAAAAACAGTGGTGTCAGAAACGCAGGCAAGGAGGGTCAGGCCTAGTGGTCAGAGCAGGGATCAGGAGTCAACAGCAGGGCTGGAGCAAGGCAAGAGTAGGGCTGGGAGAGAGGCTGGAGCAGGCTGAGGCCTGTGGAGTCCCTCACCGCTACCAGGCAGAGGAGAGTGCCAAGCCACAACATAACATGCAGCAGACTCAGCTGCTGTTTCTCCTGTGAGGCTTATATACCTATGCTGACAGTCACCAGACCAGCTCCTGGCTTGTTGCTTGGCTGGAGCCTAGCACAGGAATGACTCATCCCCCTGTGACAGGTAGGACACCCTTCTGGGGTGCCACCTGATGTACTGGGGTTCCACTGAGCCTGCCCATTCCACCAGACTGGGCTCCCACCTGTCCTTCTGCACATACACACCCAGAGGGGGACACACCCCGCTTCAAACAGACACAGAAACACCAAGTTCAGCTCAGTTTGAGAAGACTCAGCTCAGGAATTGCCCAGCACTCAGGTGCACACACCCTCTGGAGTATAAGCTCAAAACTATATTGTCTTGAGCTGTATCGAGATCGCTCCCTCCCTCAGTGTGGAGGAAGATATGCATGGCTTTTGGTCCCTCCAGTTATGAATTACACAAACTAGTTACAGAATAAACCCAAACCAAGTTTATTAACTACAAAAGGTAAATTTTAAGGAATTATAAGGGATAGCAAACAGAACAAAGCAGATTACTTGGGGGAGGGATAACTCAGAGGTTTGAGCATTGGCCTGCTAAACCAAGGGTTGAGAAAATCCTTGAGGGGGCCATTTAGGGATCTGGGGCAAAAATTGGGGATTGGTCCTGCTTTGAGCTGGGGGTTAAACTAGATGATCTCCTGAGGTCCCTTCCAACACTGATAATCTATGATTCTATACTGAGCAAGTAAACCTAAGCATTTTACACTAAATTAACTGGTTAATATTAGCAAGTTCTCACCCTAAATGTTGTTTTATGCAGGTTGCAGAGTTCCTTGTCAGGTAAACTGCACGGCTTGCAGCTAACATCTCCAGTTAATGTTCCTTTCACAGCTTAGATCTTTCTCCCCTGGGCTCAGCTTAGTTTCTTTGTTTCTTCAGATGTTTTCCACAGTCATCTTCCTTGGCCAAGGAGGCAGTGGAGAAGAGCCTAGATTAACTCACTCCCTGGCCTTAAACAGGATTTACATGTGGCAGGAATCCTTTGCCCCCGAGTTTGACCCCGCCCCCTCTTAATGGAAAAACACTAGTACTCCAAGATCGTGTTCAGTACCAGGTGACGTGATCACCTGACCCTGCAGTGTTAAAGCAGCATTCCAGGAAACTTCTCAGGAAGAAGGGCGATTTGTATCTTCAAAGTCCTATTGTCCTTCCTAATGGCCCATCCAGGCTGATTGCCTACTGTCTGGTGGGCATTCCCCAGGTGCAAGCACTTCTATAATTGATACATAGTTCACATTCCTAACTTCAGATACAGAAATGATCCATGCATACAAAACAGATAATCACTTTCAGTAAATCATAACCTTTCCAATGATACTTCATGTGACCCATCTTGCATAAAACATATCTTAGTTATGCAATATTCATATAATAAGCATATCTCTATGAAGAATATGGGGTGTAGGGTCACACCCCCATGTGGCTTAATCAGGCTGTGGTTCAAGGATGACTCATCATATCAGAGGTGGGAGCAGGGAATTATCGTCTTGGTTTTACAGATGGAACACTGAGGTTCAGAGAGATGCTGTGATTTGCCCAAGGTCACACGGGTAGTCTGTGGCAGAGAAAAAGAACTGAACCCTCATCTCCTTAGTCCTAGTCCAGGCCCTTAAAACTATTTTGCTTCTGTGCGGGATTTAACATGACACACACAAAAAGAAGTGCTCCCTTTGCACATGCTTCAAATCACAAACGAAAGCAGGCAGAAACCAGTATGGGATAATATGACTGAAAATGCCCACAATAAGACATGCTGCCTCCTGTGTTATAATCTTTAACACTGTTGTGCATTTGGGGCACAGGTGATAAGAGATGCTGTGTGAAATGTGGCTGTATTATCACAGAAATCTGATAAAACAAACATCACAACAAGACAAAAGTCTGACCAAGCAGACCCAGATTTTGTCTCACTGTTTGTTTTATGGCAACATAAAACTCGGGGGATTTGGCTTATCTGCTGGGCTTAATACTTTCCTTTGGCCATAGCATAATGGTCCTAAACTTGCCTTCTTGATGTACAGAGAACTCAGGCTGGAATAGAAGTGAGTTTGCGGTGTGCCTGGAATGCAGAATCAGACACAAGATGGTAAAATAAAATCTAGGGCATTGTTTATTGCATCGGTTGAGTAGTAATATTAAATTGAAGTTACTGGACTCTTACAATATGGACCGTGCAGCTGTTATAGGCAAAGACAGCTATTGGCATACAGAGAGGCTCTGATATTCCTTATCACGTTAAATAATACCCGATTCCCCAGATATTAGACTCAGCGGGACTACTCATGGGGTGAGATGCTACTCAACATGAATAAGGGCATAAGGACCTCTTACCCAATATTTGGGTTCATCATACAGACTGCTTAATTATAATCACTTCCCTTCCATGTTAGACCTATTCACATTTTACTGCTCCTTATGCCCATGGCACGTGGCAATAGTCATGCCGAGTGAAATCAATCTCTGGTGTAACGCCTTTGAAGTTGCTGGTGTTGCACCAGGGATTTATCTAACCTATTCTTTCCCCTGATGTTTTCAGAGATTGGGCCTGATCCTAATTGCACCAGATTTACCCCAGTCTAACTCCACTGATCTGTGAATGGATTTCAGGCAGAGGTGGCCCTTTCTTGGCAGCAGGATTAACACTTTCCCTGCCAGTGCTCCCTGCGCATCCCATCTCATATGTGCTTAATTCCGATGTTTCCTGTGTAGGGATGGAATTAAGCACATGCTTAAGTGCTTCCTTCAAGCAGGAGACTGCGTCCTCTATGTCATGTATCTCAGCTAAAATGGACACAGTGACAATAGTTGCCAAGGGACGTGGAATGTATCCTATCTCTAGTGTGGAGAAGGAAGGGAAACTTGCAGTTATGAAATAAAAAAAATCTTTGTATTTCTTGGTATTCATATCATTGCTCACAATCATGAGACAATGACTGGGCCCTCCTTCAACATTCTAGCTAACTGAAACATAAAAGGTTTGAAAAACGACATCACTTTTTATAATATCATTTTAGGCTAAAAGGAAGCTCATTTACATAAGGATAGTGATGTGAGTCCAGATAAAGATGTTTTTGCATAATTCTTCATCAGAATATGACTCACTGACATATTTGGTGACGAACTGATTACTTGTTTGTCTGTTGCTTTATATAGCAACACACAATGTGACCTTTTGATCCTGACTTTGAACTGCCAGAGATTTTCTCTCTCCTTTTGTTCCTATAGAGTGATTTAGGGCTCATTCCTTCCAGGTAGTCAATGGGACTTCTCCCATGCTTACACTTACACACATGCTTAAGGGCTGGATTGGAAGAGAGATCACATGGGGCTCAAATCACACGCTGACTGTTCTACTTTCAAAAATAAAACTTTTTTGGGGGAAAGAACAGAATTAAAAATTAGAGTCTTACACGTTTCTCCCTGACCAATGTCAACCGCATTATTCAACTCCAGAGCGTCTGAGCTATGGATTTTCAGCTCTGACCTTGTAATCAGATGCGACTGTTAGCCCTGCACTTGTCTTTGATGACGGCTAATAATTAAATTCCATTGTTTCATTCAAATACAACATGACTCTCACAGTTTGTAACCAGAAGCATTATCGCGGCAAAGAACAATGTTGGCGAAACGTGCCCGTCAAAGATCAAAAGACGCAGAGGTTTGTCAATGAAAAGAAAAAGCATAGCCAAACGGCGGCTGCTCAACAACTATTGTCGGTTTAGAACTGAAGCTGTATAGATTGTTTTGCTTTCATTTCTTGGTCTCTGGGGGATCGTTATTCACCAGAAACGCATGGGAAAGCCGGCACACCCAGAGATGTTTGTCAAGAGGTGGAGGGAAGGAAATAAAAAAACCCTCACAACTAATTAAAAGTTCAAAGGATTGAACATAGCCTCTGTGTGAGCAGTGCATCCTTTGACATCTGTTACTCAGTTGAAGGATAAAAATACACAAGAAAAGGTGGGGGGGGGGGACGGGACATGAGCATAACACAGAGTTTTCTTTGTACCTGCACTGTTTGCTTTCCCCTTGAGGTGTGAAAAAACATGGTCTCCACTGGGGATTTTGCACTCAGGCCAGCAATCAGCTGCAAGCCATTGCTGTGGCTGTACAAGACAAGAGAAGAGAAGCTGCAATTCACACCCAGCAGTGGTACATGACCCATGCAAAATACAGCTTAGAGTGATTTAGCCTGTCTACACCAACGGCTGGCCTTTGGCAGAAATCCCCAGTATACACAGGGCCCAAATCTGTATGGGAGAGTTTGCACCGATTTCTATAATTGGCATGAATCAAACACCTAAAAGGTAACCGTTGCTATGATTCAGGAAAAGCATGCCTATTCAAGAACACACTTAAGTATGTTCTTAAGTCCCCCTGAGAGTCAAGCTTGTGCTTAAAGTTAAGCATGTGCTCAAGGGCTGGCCTGAATCTTGGCCTCCTGCACTGATCACCTTTCCAATCAAAAGCTAAGCTAAATTTAGATGGCAGTCAAATGACATATTGGTCACTGTTATAAAGTGGGCAGAAAATAAATATGGGACCAATAAAAATGGGCATAGCTCCAGGGAAATCAATGGGGTTATGCCAGTTTACACCAGCCAAGGATCTGGCCCATTCTTTAAAAGATTATTTCCGTGGGAAGCTATTTTAAAGCCAGGTTATGTTGGTACTAATCCTGTCAGGAGAAGCAGTTCCCCCGCCCAAGCTCTTTGCGAGATGCCCAGCGTTAATGGCAAACGAGGGCTGAGGCACACGTTGAGTTTGGCTTTGACTTGAGCCCCTTAAACGGGATTCCCAGCATTTGTCTTTCTGCATATGGACCGTCAAGCAGGGTGAACTGTTCAGGGGACTAACCCGTTCCCCGGACACTCCCTCCCACTCATGTACATACAACTGGCCACGCATTCCACCTGGAGAAGAAAACACAATTAAGTGCGATGGGGCAACTCTAGCTCATGTTGGTGAGTGTTCACTCATGGAAGTAGCCCCGTTGACTTAAAAGTGGAAGGAGCTGCGTTATCTTGAATGGGTCCAGCTAGGGTGTTCTCTGAGCAGGAGTTGCAGGATTAGGTCCTTCTTTATAACACGCATCACCGTTCGATGCCTGCTTCTGTCAGACTTGCTCTAACAGTGTTGCTGCAGCCATGTCGGTCCCAGGATATTCGACGGGCGAGGTGGGTGAGGTAATACCTCTGACTGAACCCACTTCTCTTGGTCAGAGAGGTAAGCGCCAAAGCTCGTCTCTCGCGCCAACAGAAGTTGGTCTCGTAAAAGGTATTACCTCACCCCTGTTGTCTCTCTAGACATGCTCTAGCACATAGGGCCCCACCATGCAAGGTGCTGAGCATCTTTTGGGAAGTGCTCAGCACCCCTCTTTTCCTGCCACTTAAATGGAAATTGAGGGCAATCAGCCCACCCCGAATCATAGAATCATAGAATATCAGGGTTGGAAGGGACCTCAGGAGGTCACCTAGTCCAACCCCCTGCTCAAAGCAGGACCAGTCCCCAATTAAATCAGCCCAGCCAGGGCTTTGTCAAGCCTGACCTTAAAAACTTCTAAGGAAGGAGATTCCACCACCTCCCTAGGTAACGCATTCCAGTGTCTCACCACCCTCCTAGTGAAAAAGTTTTTCCTAATATCCAACCTAAACCTCCCCCACTGCAACTTGAGACCATTACTCCTTGTCCTGTCCTCTTCTACCACTGAGAATAGTCTAGAACCATCCTCTCTGGAACCACCTCTCAGGTAGTTGAAAGCAGCTATCAAATCCCCCCTCATTCTTCTCTTCCGAAGGTGTTCAGCCTTTTGCAGGATGTGGCCCACAGTTTGTGTACTTGTACATTTTACACAGTGCCTTTCACACAAAGTGTCAGCCTCATTTTCAACCCCTGGCATCTTAACAGACTCAGACCAGCCAGTGCTCCTCAGGGTTTCCTGCAGAGAGCCCCCTGAAGGACGATCTTTACTTGTGGCTATAAATTGGCTCTGAGGGCATCTGTACACATTGCTGCTGCCTTTTCATAGTCATCTGATACCGAATACGAGAACAGCTTCACGTTTTCTGAGCAGTCAGAATACTGCTCAACCAGTCCTCAGTAACAGGCATGGGCTATGCCAAGGTAAAAACACAGTGAAGACCAGACACCTGAGTTTTATCGAGAGGTGACCAGCCCTAGCCCCCTTTGACCTTGGCAAATTCACCTCACGGTAAAACTAAAGACCTAGTCTTCAACCATGTTTTTACCTCCAGATAGCTCATCTGTGTTCATTACTGAGCTCTGTGTCAGCTCCAAAGCTCGTCTCTCTCACTAACAGAAGCTGGGCCGATAAAAGATATTACCTCACTCACCTTGTCTCTCTAGTATCGTGGGATCCACACAGCTACAACAACACTGAGTATAATTACCCTGCGGTAGGAAATGCACCTTTTTTAGCAGTAAAAACAAAGTCACCTCTGAGTTATAGAATCAAATATGTAAGAGATGGTAAAAGACCTATTAAGTCCCCCAGTCCATCCCCTGCCAATGCAGGATTGTTTCCTACTGTAGTTTTGATAGTGTTTTGTCGAGACTAGTTTTTAAAAGTCGTAAGTGCTGGGGCTGCCACTCTTTTCTTTGGGATATAACATCACGGCCCAATAGTGTCACTCTCAGCAAGTTTTTCCTTCTATATGCAGCATAATATTTTCCCTTTATTAATTTCAACCCATTATTCATGCCTAGATACCGCCGTGATCAGTGCCCTATAAATATCCAAAATAGATTAGATACTTGTACGACTAAATTATTTCTCACTCTGTTTTTGGCTCTGCATTCCTTCCTTGGCTCTTTCCAAAGCACTTTTAGCTGAAGCAAGATTAAAAGAGCCATTAATCTCCCCAGTCCTCTGATCACTTCAAAGGCTCTTCTCCAAAATACATTCCATTTATCAATATTTTTCTTGTAGTGAGCTGCCCAGAACTGATTGTAATACATCATGGCAGGTCACAGCAGAGCTATGGATGGAGGTGCCGGTAGCAAGATCTGAGTTAAATGCAGGGATTAAGTTGGTTTATTTCTGTTTTGCTGATGGGGAAACTAAGGCAGGAGTTAAATGACTTACCCAAGGGTAAGACGTAACTTTGTGGCAGAGTTGGGACGAGAACCCACATATCTTAATTCATAGTTCAGCAAGAGGAAGACCAAGGACAGGGTAGACACATTACTCAACGAGGGGAGAAAAACAATAACAGAAAATGTGGAAATGGCAGAAGTGATAACTGACTCTTTTGTTTCAAGTTTTCACCGAAAAGGTTAGTAGCGATTGGACATCTAACATAGTGAACGTCCGTGAAAATGAGATAGGATCAGAGGCTAAAATAAGGAAAGAACAAATTAAAAATTACTTAGACAAGTTAGATGCCTTCAGGTCACCAAGATCTGATCAAATAAATCCTACAATACTCAACGAGCTGACTGACGAGATATCTGAGCCATTAGAGATTATCTCTGAAAAGTTATGGAAGACGGGAGAGATTCCAGAGGACTGGAAAAGGGCAAATATAGTGTTAATTTATAAAAAAAAGGAAATAAGGGCAACCCAGGGAATTACAGACCAGTCAGCTTAACTTAAATACCCAGAAAGATAATGAAGCAAATAATTAAGCAGTCAATTTGCAGACATCTACAAGATAGTAAGCTGATAAGTAACAGTCAGCATGGATTTGTCAAGAACAAATCGTGTCAAACCAACCTAATAGCTTTCTTTGACAGGGTAACAAGCCTTGTGGATGGGGGGGGAAGCAGTAGATGTGGCATAACTTGACTTTAGTAAGACTTTTGATACTGTCTCGCATGACCTTCTTATAAACAAACTAGGGAAATACAACCTAGATAGAGCTACTATAAGGTGGGTGCAAAACTGGTTGGAAAACCGTTCCCAGAGAGCAGTTATCAGCGGTTCACAATCAAGCTGGAAGGGCATATTGAGTTGGGTCCTTCAGGGATCAGTTCTGGGTCCAGTTCTGTTCAATATCTTCATCTGTGATATGGATAATGGCATAGAGAGTACACTTATAAAGTTTGTGGACGATACCAAGATGGGAGGGGTTGCAAGTGCTTTGGAGGATAGGATTAAAACTCAGAATGATCTGGACAAACTGTAGAAATGGTCTGAAATAAATAGGATGAAATTCAATAAGGACAAATGCAAAGTACTCCACTTAGGAAGGAACAATCAGCTGCACACATACAAAACGGGAAATGAATGCCTAGGAAGGAGTACTGTGGAAAGGGATCTGGGGGTCATAGTGGATCAAAAGCTAAATATGAGTGAACAATGTAACACTGTTGCAAAAAAAAGAAAACATTATTCTGGGATGTATTAGCAGTAGTGTTGTAAGCAAGACACAAGAAGTAATTCTTCCACTCTACTCCGTGCTGAGTAAGCCTCAACTGGAGTATTGTGTCCAGTTTTGGGTGCCATATTTCAGGAAAGATGTGGACAAATTGGATGAACTCCAGAGAAGAGCAACAAAAATGATTAAAGGTCCAGAAAACATGACCTATGAGGAAAGATTGAAAAAATTGGGTTTGTTTAGTCTGGAAAAGAGAAGACTGAGGGGGGACAGGATAACAGTTTTCAAGTACATAAAAGGTTGTTACAAGGAGGAGGGAGAAAAATTGTTCTTCTTAACCTCTGAGGACAGGACAAGAAGCAATGGGCTTAAATTGCAGCAAGGGCGGTTTCGGTTGGGCATTAGGAAAAACTTCCTAACTGTCAGCGTGGTTAAGCACTGGAATAAACTGCCAAGGGAGGTTGTGGAATCTCCATCCTTGGGGATTTTTAAGAGCAGGTTGGACAAACACCTGTCAGGGATGGTCTAGACAATACAAGTCCTGCCTTGAGTACAGGGGACTGAACTAGATGACCTCTGGAGGTCCCTTCCCGTTCTATGATTCAACTATTACATCACATTTTCTCACCTTCTGTGGGCACAGCAGAACTCTTTCGCTCATGTTTTGTCATTTCTGCATCCTTGGAAACTGAAGAATTATTCTTTATTATCGAGTTATTTATATATGAGCGCAATATATGAAGAAAAGGGTGAATATTCTGGTGACCTGGAAAAAAGGATCTTTGATGTAACCGAAACACCTATGACTTCTTTCATTTGAAAACAATGGGGTGGAGGGGCAGATCATCAACTGTTATAAAACTGTGGCCCTCCACTGAATTCATGTACCCTAGCTGAGGATCTGGTCCAATAACACTAGTGTGAGAGTGAAGTTTTTCTTTCCAATGCTAGGTTTTCTTTCCAGTTGCTTCCTTTACTGAGGAGAAACAATAGGAGGCGTATGCTACATGCCTTTGTGAATGGACGATCATTGACCTCGCAGTAAATAAGGCAGGTGAAATGTAGGTACAGTGTCTGGCAGGGAGATTGATGATTGGCAGGACGGGTGATGGAGGGAGGGAGATGTGTTTTTTGCTGCTGAGAGTCTTCCTGGGCCATCATCCAGGCTGCTGCTGTCTCCATTTCTTTTTTCAAAGCTCATTCTAAAAGCATTTCTTTACCCCTCGTCCTGTGGACTCTAATTCTCTCTCTATTGCCCCCTTATGACTCAGTTATTTAATGAACGTCTTTGCCCTACAGGTTTCTGTAACTTATGCCATAAAGTGTCCTGTCATGCAGGCTACCACTGGCCCTGCTTGGGGGTAGGGAGAGATAAGCGCTGTAGCTGCTATACATGGAAAGGAAGGATGGTCTCCAGGTTAAGGCACTGGCCTGGGCGTCAGAGGGAATGGGTTGAGTGTCCAGTTCTGCCACAGACTCACAATGGGTGCGTCGACACAGCAAAAGAAAAAGATACCCGTGGCAGTGAGTCTCAGAGCCTGGGTCAATTGGCTGTGGAGAGAGGCAACGTGTGGTGGGGGCATGCGGGGTCATGTCCCCCCCCACACACACACACAGACTGAGCATACTCAGTAACATGCTGAAGCCGGCTGCCCTCACTCTGCCCCCCCCACAATTGGCAGGCACGGGTTGTCTCTAATTGTGGGGCTAGAAATAGTAGTGTAGACATCTGGGCTCGGGGTGGAGCCTGGGCTCTGAGACCCTCCCCTCTCACCAGGCTACAGAGCCCGGACTCCAGCCTGGGTGGGAATGTCTACGCTGCTCCTTCTAACCCTGTTGCAGAAGCTCCAAGAGCCCGAGTCAGTTGACCTGGGCTCAGAGACTCACCACTGTGATTTTATTGTTTTGGGGTTTGTTTGCTGTGTAGACATACCCTATGTGATCATGGGCAAGCCATTTTAATTTTTGTATATCTAAATCCCCGTCTCTAAAATGGGTATAATGATCCTTCCTTTCTCGTGTCTACTTAGATGCTAATCCCACAAACACCCATGCTTAACTTGATGCATTGAGTAGTCCCAGTGATATCAATGTGACCTCTCAGTATGTAAAATGAAGCATGTGTATAAATGTATGCAGGACAGCAGCTTAGACTGTAAGCTCTCTGGGCTGGGAACTATTGCTGAGTGTTTGTACAGCACCTATGCAATGGGGCCCCAATCTCAGTTGGGGCTTTGAGGTGCTTCCAGAATACAAATAATAAACTTTCAATGGAGCTGAAAACATTCCTATTTTATAGGGTTAAATTCTGTTCTCGCTTAAACTGAGAAACGAATGTGGCCCATAAAAGTTTTATACATTACTATTTTTTTAAATAAACCCTACTTGTTATGTCTCAACTAAGTTTACAACACCCCCTTAAGTATTCTAAAGTTCATCTACCGAGGAAGTTTTCCCTAGGGAAAAACTTTATTAAATGATTTGTACTTCTTGTACTTTTTGTTCCAAATTATGTCACTCCCTTTTCCATTTCCTCTTCAAGTTTGCTGCTTGCTACAGTTAATTTGGTTGTCCTTGCCTTGACTACCATAAATATACTTTCCCAATAGCACTTTGTAAGCTGAATTAGTCAAGTGGTCTTGGCTATAACATTCAAGAAAACAGGGTCGACAAGATTAAAGGCTGGGAGAACTTTATGGATGGAGACACTGCTTTAAAATCAGCCATAAAGGTGCATGAGCAAGGAAGTGCTGATAAGGCTGAGACATTTCACGGTTGCTAAAATTTTGACCTTAGATGTTATATTAGAAGAAATAATTGTTCGCTTATTTCCACTCTTCCTCTGCATCATATTAAAGCAAAACACTCCACTTGGAATTCCTGAACAAAAGGCAGATAAAAATCAAGGAGATAAAACCTGACCTTCAACCGGAAAGGCATAGCCTCCAAAGCCTGCTTCAATCTCCAGGCATATAGGGTCTGGTCTAAGCTACAAGATGCTGCAGGATGCAGGACAAGCTCCCCACTTGTGATCAATGGCACAGGGGCGATCCACAATGTAAGGAGGTCATTCTCACAACCACAGGTGCCGACTTTCATTTTCCCAGGTGGGTGCGCCACCCCCGCTCTGCTCCGAGGCCCCGCCCCCCACTCCGCCCCTCCCCCCTGGGCTCCACTGTCACTCCGCCTCTTCCTGCTCCTGCCCCGCCCCCTCCCCCGAGTCTCCACCCTCGCTCTGCCTCTTCCTGCTCCGCCCCCTCCCCCCAGTGCTTTCTGCCTGCCACTGAACAGCTGATTGTCAGGTGGCTGGTGGGTGCTGAGCACCCACTATTTTTTTCCCATGGGTGCTCCAGCCCCAGAGCACCCACGGAGTCGGTGCCTCTGCTCACAACTCTGCGTCTGCTGCGGAAGCCCTCGAATCCCCATGGCAGTGCTAGTCAGCGCACCCTGCACATGACTGAGCCAAGGCTTCTGGAAACCACGCAACACAACCAAAGTGATACAGGGCTTTAAATGGCTGGGAACCTCTGAAGGTCAGGATATACTTCCCCAGCCACGAGGCGTGTATAACCCAGGTGATGGCTGTAGTTCTGGGTACCCCTCAGCTCCCAATTTGCGAAACTACATATAGAAGTTCAGTCTGCCTCCTAGTTAACAGCCCTGCTCCTTTAGCTCAAATGGTACAAGCTCATGTGTCCAGGTCTAGAAGCTGTGGATTTGATCCCTGTGGAGGACTCACCCAAGGCTTTTGTTGCAATAGCAATTCACAAAATGTGCCCTTGAGCCAGTCAGCAGGTGTCAGGGCAGCAGAATGGGCAGCCTTTAGGACCAAACACAAACTGAACCCCACCACAAGACGGAAGCCACAAGACTTGAAGTCCTCACTAAAACCACTGTACTTGTTCCAACTTTTAAATAGTAACTAGTGATCATGGGCATCTGAATTTTTTGGGTGCTCAACCTGAGATACCTTAAAGGAGCCTGATTCACGAGGGGATGGGGGGTTCTTGGCATTTTCTGAAAAAAAACAAGCCCCTTTAAAGTGCCTCGAATTGGGGCACTCAAAACCACTAATCACTCTTGAAAATGTAGATTGATTATTATATCTGCTCTGTACAACAGGCTGCCCTCCCATGATTTGAAGAAAACCATTACTTTGCAGGGGTTAAATGTGAAGTTGTCACGGTCCATTGTTGTCTGCTGACCAGTGCCTAGGCATTAATAGTTGATTTAAGGAATAGGAGGCCCCCATTTATATCTGAAATTTCTGTAGTCCCTACATATGAAGGCAGCTGGGACTAGAACTGGGGCGCTTAGTCTCTAAAAGCTGCAATGTTATCAGGTGAATTGAAAGGGTGAATCTTCTCGGTCCAAGTCAGTAGGCGCATAAGGAGTTATTGGAGACCCTTATATTGGGGTCATCTATTACATTCTCTATTAAATCTATAAGACTTTCCCTTAGGGCTTGTCTACGCTGGCAAGTTTCTGCACAGGAAAGCAGCTTTTTGCACTCAAACTGCAGACGTGCCCACGCTGCCAAGCCACTTTGTGTGCAGAAACTCCTCAGTTGCAGCGCTGCGAAAAAACCCACCTCCGCGCGAGTCGTGAGGCTATTTGCACAGAGGCTCCAGCGCTCTATTGCCAGTGTCGACGCTCGATTGCTTTCTGCGCTGTAATTGGCCTCCGGAGCTGTCCTATAGTGCCTCAAGTGACCTCTCTGCTGATTGTTGTGAACTCGGCTGCCCTGGGGACATGTGCCCCTCCCCTTTCAAAGCACCGTTTCTGACAGCCCTTGCGCGCTGTGCTGATCTGCTCAGGGACACAAAGCAAACCGTTCATGTGGAACGTTCGTGCTGTTGAACACAGAGGCAGGTGTGTGTGTGTGTGTGTGAGAGAGAGAGAGAGAGAGAGAGAGATTGCTGTACAGAGAGCCCAGGGAGGGAGGCGGGGGCTGATGTCAGGGTTTCCCCGCCCCCCTTCCCGCCTCAGGACTGGTTGCTTCCTGCCGCTGTCTGAACTTACAAGACAGCATGCTGACGCACTCTCTGTCCCCCAAAACACACTGTCTCTCTCCCCCCTCCATACACACACACACACACTCCCTGTCACACACTGCGCCCCCCCCCCACTTCAGTTGAAAAGCAGATGGCAATGTCGTAGGATGCCCATGGAATAATGGGATTGGGAAACCTGCCTCATGTGACGCTGTGCCTGCCCCCTGAGGCATTGCAAACCCTTCCCAAAGCACCCTGCGGCCAGTGGCACAGTGGGATAGCTACCACAATGCACTGCTGTCTTTGCCGTTGCAAGAGCTGCTCATGTGGATGTGCTCCAGCGTCACAAGGAGAACAGTGTGGACACGCAACAGCAGTTTAATTCCAGCGTTTTAATAAAAGTCGTAAAACTTGTGGTGCAGAAACTTGCCTGTGTAGACATACCGTAAGAGTCACCCTGACTGTGGGGTGGTGCCTTTATCACGTTGGGAGGGGGAAGGGTTTTTGATTTATACCTCAGCCTTTGATTAGTAATGATTAGACTGCAATGTCTTTGTTTATACCAGATTACAACTGGTACAAATTAAAACACCACTGAGAGGATGAATAGTTTTGTGGCTGAAGCTCCGGAATGGAATTCAAGACAGCTGAGTTCAATGTCTACTTGTGCATTAGACTTTTTGTATAATGTTGTCTAAGGAATTTAATCTCTGTGCTTCAGTTCCTTGTCTGTAAAATAGGGATAAATATACTAGGTTTGTCCATTTAAACAGTAAGTTCTTCTAAGCAGAGACGATTTTACTATGGGCATGTACAGAGCAGCTGGTTGGGAATTTCCATCAATGATTTCTTGATGGAAAAGTCGTTTCTCCAAAATCAAATTTTTCTGCAGAAAAATTTCTATTTAGACAGGTTTCTGGTTTTCCATTGCGAAAATCTAAATGAAATAGTTCTTTTTGGGTTGGTTTGACCCATCTCAAAACATTTTGGTTTGTTGAACTGAAACAAAACTTAAGTTTTGAGTCAGTTGAATTAAATATCCTATGCAGATGCAGTTTAATGTTGAACTGAGTCAGTTCAACATTAAACTGCATCTGCGTAAGCTATGGTGGAGTCTTATAGGTCTTATAGTTCAGTTTTTTATTGCATTCTTTCCTATGGGCCAGGATCTTTGGCCAGACTGCATCTCCCATCAAACAATGTGAACTCCATCTGACTGAGCCCCTTGATGCATCATGGGAGTTGCATGCTTGCAGTGCATCATGGAAAATGTAGTTTGGCCCAGGAGCCTCACATATAGGGAAGAATAAGAGCATAACGCATCCAAACTACACCTTCCATGAAGCGCCAGGACTGTAAGCAGATGCAGTTTAATAGTGAACTGACTTGAAATGTTTCAGAGTAGCAGCTGTGTTAGTCTGTATTCGCAAAAAGAAAAGGAGGACTCGTGGCACCTTAGAGATGAACAAATTTATTTGAGCATAAGCTTTCGTGAGGTACAGCTCACTTCATCGATGAAGTGAGTTGTAGCTCATGAAAGCTTATGCTCAAATAAATTTATTCATCTCTAAGGTGCCACAAGTCCTCCTTTTCTTTTGACTTGAAATGAGGAGTTTTGCCATTTCCAAACTGAAATGTTTTGCACTTTTCATTCTGCAAAAAATTTGATAGTTCAATTTTTCACCCTAATGCAGGATGAAAACGTGTCAAAATATCAGACTCTCCTGCAAGACGGAAATTCCCCTTATTGCTTGGTTCTCATGTACAGGACCTAACACAATGGAGCTCTGATCACAGCCTCCTGTTGCTATAAATACATTTATTTGACTGGTTTCAGAGTAGCAGTTATGTTAGTCTGTATCCGCAAAAAGAACAGGAGGACTTGTGGCACCCTAGAGACTAACAAATTTATTTGAGCATAAGGTTTCATGAGCTCACGGAAGCTTATGCTCAAATAAATTTGTTAGTCTTTAAGGTGCCACAAGTACTCCATTTATTCGACTAAAACACTGGAAAATTCCAGAACTAAGGCATACAGATGATTTGAGACATTTCAAGTACGTGCTGTAATTCTGCTTTCCTCACAATGCATTACACTGTCCAAGGTTTGAACAAGAGGCACCTGTTGCTTATTTTGTAACACACCATATGACTTGCTCTCTTTAGCTGTTTTCATAAAGAAGCTTTGCTCTATAGAGCTTACCAAGCTGGCTTTTCGATGTCAGGTTGTCACAGACATTTCCCCTATTCATTCTAAGACTGACTGCTGGTAAAGGGTTGTAACAAAGACGTAATTTGCTCCTTTCACACCTTTCCAGTCCCTCTGAGTTAAACCTACATTGTTGTCCTTTAATTCTCCTCTTTCCATTTTTCTTCTCGATGGGAATCAGAACATTGTATTCAAGTCATTTCCACAGTATCACGTTAACCCATTAAAACTTCAAATACTGTATTGTACGTTCACCAAAGTCTCTTTCCCCTAAAAAGAATGATCGTTTCTGTAAACTCTCAATTCTCTTGTTCCTTTCAAAGGGCTCTCTTGCTTCGTGGGAATCCTCCCATTCTCATTAAACTTCACATCCGAACAGTTGCCCTGGAAACAGAGGGTCTGATCCAGCCAGGGAGCTTTGCTCTTCAACGCTCATTGGTTTTGGTAGTGGCTAAAGTCATTCAGTACTTTTCAAGGGATGCTCAGCACCTTGCAGGATAGGGGCCTTATGTATTAAATATTGTAGAACACTAGTCCTAGGATGACAGGAAATGATGCTGTGTTTGATAAGCCCTCCCACTCCTCCTCCTGAATAACAAGGGATGTGAAGAAGTTATAACTCCTTGATATACTTCTCTGGTGTCTGTGATCTCGTTTATATGCTTAGGGCATTGGAACACGTTGATGCACACCAAAGTTTAGTTGAAAAGTCTCTAGAAAAGTCTTTAAGTGGGCGTAACTGACTTTCCATGGTGTTTAGAATAGGCCAGCTGATTTGTTATTGAACTATCCTAGTTAATGGAGGTTTGAGTTACAGTGAGAAAAACTAGCTTGGAAAAAAACCTGGACGTTCTTTAAGATAAGTGCCAAAGTTCTTCCAAACAAACTCCTAGCCAAAGCAAGAACCTGAGTCTTAGCAGTGGCCAAAGAGTTTTCAGTGTGAGAATGGAGTTTGGGGTTTGAGTAATAATTGGCACTAGGGTGACCTTTCATAAATCGAGAAAGAGGGAGGACTTGTGGTTAGGGCACTGGATGGGGACTCAGTTCAAGTCCTAGCTCTGCCAGACAGTCTCTGTGTGACTCTGGGCAACTAACTAATAATATTACCAATCCAAAGCAGTACATGAAATCATCAGTCCTGAGGAAACACCACCTAGTACAGAACATTGCAGCCCCTCTCTTCAACAACACAGGCTTCTGTGAGCACATCAAACCTATCTCCAAGCTGGCTCGCCACTGAAGAACAAGTCAAGTTCAAAGTCTTGGTCCTTATCTTCAAGGCGCTCAATGGCTGAGCCCAGCATGTCCTCTAAAAGGTTGACTAAGGATGTGGGATGAAGACCCTGGTCAATTTCACTCTTCTGGCACAATGAAATTCCCTACCATCAGGGTAAAGCTCATCCGGGTAGGAGATGGAGCTTTCCAGGGGGCTGACCTTACACTGTGAAATAAACTCCCCATGGAACTAACAGGCATCCCAAGATGCACTTCTTTGACCTGCCTTCTCTGCCATAAACACAGACCAGCCTGTACCTTTAAACAAAACAAAAATCCCTATCAAAACAAAACACCCACTGCGCACACAGGTCTCCTGCTGGGGAGAGGCCAAAGGAGCAAACAAACTACACACAACAGATGTGGAGTCACGTTGCTTAATGCGCTTCTGGAAGGTTCTCCAATACTATGTAAGACTGGGCCCGATTTTCAATAAAGCTGTGCACCCATTTAGGCCCTTAAATAAGAGTCTAGATCATCAATAGCTCAGCATACTGGGGCACACTGGGTGCTGAGCACCTTTGAAAATCCTGCCATTGTTACTCAACCAATGGGAGATGCTGGGTGCTGAGAACTTCTGAAAGATTGGCCCCACTTGTGAATACTCGAAATCAGGCCTGACTTAGGTCTCCAAATAGAAGTGAAAAGAAAAGGAGTACTTGTGGCACCTTAGAGACTAACCAGTTTATTTGAGCATGAGCTTTCGTGAGCTCACGAAAGCTCATGCTCAAATAAACTGGTTAGTCTCTAAGGTGCCACAAGTACTCCTTTTCTTTTTACGAATACAGACTAACACGGCTGTTACTCTGAAACCTGTCAAATAGAAGTGAGTTCTTCTGAAAATGTTGCCTGGTGCTTTTCAAAAATTGCTTCTTCCTAGAGCTAACTTACCACACTGACTTTCTCATTGTTAAACAGCTGTTCCTCTTCGCTACCTGGGCTGCTCATCAAAAAGAAATAAAAAACACTTACCTGAAAATTGTGATATAACTGAAATGCTAAACAGTAAGTAACATGTTTACCGGGGATTGGGATGTCCCACTGTGAGTCTGGCATACTGTAGATACTGTACATATTATACACAGGGAGAATTTTTGTGTAATGTTAAAAATATTATGTGCAAGTACAGCACAAAAAAGTTTCTTTGTACAACTGTAATGCAATCCGGATCAAATGGCAAAGAAAAATATCAAAAAATATAAAAACTGCTAGGTCTGCCTTCAAAGTTTTCCCTCTGGTGCCAAATACCGCAAGATACAGATACAACTAAGGTTGACACATTTTAAATAAACATACAATATATTCGGGTTGGTGTGCTTGTGGGTGTTTTTAAACTCCTCAAGAGTTTACCATTATACAGATGGCAAAGCCGAAATTGATCAATCCACCTTCTGTTCCTCAAATAGAGATTTGAGTATCTGTGCCATTGCAGAGAGCTGGAAACAGAGCCAGGTGTTTTATGCCACTTCCAAGAACAGATGCTTTCGTGAGGGTCCAGAAGCCACATTGAGGTTAAGGCATTGGGGTAGGACTTGAGAAATTTGAGTTTGATTCCTAGCTCCGCAACAGACTTACTGTGTCTCAGTTCCCAGCTGTAAAATGGGGCTAATACTGCCTTTGGCAAATGTCAGTTGCAAATTTTTCAGATCAAAGGCCATCTCTCACTATCACAGTTGCCAACTTTCACGTGGTAAATAAGCTCCCTGACTTTCACAATGAGCCAAAAATCAAGCTAATCCCACTTCAAAACAAGGCCAAAACAAGCCAGTCCCTAAGAACCACAACACTCTATGTGACTAGATCCCCCTGGTGTGCAGTCTGGGATTGTGGTGGGCCCGCTGTGCACCCCTGACTCTCTCCCCCCCCTTGCCCCTGCTTGCCCGGAGCTGATAAAAAAAAAGAAGCAACAAGCTACAAGCCAAACAAGCAACAAGCTACAAGCCAAAAACTAGCCAACAAGCAACTCACAAGCCAATTAAGCCAAAAACAAGCTCAATTTCTGTGTTTTTTCCGTGGGTTTGGCATGTCTGCTCACTATGTGCAATGCCGCCCACGAGGGGGGCTCTGATCTCAACTGGGAACTCTCAAAGCTGCTATATAATACAAAGATGCTACTGCTTAGAGGTGTTACTGCCAATTCCGTGATCGGACAACACACCACACAGGAAGCAAGGGGACGGCTCTTCGTTTGAACTTATAAATATTAAGGTTGATTCTGTATGCAGAACCCTCCCGTGCTCTGTTTAATAATGCCATTGGCTCAAGATAGTTTCTAACAGTGACGTCAGGTGGCAAATGTTTTTCAACAGGAGCATGTATTCCATGGAGGACCGCGTGAGCGTTAGATCTCATTATTCCTGGCAAAGCATCCATCATGTTTATGAACTTTTCATAGAAGACAATCATGCCTTCCCCTCAATGAAATCAAGTCTGTGGGTGAAACAAGATTGGGTAGGCACACGAACACGCGCAGGTCCACAAATACCAGCTGTGGCTTAAACCTGGGTTTTATGAAATGGGCAACAACTGAATCTGTGATGTAATGTAGAAAGCAACTTCTGCGTCTCTTTCTAGGTACTTACATCTCTCCCTTTTTGTAGCATTTGGATGCCTCTCAATCATCAATGGAGTTTTTCCCCTCAGCAAATCTCTGAGGCGGGGAAGGGTATTATCCCTGTTTTACAGATGGGGACCAGAGGCACAGAACAGACCAAAGGGTACATCTACACTGCAAAAACGACCCTGTGGCTACAGGGCTAAACATAGCAGTGTAAATGTTCCCGCTCAGGCTGGAACCCGGGCTCTGAGCTCCTACCTGCTGGCCGGGTTCCAGCCCAAGCAGGTACGTCTATGCTGCTATTTTTAACTCCATAGTGTGAATCCCGTGAGTCCGAGTCAGTTGACCCAGGTTCTGAGACTTGCTGCCATGGGATTATTTGTTCGGCTTTGTTCTGCAGTGCAGACATACCCTAAGTGACTTGACAAAGGTCACACAGGAAGTTTGTGGTGGAGCCAGGAATTGCTTCCTGAGTTCCACCACAATACAGTTGCCCACAGGGCCTAGACACTACAAAGGCTGGTGTTACAAAGGTATTAGAGATGGCTATTTTCCCGTAGTTTGTGTTCAGAAACGTGTAAAGCGTGACACCACAACAACCACCAGCCATTGCCTGAGGCGGTCATGCATCTTCAGTCTTTCTCCAGTTGTCTTTTGAGGTGGATTTGCTGAGCCACCCACAGACATGTCCTCCTGAGATGACAGCTTCCCATAAGCAGATGTGTTATTTCTTGTGCTTGGGCACAATTCCTTCTCTGATTCACCACATTGCTCCCAGGGGAAAATAATCCACACCCTCCCTTTGTCAGGCACAGATTGCTTCTCCCTTCCTGCAGGCTCAGCATTAGGGCTGAGAGAACAATGGATTTTTTAGTTCAGGAGATAGACTCAAAAAACCCCCCAAAATTCTGCTTTGATCGAAACCGAAATAGTTTTTCCCAAAAGTTTTTATTGAAACAACTCACTCCCACCACTCCGAAATATGTTGCTTCATGCTGGGTCAAAACCAAAATTTGGGGAATTTTTTTATTCATTTCGTGTTGACTTACAGCAATTTTTTTCATCTTGAATTGGCTATTTTGGGAGTGAAACCCCTTTTTTGGATGGTTTTTTGGGTATTAAATTAGCCAAATGTCAGTTTCAAATACTGGTTTGAATCAAAATCAGACCGAAACATTTTGACTGTTGAAATTTTTTTTTCAACCAAAACCTTCTGCCAAATTTGACCCAAGTTTGACCCAAATAGGTTTTGGGAACCATAACGTGTTTTGTCTGACCCCCCAAAACCTGTATCAGTTGAAAAATGTTGCCCAGATCCACTGGCCAGCCCACTGATTGGTGAGAACTAAGGCTCCACCCACTCCCTTCACACAAGCATGTGCCGGGGGAATAGCGGCTCCACAGACCCTGCTCTCCCCTAGCCCAGCAGAGCAGTGATATAGCAGAAATGCTCAAGAGGAGGGCATGTTTCCCTTACTCCTTTGCATCGTGCGGGAACAAGCAAGTGACACTCTAGTCCTTAGCACTTTTTTTGTTTGAATTTTCTTCATTATAAACTAACTTCATTAATTCATGTCTGCATGATGAGATCCTTCAAGAGAAGGTACTACAGCTATAGGGTGAAACAGGGCAGGAGGAGGCAGGGTGGGCATGGAGCAGCGGAAGGAAGAGGCGGATCAGAGGTGTGGCCTCGGAGGAAGGGGTGGAGTGGGGGGCGGGGCCTGGGACAGAGCCAGGGATTGAGCACCTCCCAGCACATTGGAAAGTCAGCGCCTGTGGACCAGTTTCATCCTATGTGCCACTTTGCAGATTGCTCACTTCAGCCATTTGCTTCTCACTATCCATTATTAGCCATTGGTCACCTAAATCACAGAGTATATCTCCTGCTCCCTGAGTGGAGGAATGGCAGGGGAATAAGGAATAACAAATGATAAACAGTGAGTATCAAGTCCCCCTTGTCAAGTGAAGGTACCCTCGTTAATACGTAAGTAGGGGTTATGGCATGACGAACATCTAATCTTCAGCTATTCATGTGAACAATAGCCCATTTCTATGAATGTTGTATAACAACCACCCTCTTGGTGGACCCACTGAGGACTGAACGGGGGATTGCTAGTGCTAAATGCATGAGTCTCTACAGCCTGAGCTAAACAACACCTCCCTTGCAACATGACCTGATGCTGAACTCACCCACATCATGTATGGATGAGCTACAGAGGGGGCTTTGTAACACACTTGCCCCATGGCTTACCTGTGGAAATAAGGGCTGCAAATATGGTCAATATCTGTTTGGATTTAGAATGAATGTGCAGGAGCGTTGTTTCTGTATGGCTCGCCCAGCTCTAATCAGCATATACCTAAGGTGCAGGAGTTTGGAGCAACTCTAATAGGTGAAAAACCCCGTGCAGAGGGCCAGCATGAGAAATTTGCACCACGTAACGCCTCAAAATAGGCCTTAAGCAGGGCAGAGGTTCTGTGCTGGCGTTCTGTGCAGGGGTGAATATTTCACCCGCAGATGGAATAGGTGGGTTAAAGCTTTGCATGCTGTTTTGTCAGGCCCGTATGCTCCTTTAGGGGCAAGCTACCATATGAGTTACACAGAGAGAGTTAGTCCTGGAGTAACATGAAAAAAATATCCTGTAACTTGCAATACCTGGAAGCACCACTAGGTGGTTCTCTGTCACTCATTAGAGCCTTCCTCTGGCCTGATCCAAAACCCACAGAACGGGGCTTCAGAGGGCTTTGGATGAGGCCCGTGCTTCCATGCAACCATTATTTCTTCTTGCCAATCTGAAAGCAGTTCCGGTTCTTGAAACACAGATGTGCCGCCCCAGCTTGTGTCAGCCGCTCAGCACCTAGAACCGGGCTCCCCATTTGCTGCTAAGCTCCGAGCCACGGGCTGCGAGCGACACGCTGGTTTTGCCAGGAACGAGAGAGAGGAAGTTTGAGTAACCACAGTTTTAAAGTGATAAAAATAATCTCCCCGGTAGCTTAAGCAAAACTGCAGCTGGCGGCTCCAGGCGACTGCCAACTTGCCCTTCAAAGGAGCAAGAATCGGGGGCGGGGGGGTTGAAAGACTCTGTTTCTGCTCTGGCACAGTTGCAGTTGAACAGGTGGAATGAACGTGGGGAATAATACAGAATGAGAGCAGTGCAGGAGGAAGAGAATTAACCAGCACAAATCAGATCCAGTTCCCTCTTGCTATAACCTGATTGGTCTCCTCTGCTGGGCACTGTTTACCTGGTATGCCCTGCCGCAGGAGGAGAGAGAATAGACACTCTGGGGGTGTCTACACTGCAGCTGGGAGTGCGGGCAGACACTGGCTCTGCTGGAGCTAGCATGCTAGAAGTAGCAGCATGGAAACTGTGGCAAAAGCAGTGGCTCAGGCTAGCAACCCGAGCTCAAACCCAAGGGGTGGGGCCGGCTTGAACTTGGATAGCTAGTCCAAGCCCCCACCTGTGCCACAACATCCACACTGCTTTTTTTAGCGAGAGCTAGTGCGTGTCTGTCTGCATGAGCTAGGAATCGCACCTCCCCACTGCATTGTAAACACAGCAGAGGCCTAGGATGCTGAGCCAGCTGGAGTTAGGACCAGTAACAACAGTGCCAGAGCAGGAACAAATACTTGTAATCAACAGCCATCCCTGCTTCTTCAAACAGAAGATTCCTTCTTGGAACATGGAGGACACTGGAACATGAAGTGCTCCAGGAATTTCAATGATCTGCACACAGTCTTCTGGAGAGGCCTAAGGATCTCTGAAGGTGAGGGAGGTGGGGGGACAGCAAGGCAAACCTGCTCTCCTGCCCAGCCATACGCTGGAGGTTAGACTGCAGCCTTCACCCATGGAAGAAGATGGCACCAGGTCAAGAGGGAAAGGAGGACGGGGGAGACACCTGTGGCGTGGAGAATTCCCACACAGATTAATCCTTAAACTCACCATGGTTTAGCTTCAACCCTGACCTGAAGGGACCTGCAGTTCTAGGTGTGAAAGGATGGTTTTGTCTCCTTGATGACATTCAATCTGCTGAGGCTGCAAAAAGAAGTTGCTAATCGCCAGCTAGGGTGGCAGATCTGATTAGGGGCTAAGATCCGCACTCAGTGCCCCTCTGGAGTCCCTCATCTCGAGGGACCTCACTCATGTTAGACCCAAAGTTAGCTATGTGCCATGCAAATTTGGTGCCATTCCTCACTGCGTTGTTAAAAATTCACGACCCTGGAATGGGGTTGGTGAGTTATTCACCCTGATGGAAGGAACCCCACAGAATTTCAAGTTTCCTGCATGAATTAGTTTTTATTTGTCCTTCGTTCTGGGTCTTTGTCACACGTTGAATCCAGTGTTGTAGCCATCTTAGTCCCAGGATATGAGAGAGACAAGGTGGGTGAGGTAATATCTTTTATTGGACCAACTTCCGCTGGTGAGAGAGACAAGCTTTCCAGCTTACACAGATCTCTTCTTCGGGCCTGGGAGATGTACTCAGAGTGTCACAGCTAAACACGAGACTGTTTAGCATAAGTAGTTAATACGTATTTCACACAAATACCCTGAGAGAACTTGCTTCAATATGGAAGTAAGAGTGAGGAGTGTCTCAGTCCCCTCCAGCTGATACACCAGACCAGATTCCTTGGGCCACTTCCTACCTCCCCTCTTCTCTCTTCGATTTGGGGTGTGGTCACAGCTCTCTGCTTCCCTCCCGGCACAGGGTGGCTCTCACAGTCTCAGCAATTCAGGTGGTTGGTTGGGCTTCCCTGCTCACTAAGGAGGGGTGATGGAACAGTCAGGACCCTGGCCTCCTGCTTGGGTCTTAGCCACAGTCTGGGCCTTTCCCGTGTAGATCCCTCTGCCCTAGAAGCTATGACCTTGGCTTCCTTCACTCTCCGCCAGCTTGACTGTCAAAGTCCCCTTTTAAGCAGGTCCTCCATTTGCAGTTGGCTCTGCAGCTGCTGGGGGGCTGGGCCTTCTTGGCCCAGTACTGCTCCGTCACTCCCTTAGAACTTAGTGTGGGGTCTGTAAACCGCATCAGACGGGGTGACACCTTTATTTTTAGCGATTTGCTTAAGTACATCTAAAGTGAGCTGGGAATCACACCCTGAGCTCCTAGTGTGGACATACCCGGAGCAGAACTCCGGTAAATATTTTCAAACCCGTGGGAGCTGTGACACCTCCTGTGGGGCTGAAAAGCCAAGCTCCAGTGCGCCTCATGGTGCAGAAGCCCTGAGCCCTGGCGTGACCCACGGGGTTGAAACTGCAAGCCCTGGTGCCCCCCGTGCGGGGCTAAAGCCCCGAACCATGGCACGCCCCCACTCCTCAGGACTAAAGCCCCAAGCTCCGGTGTCCCTCCCAACCCTATGGGGCTAATGCCCTGAGCCATGGCGCTCCTCCCAGCCCCGCAGGACTAAAGCCCTGAGTCCTGGCACCCCCCCAAGGGGCTAAAGCCCCAAGACCCCCCGACCCGTAGCTGAAGCCCAGAACCCCAAATGGGGAGGGACCTGAGGGGCTCTGGGAAATAATCTCTGAGAATTTTAAGCCCTGGTTTGTGTGTTTTATATCTCCTTCAGACTAACATGCTGCCCAAATGCTAAGATCTGGCCAGGTGCTTCCAGTCTCAAATAGACCTGGGTCAAAATAGATCAAAAGCATCACACATTGAGTAGGCAACTCACGCACTGATAAAAGATCTTTAAAAGTGTATTGCGCTCTGCAAATATTTAAAGAGAACCCAGGATCCCTGTCTGAGATGGACCCGTCGTTCCTGCCCATCTCGCTAACATGGCGAGGTGGCTGCTGGCATCATGGCTAACGAAGATAGCTCAAAGTAATGGTGGGCGGCTGTTCTCCCAAGGACTGCAGTTGTTACACTGACAGACCCTGGACGTCGGTGGGTGGGATCGAATCTGGGGGCTCTGGAGCTTAGTGCATGAGCCAAAAGCCAACTGCCTGTTAGCTAAGGCTGTAGAGCAAACTCATTAATCTCTCTTTCTAAGTGGTCTCGATGCCACTAAAGCGGACAGAGCACCACACCCAGGAGGTGTGTGGGTTACATACTTCCCTCAGCTGAGGAAGCATATCCAGAGCCTCAGAGACTTCCCAGTTGAAATCCTGAATGAGCCCCCACTTGTAACACTGACAGACACTTGTAACACTGGCGGCGGCAGGTGGGATTGAACCGGGAACCTCTGGAGTTTAGTGCATGAACCTTTACTGCTTAAGCTAAAAATCTCTCTCTCTCCCTGGGCTCAGTGCCCGGAACCCTGGGCAATTACTCTGCCATGCACCAGCACTCAAACTAGCTAGATTAAAGGTAGGTTGAGCTGCAGTCACACCCCGTGATTGCAGTATAGACACAATCTTGTTTGCACTGGTGAGCAGTTACACAAGTTGTCAGTCGAACGACTGAACCGTTCACTAATGTGAGCAAGGGAGTCAGTCTGGCCCACATGTCGCTTTCTTTTCCCTATAACATTTCCCCAGCTGCCCCACAAAATGCCATGATTCTGCTCTGATTGTCTGGGTGTGTCGCTTTTTCTTCGTGTGATTGGCGTTCCATATAAAACTGCGGGGGTCGCAGTGGAACATAGCCAGAATGATGATTAGAGCTCATCAACATTTGCTGCCTTTTGATTTTTGTAAAGACATTTGTGGTCAAAATTTAATTTCAACAAAGAAGGGCTTATATTTCTTGCAGAAAATTTGCATGAAAAATGCATCCCGTTTTTCAACTAATGTGTAGGGCTGGTTCAAGGTTTCAATTCTGGCCTAAAAAAAAGATGGATTTTTCATTAAAAAAATTCAGATTTTTTTTTTTTTTGGTGTGTGGCCAGTTCTCTGAAGTGTGTATTATTGTGGCCATTTTACAGATGAGGAAATTGAGACTCAGAGAGCAAAATGACTTGCCCTAAGTCCCATGCTGCCTGATCCAAAGCTCAGAGAAGTTAATGGGAGTCTATCATTAACTCCAATGGGTCTCGGACCAGGTCAAAAGTAAATCAGTGGCACAGCAGCAAACAAAACCTAGACCTCTGTCTCCAGGGCTCAGCTTCTAATACAGCAAACGAAAATGACCAACCCCGATTTTGTTAACCTTCTGTAATTAACCTTGTTCCTGCTCTTCTGCAAAATACAGGAGCTGACGTTTTCCTTCTGGTAACGAGAACTTTCTTCAGAAAAAAGAAAATCCTAGAGTCACATTGATCGTCCGTGTGAGCGCAGCTGGGCTTTGTGACTTGCTCTGTCACATGTAAAATTCATGTGGCTTTATCTGTGTGCCGGGAGTTTATACCCGGTATGCTCAGAGTTGCACAGCCCAATCTTCTGAAAGCCCAGCTCCTTCTCCTTTCTAATTAGTAAAGGTTTCCTTCATTCTGCAATCAGGAAAGACAAACAAAATCTCCAGGCCCAAAATACATGTCAAAATGAAGATATTTGCTCCTCAGAGCCAAGAATTCTGAACTCCTTTACCTTTCATTTGGATAGTTTCCATGGAAACCATAATGTTCAGCTATGCAGTTACTTACTGCAATGTTACATAATCCACCATACGCTCAGTTACTCCTGAACAAATGTGTTTGCTCTGTTACTTTTTGTCCATGTAATCAGCCAGATCTGTGTTGATTTGATTAAACAAGGAGCGGCAGTGTAAAATCGGCAATGAAAATGTGACTTCTGTCAGCTCCCTATCCAGAAAATGGCGTTGTCCCTGTTTGCGCTGCATGTGAAAAGACGCAGTGGGGGGATTGCTGCCGGCCTGGCAGTTTAAATGGCGTTGAGATGACAGTTATAACAGATCTAGGGTTGCCTGATGCACCACATTTTAAACTCGAGGGTCGGAACCTGAGTCTTAAACCAGTGGAAGTGCATCGGAACTGATTCTCTGGTGCCTTGTGTTGTCATTTACCCCTGTGCAAACTGGAATTCTCCGGTCCTGGTGGGATTATTTTACACCCGCTTTGAACTGGGGTAAATAATTGCACAAGGGGCTAGGCGCTGATGAATGACCCATCGATCTCAGCTGAGTTGCTCCTGATTTAGGCTAGTGAAAAGGGAGATCAGACTCAGCCCCTTAACCTTTTCATAGAATCATAGACTATTAGGGTTGGAAGAGACCTCAGGAGGTCATCTAGTCCAACCCCCTGCTCAAAGCTTTTGGACCAATTCTGTCAATATTTGTAGTACAAGAAAATTAGGCTATTTAGAGAAGCACTTCTTGGGTGATGCTAAGCACGCTCAGTCTCCTCTTCCATGCTCTCGTCACTGCTACCCCCATGGAGTGAACCAGTGGTAGCAACAGTGAGAAGTCTGGGACGGGGAATGGCTGGTGTAGACACAGCCTTTAAATTACATGATTAGTCCCATTGCCTTAAATGGGGTTTCTTGAATGAATTGCTAGATTCTGGCCCTAGTGGTAGTTGAATTGTTTTTCTTTTCTTATGCAGCGAGGCTGATCCACTGAAGTTAATGACAAGTTCCACTGACTTTAATGGGAACAAGATTAGCTTCTATATCTGTATAGGGCAAAAGAGCGATTTCCTCTGGACCTTAGGTTTGCACAGAGTATGCAAGGGAAATGAGGATGGGAGTGCATTTGTTGGTTTGCCACAGCCGTATGTTCATAGAAGGGAGTGAAAAAGATTGCAAACAATGGCTCCCACATTGTGTCTCCTGTTCACACGGAGCCCCTTTAAAGTGGACTCCCATGAATAAGGCAAGCAAGATCTAGCCCCAATCGCATATCATGGATTAAAGCTGCCACCGATCCAGTAGATTCTATTGGAGCATTTTCAGTACATTGGTTCTTCTTTTTCAATGTGTTGCGATAATTACACTACAGCAAAAATTATGCCTTCCTTAAGCACCGCTGTGCTTTTGCAGAGCACCTTTTCTTGCCAATGCTCTTCATACTTAAAGACTTGTTCAAGGATGCCAAAGAAAATCTGGCCATGATTCTATTGACTATAATGATTTCACCTACCATCAGATGACATGACAAGCTGCCATGTCCTCCTTTGAAAAGGCCATTCCTTCCAACACCAATCTCAGTGCTCTTCGGTCATTTACGCCTCACTCAGTGCTTAATTTGTAATGAAAGAGGTGCCAGGGCTCAAGCAATTCAGTGCCTGGGCTCAAGCAATTTTTTTACTTTTATAACTGTTGTGGCAAGCCCAGAATGTGCCAGGGCTATGAACTGCCAAGCCTAGAGGCGGCAGGGCTCAGCCCTGGCAAGCCCTGCCGCAAATTAAGCACTGGCTTCACTGTGACCGTGATACTTTACAATACACTATGGGGCTCACTTGATATGTTTGTTGACACTGCAATATGGACTTGAGGCAAGGATTTAAAATGCTTTTGTATCAAGTATTTAATAAAACAGGTATTTAAATTGTCTATGGATCGTTGGAAACAGCAGATAATTAATTGTTTGATTGCCAACAAATCTCAAGCATTTGCGGTCTGCATAAAGCAAACAGATGCTGTCTTCTGGAGTCAGGAATTTATAAGGTACGGCAATTACCTTTTAAGGGAGGTGAAAGGGAAATTTATGGTATTGAGATGTTTTCTGGATCTGTCAAAGTATGTGTTGTCAGTTTTCCCCATCTCTGGGCCAGACGTTGGTACTTTTACTCCTGTGGAATAGTACCGTATTTCAGAAGCAGTCCCATTTCAGTCAGTGGGCTAGATCCTCAACTAGTGTAAATCGACGTTGCTACACTGAAGCTACGTTAATTTAGACCTGCTGACGATCTGATCCAATGAGACCACTTGTGGAGTGAAGTGCTGGGCCCTATCCTGCAAAGCCCTTATGCATTTGTTCAAATTTCCATATTTTGAGTAGTGCCATTGACCTTAATGGGACTATTCCTAGCACATGTGCATAAGTCTTTGCAGGATGAAGGTCCTACTGCACATCTGCTAGGGTATCAGAGTCTGGCCCTCTGAATTTCCCAGTTTGCCATCTCTTCCCTGTCTCTGCTTTCTAGATAGTGCCTGCCCTGAACAATTTTCTGATTGTATTTCTATGTGTTGTATAGCACTCGATGCTAAACTAATAATAAATAGCATAATAAAATGATCATCTTAAAAATAAATGCTATGAGAATAATATGGATAATTATTATTGTCTGAGTTTTCATAATAATAATAATCCCTTGCTCTTGCAGTGCTTTTCATCAGTAGATCTCAACGTGCTTCACCATCTTTAATGTCTTTGTCCTCACAACACCCCCGTGAGGCAGGGCAGTGCTGTTATCCCCATTTTACAGATGGGAAACTGAGGCACAGAGAGGCTAAGTGACTTGCCCAAGGTCACACAGGAAGTCTGTGGTGGACCAGGAATTGAACCTAGGTCTCTAAAGTCCTTTCATAAAATGGATGTCATTGAATCCATAGGTTTAAGACAGCTCTTCCCTTAGGCCTCGTCTGCACCTAAAAATTAGATCAGCTTCACTACATTGCTCAAAGCTGTGAAAAATTGCAAGCCCTGCGCGACTTTGTTAGGTCAACCAACACCCCCCTTCCCTGCCAGATGCAGCTAGGTCAACAGAAGAATTAGCTACCACCTCTTGGTGAGGTGAATTAACTACATCCACGGGAAAAACCTGTCAATGTAGGAAGGCGTCTACACGACAATGGCCCAGCTGCAGTGCCATAGCAGTGCTGCTATAGTGTAGACATACCTTCAATGTCTCTGAGTTTGTATCATCTGGATGATGAACTCACAGACTTGTTTATTTCATCTGCCAGATCTTTGTTATGTTGTTTAATTTTTTTTACAAGCTGTTCAAGTTCGCTGCCTACAAAGACCAAATGCTATTGCTGTCCTCTTGATGTTTGGTTTCTAGGGATGGGTGTTCAGAGACGTTTCTGTGCTGTAATGGGATAGGATAGTAACTATACGGTAAACCTACCCTGCATTAAAAACCTACAGCACCAAGTCTCAGAGCCTCGATCAGCTGACTCGGGCTTGTGGGGCTCAGGCTGTGGAGCTAAAAATTGCAGTGTAGACTTTAGGGCTAAGGCTGGAGCCTGGGCTCTGAGACCTCTCCCCACCCGCCCTTCGCGGGGTCTCAGAGCCCGAGCTCCAGCCCGAGCCTGAATGTCTTGACTGCAATTTTATAGCCCTGCAGCGCAGCTGACCCAAGCCATCCATGACTGTGCTGTGGGTCTTTTACTTCAGTGTAGACATGCCCATAGTTAGTCAGATTAGTATTCCTGTTTCTTGTGCCTTTGCCATCTCGAAGGACTATTCAACCCATTAACGCCAGGAAACAGGTTAAAGGAATGACCAACATGCTCAGAAATAGGGAGGGGAGGCATATTGACCCTAGTATTAAATAGCAATAATTAACCAAACAATGTCCAGTCAGAGGAGCAGGCATCCGCTGGGATTTCAAATGGCGGTGGCGAACGGATTGTAGCATGTTAGGAGCAGGGGAGACCTGAAAATGCCTCTGGAGCTGGTATTTCTCTGGAACGGCTGGTTAAAGGAGGACACTCCAACATCTAATGGCCACAGGGCCACAAAAACAGTCACGGGGTGAGACGTTATTCCTAGCAGATGTGTTATTTGTACGGCACCCCAAGAATGCTAAGAATTTCAATGAATCCATGGGGTCAGAGCCCAGACCTCAGCGATCTCAGTCCCATGGCTAGATTGCAACTTGGGCTAGGCTCTGAGGGCTCCAGGTGCAGCTGTCCTGAGTAGCAATGTTCTTACTCCTGTGTAAATACAAGTCCCAACGTAGGTCTTCGGTTGTAACCTCTCTGAGGCAAGAGCTGTCTTTTTATGAGCTGGTAGGCAAGGAGGGATGGGGACTGGGGATGAGCCTGGCCTTGCCTCCTTCACTTGCTGGCTAGAATGGCTGGGCCAGCATGATGTGGGCTAGTAATTTGCTATTGATATAGGCCGCAGCAAATTACTGTCCCCAGCCAATAAGGAGGGAGCAGGGGTCCAGCTGTATCTCAGAGGGATGTCTCCAAATCAGTGCATCCTGGAGTGGTGCAGTTTATACAGCACTGCTTGCTCTGGGCTGTGCCAAAGGTCGCTAACTAGCTCAGTGGCCCCACTCCTGCAATCAGATCCGCTAATGTGCCCAGGTGAACTCTACTGAGATCGATGACATGTGTCAATCAGTGTGATATGTTGAAACTGTCTGAATTCCCTTCCTTCATGTTCCCCCCATTCAATGGAATTAACAGCGTCCCTGCTTCGGGCAGACAGAGCTCTGGCGAGGCAATCCGAGTGCATGATGGTACCAGGGGGCTTATGGCATCGCTGCACGCCCTAGCTTGGGCATGTGAATGGCGTCAGCTCCGGCCCTGGGTAGCTATAATTAACATCAGCCTTACCCCTGTAGTACTGAATGAATTGCCCTCTTGAGAGGGGATAGAGACAGAGGAGCTCCTCTCCTTCAGATCAAACCCAACTATCCACTTGGTGACATTTCCTCTGCGCCCGTCGAGGTGAAACAATATTATTCCTCAGAATAAGTTTACGTGGACAATGGATAAAAATGATCCAGAACTTTTGTGGTTGTGTAGGGCACCCAAGGGGCAACACATAAGGCCGATGGTGCAGAAGAAGTCTGTACTCTCTTGAAGAGGATTTAAAATCATCCAGTGTCATAAACCAGAGCGAGGCTGACCCTGTCTCCTACCCTAACACAGTGTGGCTCATTGTCGCCCCGTAGTGGCTAGATCACAGGCAGATGATTGCCAGCCCACTGATTCCTTTCTGCTCAAGCAGTAGCATCTTGTGTTTGTACAGCTAAAAATCCTGGGTCCAATCCCTGCCCACAGCCTGTCTAGGGGTGTCATTAGGGGGGCACAGAAAGGGTGAGAACACGGTGGATGATCCTGGCTCTTGCGCACAAAATGGTAGGAGCTGTCACTAATCTGGGTCTGTTTTCTTTAACTTTAAAGGGCTTTGGGTCAGGTCCTTAATACTTCCTCAGGAGGTACATGGTGGGGACTGGCTCCTTCTTCTTTACATTGATATCATTCTATCAGCAGTGCTGTATGCCCTAGGCACTGGCCAGGGGCCACGTGGCTGATGTTACTGAGCTACGTGTACTCAAGCATACCCAGCCTGGTGGTCCTAGTAGAGCACTGTTGGAGCAAATGCTTATGTATGTAAAGGGATGTAGTTGCTGTTCTGAAGTGCGCTGTCCTCCAGCGCCAAGGCATTCTGTTTGCCTCTGTCTTCTGCAACCAGAACGACTGGTCTTGTGGTGATGGGACTGGACTGGCCCTGGACTCAAGAGATCTGGGTTTGTTTCCTGGCCCTGCCATAGATTTTTGATGTACATGTGGGTAAACCCTCCACAGTGGTCAGTGTAGGAATAGAGGGGGAGGCAGCTTGTGTCTCCCTGGTTCCTCCGTGACCATTGGCACCAGCTGGGCTGCACCCTTCCTTCAGGGTGTTTATTGGGCTTTGCAAGACCCAAGAATTGTAGGCATAGATCTTGCTGGACATGGGTCAAATTTGAGTGCAAGGTTAAACTGTAAACAAGGGTGGGACAAGCTGTATACTAGAAATTGAGATAAGTGGGAACACCCTGAACTGATAAACTTGAAATGTAAATAAAGTGAGGACATAATTGATTGGTCCTTACACAATTTACAAAGCAATTGGTCTTTACATGAGCCGTACAATGTCCAAACCAATTAGATTCCAGAAGTATAGATGTTAGTAGCTGGGGAAAATGTATATAAACTGTGTAGTGTGTGACATGATTTGGAAATGTATCACCCTGTACCTAACCCCCTTGTGTCTGGGCCAGGCCAGTGTGTGCATAGAGTTTTTACATGCCTGCTGTAAGCATGGTCTGAATGAGCTCTCCCTAATGATGAGCTATCATCAAGGGAATAAACAGACAGGTTATCATCAAGTGATCCATACCCTGTTACCCAATCCCAGCTTCTAGCAAACAGAGACGAGGGACACCATTCCTTCCCATCCTGGCTAATAAGTCATTGATGGACCTATCTTCCATGAATCTATCTAGCTCCCTTTTGAACCCCGTTATAGTATTGGCCTTCACAACACCCCCTGGCAAGGAGTTCCAGAGGTTGACAGTGCGTTGTGTGAAAAAATACTTTCTTGTGTTTGTTTTAAACCTGCTCCCTATTAATTTCATTTGGTGGCTCCTTGTTCTTGTAGTATGAGAAGGAGTTGGGGGGAAAAGACTTCAGGAACCAACCTTGTTTGCATAGACACGCCTGCTCTGTCTAGGTACACAGCATGATGGAGCTGCTTTGCCCAAATGATCACTCTTGGCTGGTTTCAGAGTAACAGCCATGTTAGTCTGTATTCGCAAAAAGAAAAGGTTAGTCTCTAAGGTGCCACAAGTACTCCTTTTCTTTTTACTCTTGGCTGGTTGGCTTGCAAATCACTTTGGTACTGAGTGCAGGGGTAATAAATGGTTTTTACCCTTGTTGTGCGAGTAAAGGGCGTCCGAACTGTGCTTGGCATGCCCTGATTGAGGGCAGTCATCCTCAACTGAACTGCCCTCACTAAGCAGAGGGTAGGGGTGCCTAAAGCCAGTGACAGTAGATGGAGGCCGGTGCTTGTATGTGGTGATGTGGGCTCTGTCCAACGAGTCCTCCCAGGAACTATTTGATTTGACGCTTCCCTTCTCTACTGTTTAATCCCAGAGCCGAATAGACTCAACGGGGAGTGTTTTGTTACGGATCACAGGAGCTGAAATTACTGATAATCTGCTCTGGGTGCTAACCCTAACACCTGCCACAGGGCAGCGTCTCCAGTGAAAGAGGCTGACTAGCCTGTCCCAGCCGTGAGGCCCCTCCCACTAGCTGCTGAGGTCAGTGAGAGCTGGGTTAAGGGGCAGGACTTCAGGAGATCGCTGAGGTTGCAGTAGAACGATGCAGCGGGGAACGCCGCAGGGGCAGGACGATTGATGGTGCAGTGGCCAGGGGTGGAATGAATGATGGAGCCGTGGTGGCAGCTGGCAGCCGCTGGGGTGGGAGGTGCACTCACGCGAATGCATCTCTGACTTCTGGATCTTCGCTGACCCAAGACAACAACCGTGAGTGGGGTGCGGTGGAGGGAGAGGGGAGAGGCAAGTTAAAGGAACATTTGTTTGTCGGACTTTCACACTGCAAGGTGAGAACCTGAGGCAAAGGACATGGCCCAGCGTCCTTTGGGGTGTGTGTTTTGCTCATGGTCGTGTGGTTGCGGATCATACTTGTGGCATTTTCCCAAATTAATGCTGGATTCCTTTTCTTTCTTTCTTTCTTTCTTTCTTTCTTTCTTTCTTTCTTTCTTTCTTTCTTTCTTTCTTTCTTTCTTTCTTTCTTTCTTTCAATGAAAAGGGGTTTTTTTGCTATATACTGACTCAGCGCTTGTGAGAGGGGAAGTATTGCCTCTTAGAAGTGCCCAGAAGTGTTGTTTATGTAACCCACACACCTTCTGGGTGTGGTGTTCTGTCCCATCTAGTGGCACTGAGACCACTTAAAGAGAGAGATAAAATGAGTCTGCTCTACAGCCTTTGCTAACAGCCAGTTGGCTTTTAGTTCATGCGGTAGAGGCTCCTGCACTAAGCTTCAGAGACTTCCCAGTTGAAATCCCAGACAAACCCCGACTTGTAATGCTAACACACCACGGTCGTCAGCAGGCGGGATCGAACCTGGGGCCTCGGGAGCTGAGTGCATGAGCCTCTACAGTCAACTGCCTGTTAGCTAAGGCTGTAGAGCAGACTCATTTTATCTCTCTCTTTAAGTGGTCTCGGTGCCACTAGATAAGACAGAACACCACACCCAGAAGGGGTGTGGGTTACATTTACTTTTCACAGATTACTGGGTGACAGCTCGAACCGGTGTGAATTGCAGTGTTAAGAGGAACCCCTAGATATTGAACCCGGCCCTGGTTGCTGCCGACTCCACCTGGCAAAAGTAAAGTAACTGAATGACAAGAGGGAGTTGACCAGAGGTTTCTGGGATCCCAGAGACCTGGATGACCTGTTCTCCTGGAACTGGACAAGGCATTCTGGACAAACCGAGTGGCAAAGGTCTCAGAAGGAATCCCAGCAAAACTCACCAGGTTGCTGGTCATCTCCAGAAGGCACCCTGTGTCTGAGGCTGTTGCGGAGGTAGTGAGATGCCCCAGTCCTGGAGAAGCCTCTTCCCTGATCTACGATAACAATAAATGAGGCCTTAATCTCAAAGGTCCTCATCTATCTGTAAAATGGGGCTAATAATACTTCCTTTGCCTGTTGATTTAGATCTTCAGGGCAGGGATTGTCCCAGGCCCTAATGAAATATAAATAATAAATCCTCTGGCCATTGGTACACTGTCCGTCTGCACATCACTACCACAGCAGAAGCCGCAGCATGGCCAACATGTCACAAATGAGGTAGATGCGTTATAAATAAATCATCCAATCTGGGCAGGAGTCTTTCAAAAATCTTTCCCTCTCTATCCCTCCCATTCTCCTCTTTAAACTTCTGCCCATTTCTATGCATGTAACAAACTCTATGTAATCTCGGGCTTCCAATTTTTGTTATTTCTTGAAATCATGAGGACTTTTTCATAGGCGGCTGAGCTTCATCCCAGATAAAAACGACCCCACTGCCACCGTAACAATGATAGTCAGCCGTTGTTAAGGGGAGTCCTGACGAATAAAATCGAGAGGGAGAACAGTGGATTGCTTCTTACGAATCCTTAGCAGTTGTGTATTCTAGTGACCCAGCATTCTGATGGTTGCTTTTATAAATGCTGAGTCCCCAGATCAGCACTGAAAACACCACTGAGAGAAGGGGCCCATGAAATGTACTTATAAAAAGCATATAATATGCTCTGCTTCACACAATTGCCATTCACCCTAGCCACTAAATCAGTTAAACCTGACCAAAGTCGGTGGGGCTCTTTCCATTAACTTCACCGAGCTTTGGATCAGGCCTTGAATGCTTTCCAGGAGGACCATTATGGGCAGTGGTTTTCTTCCTTGCAAGTGACTGTGCATTTGATATTATTATTTGATGAGTGCTTGGCGCCAGAGAGAACTTGCGGGGAACACAGTCCCACCACCTAAGAGTTTACAGCTTAAAAGATAAACTGCACTGACTATAGTTCTGATACATTAAGCACTCGGTATTTAGGGGCTGGATCAATTGCAGAATTGTGCAGGTGTTTCCTGTGAGGTTTTAAACATGTTTTATTCAAATAATTAGCACTTCCTCAGTGTTATGCCTTCCACGCTCCAGTTGCAAATTGTATATTTCTCAGCACTTTTCTGCATTTCTACATGAGGAAATTGATCAGCAAAACTATAGTGGCAGAACTATAATTATATCTAGAGAGGCGCTCTAGTGGTATAATTATACTGCTGTAATTCTGTTAGTTTCCCCACGTAGATAAGCCCTCAGTCTAGTTAGCTTTAATTCAGACAAAGAAAGAAAGAAAGAAAGAAAGAAAGAAAGAAAGAAAGAAAGAAAGAAAGAAAGAAAGAAAGAAAGAAAGAAAGAAAGAAAGAAAGAAAGAACAAATGTAAAGTCTCCATAAAAGACAGTGCACGATATGTGTTACTCTAACAGCCATCTTGGACTGATTTCACCTATCTAACTAGATAGATAACACAAGAACCACTGGTCATGCAATGACATTACTAGGCAGCAGTTTTAAAACAAACACGAGGAAGTATTTCATCACACAACACACAGTCAACCTGTGGAACTTGTTGCCAGGGGATGTTGTGAAGGCCAAAAGTATAACTGGGTTCAAAAAGAATTAGACAGGTTTATGGCAGATGGGTCCATCAATGGGTATTAGCCAAGATGGTCAACCCCATGCTCTGGATGTTGCTGAAACTGCCAGAAGCTGGGACTCGATGACAGGGGGTGGATCTTGATAGTTGCCTAATTTTGTTCATTCCCTCTGAAATATCTGGCATTAGCCACTGTCTGAAGACAGGTTACTGGGTTAGATGCACCATTGGTCTAACCCAGTATGGCCATTCTTATATATGGTACTTATGTATACCTCTGTACTACCATAATATTTATCTGAGCATCTCACAACCTTTAACTTCTGTGAGGCAGGGCAGTGTTATTATCTCCATGGGGAACTGAAGTGCTAAAGAGACGAGCTCAAAGTCAGACAGAAAGTCTGTGGCACAGTGGGGAACTGAATCTGGCTTTCCTAAGTTGCAGGCTCCTAAAGGCACAGCACCTAATCCCCACCCTCCGTAGTTACACAGTTGTATACACCACGGACAGGAGGTAGCTTGGCCCTTAAAAGCTTCACAGAAGTTATGAGAGGGCATCTGAAAGGGGAGAGGATGGTTGTTTGCCACAGTGAGGACATGTCTAGACTAGGATAAATGGTTGTGTTTTAAAACATGTTAGGTTTATGTAACACAATTTTAAACAGGACACCTACCCTAAACATGGTCTACAATTGGTCACATCCACATTTGGTCAATTCAATCTGCAGTCTAGCAGTACTCTTGGATACCTCGCTCTCACATTGCAATGGCCATGAGCAATGCTTTCTATTGTCTCCGGCTGGCTAGGAGACTCCATCCCATCCTGGTGGGTGGAGACCTGATCTTAGTTATTCATGCCTTCATCACATCTCGGCTGACTACAGCGATACGATATACCTGGGCATGAGGCCTTCAGCGCTTAGGAAAGTCCAACTAGTACAGAATGCTGCAGCCAGCACATCCCTCAGCCCACGCTGCTTCCCGCAGCCCCCATTGGCCTGGAACGGCGAATTGCAGCCAGTGGGAGCTGCGATCAGCCAAATCTGCGGACCATGCAGGTAAACAAACTGTCCCAGCCCGCCAGCGGATTTCCCTGATGGGCTGCATACCAAAGGTTGCTGATCCCTGTTATAAACTGTAATCAAGTCACCCTTTAACCTTCTCTTTGTTAAGATAAATAGATTGAGCTCCTTGAGTCTATCACTATAATTCTGAAACAAAAAAGGTTTTTTGGGGGGGAAGTCCTCTTTCTCTCACTTTTTTACTTTTTCCCCCACTGGAAAAAGGGAGAGGAGAAGGGGAAAGGTTTACAGCAAAGACAGACAAATTGGAGGGGAAAACCCTTTCATTCCCCTCCTTTAATTCCAGTGGGAAAAAAGGAAAAAAGTGATGTGTGTTGAGTTTTTTCCTTCCAAAATGAAGTACGTTAAAAAAATTTATTTTTTTAGGAACTTCATATAAGGTCCCCTAAATATGTCAATTTTTTGGAATAAAATTAAAATGTTTTTTGTCAACATTTTTTGCAAAAAAGAATTACCATTTTTGGCCAGTTCTACTGAGCACTTATCCTAAGGTTTAGCAAAGGATCTGAGCTTTACAAAGTAGGTTAAGTTATCATCATTAGTGGAGACACAGTGAGTTTAAATGATTTACCTATAGTTGTTGCACACTAAACGGGTGTCAGAGCCAAGAAGGAACTAGAAGTCTTCAGACTTTTTGCCCCATGGTCCAACCTCTGGATCTCCTAGAAGGGGCATGATGTGGTGGGGAACCTGAAGTGATTATTGGCAGTTCCATTGGTATGGTTTGTTTGCATGTGAAGATATTAAAAAGGATTAGCTTCAGCCAGTTGGGCCAAAGCAAGTTTGCCTGTGTCAATTATCCACCAGTAAGTGCATTGTCAGAATTCTAAGGGTCTTGGAGACAACTAGGAAATACTGTCTTGGGCTTGGTCTACACTACAGTAGAACCTCAGAGTTATGAACACCAGAGTTACAAATTGACCAGTCAACCACACACCTTGTTTGGAACTGTAGTTCCACAATCAGGCAGCAGCAGAGACAAAAAGAAAAGAAAAGAAGCAAATACAGCACAGCACTGTGTTAAATGTAAATTACTAAAAAACTAAAGGGAAAGCAGCATTTTTCTTCTGCATAGTAAAGTTTCAAAGCTGTATTAAGTCAATGATCAGCTGTAAACCTGTGAAAGAACAACCAGAACATTTTGTTCAGAGTTACGAACATTTCAGATTTACGAACAACCTCCATTCCTGAGTGTTCGTATCTCTGAGGTTCTACTGTACATACTTTGGTATAACTATGTCACTCAGAGGTGTTGATTTTTCACAGTCCTGAACCTTAACCCCCCCATGTAGACAGTGCTAAGTTGGCAGGAGAGCTTCTCCCATTGACATAGCTACTGCCTCTCACGGAGGTGGAGTTAGTAAGCTGACGAGAAAACTCTTTCCCATTGGCTTAGAGCATCTTCACCAGGCGCACTACAGTGGCCCAGCTGCATCGATGCCGCTGTACCAATGTACATTTGTAGCGTAGACCTGCCCTAGGTGTTATTCTATGTAAGATAAGCTTATTGAAGGGAACTTCTCTTGATAACCTTTTCCATGCTCCAGCCACTAGACCAGCATGTCTCCCAGTGATGGTACTATCTTAGATGATGGTTTTGGATATTGATATTATAAATGTTGAACTATTTGTTTATAGACTTCTCTCCCCAGACCATTAATGAATGAGAAAATACTAAGATTGTTAATTGGGTTTCTAACTGTGCTAATTCAGAGCTAAGAGCCCAATCCAATGCCCAGTGATGTCAACAGAAGTCCTTCCATTGTTTTCAATGCCCATTGGATCTGGACCCAAATCCTGCAAGTTTCTGGGGAGTCAAGTGCTCAGCTTTGCTCTGGATCTGACCCTCAATATGTTGGCAGCTGTGGATACCTGGCTCGATTCTCCCCTCATTTTCACCCATGTAAATAAGGAGCAACTCCAAGAAAGCCAATGGTGTAACAGAAGACTGGGGTCTCCAGTTTCTACATTATAAATACTGTGTGCTAAAGCCTGGGTTATTCTGTACAAATATGTGATTTCATTAATGCGGCTGTGCGTGTATTTCTTTTTTTAATTAAGGGTACAGAAACCTTTCGCCATTGATTTCTCTTGAACGAACAGGATTTGTGATTGGGTGCATTTATCTCAGCAGTTTTCTTTTACACTAATGAAAGTCTTCCATGCATGACAGTTTCACGCCCTGCTGGAGTATACATTAACTCAGGGTTAGTGGTGACCAGCAACTTCTCAGATGTGACAGGGAGTCCTTCTGCTTAAGTACTGCTACAATATGGCTCAATCAGTCCTCTGGCAGTGCAAGTGGAAAATGATTGCTCCATGCTAGGAATCGGCATCTGGTAGAATACATTAGAGCCCTTAATAAACAGGAAAAAATTTGAAACACAGGATTTGAAAAATCCATCAAACCAAGGGGTCCATCAAGTTTGCTCTGCTGCCTCTGATTGTGGCCACCATCTATGGCCATGTCTACACTAGAGAGATTACAGCAGCACAGCTATACTCAGAAAGCTGCACCACTGTGAGATCTCTCATGTAGCCTCTCTATGCCAAGAGGAGAGAGCTCTCTTGTTGACATAATTAAACTGCCTCCAACCAGCAGCAGTAGCTATGTCGGTGGGAGAGCGTCTCCTGCCAACATAGAATCACAGGACTGGAAGGGACTGCGAGAGGTCATCTAGTCCGGTCCCCTGCACTCATGGCTGGACGAAGTATTATCTAGACCAGTGGTTTTCAAACTTTTTTTCTGGTGATCCAGTTGAAGAAAATTGTTGATGCCCACGACCCAATGGAGCTGGGGATGAGGGGTTTGGGGCAGAGGGTTGGGGTGCGGGGGTGAGGGCTGTGGAGTGGGGCTGGGAATGAGGGGTTCAGGGTGTGGGAGGGGGCTCTGGGTTGGGGCAGGGGGGTCGGGTGTGAGAGAGGATTAGGGCTCTGGGCTGGGGGTGCAGGCTGTGGGGTGGGGCCGGGGACGAGGGGTTTGGGGTGCAGGAAGGGGCTCCGGGTTTGGGGGGGCTTAGGGCTGGGGCAGGGGATTGGGGCACGGGGTTACGTCAGGCAGCTGCCTGTCAGTGGTGCAGTTGGGGTGCAGAGGCAGGCTTCCTGCCTGTCCTGGCACCGTGGACCATGCTGCGCCCTGGAAGCGGCCAGCAGCAGGTCTGGCTCCTAGGCAGAGACGCGCAAGCAGCTCTGTGCGGCTCTCGCCCGCAGGCACTGCCCCCCCCCAGCTCCCACTGGCCAATGTGTATGTGGAGCTGGTGCTCGGGGTGGGGGCAGCATGCTGAGCCCTGTGGCCCCCCCGCCTAGGAGCCGGACCTGCTGCTGGCCGCTTCCGGGGCACAGCGCGGTGTCAGAACAGGTAGGGACTAGCCTGCCTTAGCCGGGCAGCACCACCAACAGGACTTTTAACAGCCCAGTCAGCAGCGCTGACCAGAGCCGCCGCGTCCCAGTGCCTCCCATTCTGAGACCCAGTAGTGGGTCGCCACCTGCTGTCTGAAAACCACTGATCTAGACCACCCCTGACAGGTGTTTATCTAACCTGCTCTTAAAAATTTCCAAGGATGGAGATTCCACAACCTCCCTAAGCAATTTATTCCTGTGCTTAACCACCCTGACAGTTAGGAAGTTTTTCCTAATGTCCACCCTCAACAGCCCTTGCTGCAATTTAAGCTCCTTGCTTCTTGTCCTGTCCTCAGAGGTTAAGAAGAACAATTCTTCTCCCTCCTGCTTGTAACAACTGTTTATGTACTGGAAAACTGTTATCATGTCCCCTCTCAGTCTTCTCTTTTCCAGACTAAACAAACCCAATTTTTTCAATCTTCCCTCATAAGTCATATTTTCTAGACCTTTAATCTTTTTTTTTTTTTTTTTTTTGCTGTCCACACCGGTGCTTCTGTCAGTGTAACTTATGTCGCTCAGGGGTGTGTTTTTTCAGACCCCTGAGGGATATAAGTTATACTGACAAAAGTGCCAGTGTAGACATAGCCTATGTCAGGTTGGATCCTATAATGTGCTGAGTGTCTGTGAGTCTCCCGTTGACTTCAACACTGGCCCTTTCTGATCATATGGAACTTGAACTTCAAGACTTTATTTTTGCTCTGTTTGTTGGTGGGTAATTGTAATATGGAATCTCATACAATACTCTGCACAGCCCACTCTTATAGTAACTTTTGGAAATGATTTTGCGAACCACCCAGAAGAGCTTGAGCACAGAGTGATCCAGACACTTGCATCAGCCAGGGAATCAATCAGGACTGGGGAAATCGGATTGCTTTTCAGCCCCCTGATGCCATAGCAATGGTGTAAATGGATCAGAATGCAGCCCAGAATCAGGGCCACGGGGATTGAAGCCCAGACCTTCAGTACCAAGAGGACAACCCTCTACGGCTTGAACTAAAGTATCTCTCTGAGCACGTTGGAGGATACAGAAGATAAGAATAATATATAATAACCACAAAATATGTAACAACTGCCTATAGAGTGCACAAGAACAACAAAAATCCACTGTAGAAATGTTCAGTACAGTCTACTCCAGAACACATCAGTCACACAGCTTTAACACTGTGGTCCAAAAGGCCAGATCCTCAGCTACTGGAAATTGGCCTAGCTCTGTTGACTTTAATATAGCTGGCTGATTTAACTGGCTAGGGCTGGGAGCACTGTGCATGGTGGAGGGTCTCATGCCTTCCCAGGGAGGCTGTGTTTATATTTCTTTTCGTTTATTTTTTTACGGAAAACACGAAGATCAGCTGTAGGCTGGGGTGGGGGTGGGGCACTGAAGATGCTGTGCCTAGGGGCAAGTAAATCCAGCCCTGGATGTACCATAATCGCCCGGACTGGAATTTGGTTTAGCTATTGGACTGACTCATGCAAAATGTGCCATGGGATCTTTCATAACGAATGGTCAGGATGTTGGTTTTACAATTCATCCGAAAAGATGGCACCTCCAGCAGCACAGGGCCTCATAATATGATACTGGGGTACTGATTTAGAAAGAAAATCGCCCCCTACTGAATCACTAGCTCCACTTCCTGCTGCATCCTCCGTTTGCCTTGAAGATCTCCCATCGGGTCACAGTTTGGCAACAGGATCCATATATGTGCATCTGAAGGCGGAGTTTAACTCTTAGGTCTTGTCTATACTTACAGCACCACTGTAGCACTTAGTGAAGACGCTACCTACGCCAACAGAAAAGCTTCTCCCGTTGGTGTAGGTACTTCACCTCCCTGAGAGAAGCCCTCTCATCGACACAGCGCTGTCTACCCTAGGGGTTAGGTCAGTATGGGGGGTAGATTTGCTATACCCTTGAGTGATGTAGTTATACCGACGTAAGTTGGTAGTGTAGATCAAGGCTTGGCTTGTGATGTCAGAGCTCCACACGATGAGCTGTATTAAACCATGTCACCTTCCCCCCATTTCTGGAGACTACTTCCTTGGCAGCTATATTTTCGGAGAGGTTTGCTGAGACCCAAAAGAGAAGTGGGCACCTGCTACATGAAGTGGAAACTATGGACCTACTTCTTCTCTCCCACCAGAGGGAATCAGGAATAATTCCACAGAATTCCGGGGTTTTACACACATGTAAAGTCCAAGTGAGTGAGAGAGGAATCAGACTCTATATGTTTTCCACCCAAAATGATGTTTAAACTATTTGATTAAATATAGAGGACTTTGCGAAAATTCAGTTCTTCATTCAAACTTGCTCTGTCTTGACCTGGATCCAGAGGAACACTGAGAAATTTTTAGCTCCATCTCTATTTGGATATTTGTAAGATTCATGTAAGTCTGTAATATCTGAAAGGATAAATTCTGGGCTGTGATTTTTTTTATTAAGAGCACTGAGACATACCTTAAACAGTCTCCAGGGAACCATGTTTGTTACCACACTTAAAGAATATGCAATAGCTTTATCTCCTCCCCAGGCCTTCAGATGAGAACAAATGGTGTTTTGAAGACTGTTAAAAATTATTTATGAAGATAATCACAGTAATTTCTCCCCACTCCATATTCTTCTCTCTACTCAAATCACTGGATACAAAAGAGCCCCATGGGCTAATATGTATTTACTTGTCAAGAAATGATAATGTAGTATGAAACAGCACTAAAGATCTAACCAAAAATTCACTAAAGCTGGGAAATTCAAATTTAAATAAAAGCATTTGCTGTCAAAGGCCAAAATGTAATTGGCCAACATTTGTACAGTACTTAGAAAATATGAAGCATTAGGTTTTAGATTGAATCTGTTCTTTCTGCTGAGACAAATACTTTCGGTACCAAATTCACCAGCCCCCACCACTTTAACCAAAAAAGCAACTTCATTAGATGTGAATAAGTAGCAGACTATTACAGATACTGAGGGTGGACACTAGAGAGAGACATTATTGCACACCCCAAGCCATCCTGCAGCTTGAAAACTTGGATTTAGGAGTTCAGCAAGTCGGCTGGATGGATCCAGACTGTGGCCAAAAAAGGGAAGATGCAATAATCCGACCTTCTCTGTCTTCCATGGATCCATAGGTTTTAAGGCCAGAGGGGATTTTTATGATCATTTAATCTAACCTCCTCAGGGATAATCAGTTTTTTTTTGTCAAGGTCCAAATTTCTTGCTCAAGGTATGGTCAAGCTCTGGACGCAAGAGAAAATAATACAAAAATATTAACAATAATGATAATAATAAGTAAATATAAAGATTTCATGGTCTGTTCACAAGGGTCTGGCGGTCCGGCTTTGGCCTGTGGTCTATCTATTGACTCCCCTGAAACTCCTGCATAACACAGACCAAAAGAAGCTGTGAGGGGTTACCCCCCACTTGGGGGTGCCACCTGATGTACTGTGGTCCTACTGAGCCCACCCATTCCACCAGCCTGGGCTCCCTCACCCCTGTCCTGCTGTGCCAGGCCCTCAAGCCTCCTCTAGCAAACACACAGATAGGGAGCCACGCAGCTGCAGAAAGACACAGAAACTGAAATCAGCTCTGCATGGGAAGAATCAGCTTGGGGATTGCTCAGCACTCAAGTGAACACCCCCTCTGAGATGCAAACCCAAAATTGTATTGTCTTGCGCTGCACGGAGAACTGTACAGCGTAAACGCATGAAAATTGCCCCCTCCCTCAATGTGGAAGAAGATATGCCCAGGTTTTTTGTCCCCCAGTTATGAATTGCACAAACTGGTTTAGAGAAAACAAAACTAGTTTAACAACTACAAAGTATAGAGTTTAAGTGATTATAAGAGATAGCAAACAGAACAAAGCAGATTACTGAGCAAATAAAGCAAACACACAAACTAAGCTTAATACACTAAAGAAGCTGGCTACAGGTAGTACTTTCTCACTCTAAATGTTGTTTTAAGCAGGTTGCAGAATTTCTTGAAGACAAACTCTTGCGTGCAGCTTAGAATTCCAGCTATTCCTTTCACAGGCCAGACACCTTCTAACCTAGGTCCAGTCCTTCCTTCCCAAGATCAGTCTTAGGTGTTTTCAGCAATCATCTTGGGCAGGGATTCATTGAAGAACCTGATTAACTCACTCGCCAGCCTTAAATAGGATTTGCATATGGCGGGAATCCTTTGTTTCCCAGTTTGATCCCCACCCCCTACCATTGGAAAAATACTAGCCGTCCAAGATGGAGTCCAGTACCAGGTGACATGATCAAATGACCCTGCTGTGTCAAAGCTGCCATAAGTCCTAAGGAAGACTTCCAGGGAAGGTGGGAAATTAGCATCTTCAAAGTCCTGTTGTTCTCCCTAATGGCCCATCCAGACTGATTGCATTCTGTCTGGTGGGCGCTCCCCAGGTGTAAACCCAGTTGTAATTGTTACATAGTCAATATTCCTAACTTCAGATGCAGAAATGATACATGCATACAAATAGGATAATCATAACCTTTCTGATGATACCTCACATGACCCATCTTGCATAAAACACATCTTAATTATGCCAAAATCATTTTATAACAATATTTCTATGAAGAATATGGGGCGTAGCATCACAGAAGCTTGCCCGATAATTTCTGCATCAAACCATAACTTTTGTTTGAGCTAGATTATCTCTTTTCGGGGTATGTCTGCATTGAAATTGAGAGATGGGATTGTAGCATGTGTAGACATACCCAAACTAGCTTTGATCTAGCTAGGTCAAAGCTACCTTGAGTAACAATATCAGTGAATCCAGGATGGCATGAGTCAGCCGCATCCATGATTCGGGGTGCATACTCAAGCAGGCAGCCAGTGCTTCTACCTTGGCTGCTGTGGCTCCACTCCCATTGTTTCTTGAGCTAGCTTTGAGCTAGCTGGATCAAAGGTAGCTCGGGTATGTCTACATGTGCTGCAATCTCACCTCCCAAGTGCAGTGTAGATGTAGCGTTAGCAAGACATCCAGTCTTGCTTTAAGACTTCAAGTGATGAAGACTCCACTGGGGATCTCCTTTGCTTCTGCACCAAATGGCAACGAAACAATTACTTTATAGAGGTGCTCTGTGCCTGACAGAGCTCTCCTCCCTGTCTGTTAGTACTAACCACAGAGCTGGAGGTACTCAATAGTCCCTTTGCACCACTGGGCCATTCTAGTGATTACTGCTCATTCTTACTTTAGTGCCTAAGAGCTAAGACTAGGGTCCCTTTGTGCTGGGTGCTGTCTAGATTTCCCCTCTTTCTGCTGATGAAAGGACTTGATCCCATTGGGAGACATCCCATTTGTGTCTTTTCATTGATTTTAATGGGCTTTGGAGCAGGCCCCAAAAGAAGTTCCGTCCTGTTCAGTTACTTATATTGTGAGCTCTTCCAAAGTGGGACCAACTCTGCCCTGTGCATTCCTACCCACAGCTGCACTCTCTAGCCATCTCCATAGTACGAATCATAACAATAATTCAACTGTACTTAGTGGTAAGTTTTTTAAAAATACCTCTGTTAAAAACCATGCCTCAAAGAACAGGCAGGGGGCCAGATCCTTAGCTGGTGTACACCAGCACAGCTGCCTGGACGTCAAACGAGCGATGTTGATTTACACCAGCTGAGGATTTGGCCCAGAGTGTTTGTAACACATGCAGAACAAAACAGATTTCTTATTTCAAATACACACCTGTGGCTGACATTGTCTTTAGTCTGTCCCAGGGAACAAGTGGGAAATCAGTAAGTGTTTCACGTTTTCCTGGCAATTAGAAATTCCATGAAATGTGTGTCTCAGATGAAGAGAGATGAAGAGAATCATCATTTTCATACTGTTAGCTCAATTGTGAGTTGCACTCAAAGGGAAAGTCCACACAGTACCATAATCAAATGGAAATAAATGCTTCATTAGCAATAAAAGCTTCAGGTTATGTCACTCTATAACCTTTTGTTCAAACCCAGTGTTTGGCATTTGCATAAGTACTCAGATGTGTCTATCTCAGGGCTATTGAAATGCTGTGACTCACCAATCTAGAGAGCTCTTATAAACAGTAGTTTTATCCCCCTTTCTTGCGATTTGTTTTCATGGAAACACAGCTGCGTGCCCATGGAAAAGTCAAAGAGAGCAAAAAACACCCCCAAAACGGTGGCATTCCTGGGTTCAGTGTACATTGCTTCCACAGCTCAAAACTTAGCTGCAGCTCGGAACCGTGCATCTGTTTTATGTAATACAGTGCGGGAGGCCAAGCTGTCTATGAGTTAGTGCACCAGACTCTGGGGGTATGTCTACACTGCAGCTGGGCACAAGTTTCATGCTGGCAGGGCTTGAGCTAGAGTGCTAAAAATAGCAGTGTGGATCCCTGACACCTGTTTGTGACCCCCCCTGGGTGAGAATCCCCGCCAACCCAGGTTTCAGAGTAGCAGCCATGTTAGTCTGTATCTGCAAAAAGAACAGGAGGACTTGTGGCACCTTAGAGACTAACCAATTTATTTGAGCATAAGCTTTCGTGGGCTACAGCTCACTTCATCAGATGCCAGCCAACCCAGTAATTTTCCAAGTGTTTGGCTGTAGAAAGCCAATTCCAAGCTGGCATGTATCTTCAGCAATGCTCCATTTTCCTTTTGTCAAGTGATGGGTAGGTGCATTCCCAATTTGGTCAGCGCTGGACAGGAGTCTTTCATGAAAGGCGATCTGCTGCTGGCAAGATTGAAACTCCTGTCTGAGGCTGGCCTTGGTTCAGCATGACATGTGGACATTTTAATTTAAAAACCTCCCGAGAGATGTCAAATAATCAATACTTTGTTCTCCAAAAGCCCATCAGAGATGCCTGGCTTAGAAGCAGAAATGCCTTTTCATGACAGTTCACCAGGCCACAAATAAATAAACAAACAAACAAATCCTCATGGAGCAAAATAAATAAAAAGGTAAGTTTGGGAGATGGCTGCTTAGAAACTCAAGCTTCCTGAAAACGACATTCCAGGCATATGTTTGGGGACAAAAGACCAGGCTTTATACTGTCCCCAATACAGTGTTGTAAATTACATCACATCAGTTTCTTTACCGCTCAGCTTCTGAGCATGATCTCTTCTTTCACTTTAACATCCAGTGCACTGAAACAGAGACAAACTTTCCCATGGTGCCTAGATACCTAAATAACATTAGCTCAGTGCTCCCAGAGCTTTCTGGGATGTACTATAGGGAATGCTACCCATGGTGAGTTAGCTTTGTCTGGTTATCCAAGGCACAGCTGGAAAGTTTTAAGGTGATCACTGTATAAATATATGAAAAGACAGCTTGAATCCTGGTTGTGACTCTGTGTGAAGGGGGTTATAGAGCAAAACATAAGATATATTCAGTATGAGTTCAATCCTTGTAGGGAGCCATTTAGGGATCTGGGGCAAAAATTGGGGATTGGTCCTGCTTTGAGCAGGGGGTTGGACTAGATGACCTCCTGAGGTCCCTTCCAACCCGGATATTCTATGATTCTATAAAAATGCACTATTATAGGCCAGATCCTGAGCTGGTGTAAATCAACATAGTTCAGTTGGTTTCAATGGCAAATGCGGATTTGTACCAGCTGAGGACCTGGCCAATATATTAACATTATATCCACTGAGGGTCCTGTCCTGCAATGAGCAAGCTTGAGCCGACACTTGATATGGGGATGGCAGGTGGAGACATGACAGGATCAGGACCTGAGCTTGTAGGGTCTCCTGTTAGGGACCATGTAAAGCTTTTCTGTTAGGGGCATGTGTATATACAACAACTTGCCCGAAGAGGACCTTACCCTGATTGGGGCCTCTAGGGGCTACCTTCCTGTCACTATTGAAAAATAATAATCTTTACAAAGGATGTGGATATATATTTTACTGTTGCCTATTAATAGGTATTCCAGTAAATTAATGAAAGGAAAAATAGACAGCTATCTGGTAGAGGTATCCTCTTAAAATTCTGGCAGCTTGGAGTGACTTGACACTTCCACTTCAGAGAGCAATAAATGTTCAGAGCTCGTCTCATTTTAGACTAAAGATGTCTTGGCGGCGTCATGCTAAAATAATTAATTCAATCCAAAGTAACCTTTAATTCAGCTGCTTGAGTATCTGTATGTAGAAATGGGGAGGTTTTAAGGTACAAATTCTGGACCATACTACACAAGTGTCACTCTGCTGCTGAGTGACCCTGGGCAAGGCACTGTACTCCTCTGTGCCTCAGTTTCCCCATTTGTAAAATGATACTGACTCCCTTTGTAAAGCGCTTGGAGATCTATTGATGAAAGTGCTGCATAAGATCCCTGTAGTATTGTTATTATTCACTGGTAGTGCATCAGGGCAAGTAAAAATCAGAGTAAAATAAATTTGCCTCATATTCACCTTCTGATGCTGTATTGCTTAGAGGTATACTTTCCACTAGGGGGCATCAAAGTGTAGGCCTTCATTGAACAGCCCAGCAGCCAGGGCAGATACAAGGGGGAACTCTACCGTTGCCTTTCTACACTTGGGGTAGGAACAGTGCAGCTGCATGGATGGTGCAATCAGAATAAAGCTCCAGGGTAAACAAGGGGTAAGAATTACTTTCCAAAGGGCTTGTCTCTCGCTCCCATTGGCTCTGGTGCAGGATCAGGCCCTAACAAGCATAGCTGAAAGTAAGAAGAGTACAGTGCCCCTCTGAAAAATTTGACCTAAAGCACAGGTGTGAGGGGTCTCAAAGTAAAACCCCTGTGAAATTATTGAATTCCCCTTTTTTTAATACAAAACCATCAGTTGTCCCAGAGTAACTTGACACAGGGTGCAGATTTGCAAGCATGGGTTAGTATTTGAGTTCGCAACAAAACTGAACCCAGGTGAGTTTAATGTTTGCAGCACTATTAAAGCCACATAAAACACACAATACTAAGCACTATTCCTTTAAAACAAGCTGTAAGAAATGAATCCCCCTTTCATGCACCCTTTTGTATCCTGTACTGACATGTTTACTTGCAGTACATTATTCCATCACTAGATGTCCTCAGTGCTGTATAGAGGTCCAGGCTGGATGTGTTCTCTGGTACACAAGGGAGACAAAGCTGGAACTCAAGCTGTGAGGAGTTCATAGTTGGTTATTCCTTTTTAAAAATAAACAGCTCTTGTTTAAGTGTGGTGGATTCCTATATTATGACAATGTCCTGTTCTACAGATATTACATGAATAGACCCCAAGCAGGGACAAATTTGTCCTAACCTCTTTGAAGGATGAATCTAGGACCTTCACACCCTGCTGCAGGGGTTCACATACACAAGCAGTTTCTTCCTGGAGAGTGAAAAGCAAATAGAGATCAGAAATATATTCCCTTCTTTCCTCTTCGATTGGATATTCAGCCCAATGGGAGGAAAGAATCCCACTTTGAAATTCATCAAGTTGTTTTTCTCTTTCTTTTTTAAATGGGTATTTGAATTCTACCTTGGAGCACAAGGCAGCATAAAGTACAACAGAAATACGACTGTAGGAGACAATGTAGGAAAATGCTATATTAAAAAAAAAGAAGCTGAGAAGGAGAAACATTTGGGGAATGAAAAGTAGGGCAGATTCTGAAATATTCTCAAAACTGTCTACCACCATCTGTCAGGGGTCTGTGTTGCTAGGGATTTATTGTCTCCTATCTGTAAAATCCTCTGGCTAGTGAAGACAAATTTGGGGAAAGATGATTAAACTACTTTCCCCTCATCCACCCTCACTTTAATGAAAAAAAGGAATCAGTCGGGGATTGTGTCAATCTGTGAAGTGCCCAGGAAATCTAATCAACGACTGTAATATTCCCCATTTAACATGCCGCAAAGTAGCCTCAATTTGTCCATTTTCATATTGACAAGCCATGAAACACGATTGCATCTTCTTAACCCAAGGATCTGTGCAGATTACACCACCATTAAGAAATTAGATTAAGCTACACTGGAGAAAAATAGTACAGTTCAGCGAGGAAGTCCACTAATCCCATTGAGCATTGTGCTGCAGAATCTTGCATCCTACAGCAAGTGGCTCACAAAGGCCTGTGCCAAGTTGAATTATGCACAGTTCAGATCAGGTGCTCCCATTGACTGAACTCTGCACCGTTTTTTTAATCCTACCACTTTATGTTAAGGTTCCATTTATAAATAAGTTATAATGGGTTAATAAATAATAGAAGCAATAAGTATGTTACAAGTAGTATGTGTTATAGATGGCTACAAGCATATCTGTTGGAGAGGTTAGAGATGGTTATCGCCATGGTTATAGACTTCCTGTTGACTAGAGCTGGGTAGAAAATGATTTTTTTTTCCTTGTGGAAAACTGATTTTTCAATGAAAATTAAACTATGAAAAAATGTTAACTAAAGAATGAAAAATTTAAATTCAGACATACCACAGCAGTGCCTCATGGGAGTTGTAGTTCAGGTGCCTTCTGTCCCCACTCACTTCTATAAGTTGGGCTCCCTGCTTGGACTACATCTCCCATGCTGCACCACAGTCTCCCTTCTTGGATCATAGAATCATAGAATATCAGGTTTGGAAGGGACCTCAGGAGGTCATCAAGTCCAACTCCCTGCTCAAACCAGGACCAATCCCCAACTAAATCATCCCAGCTAGGGCTTTGTCAAGCCTGACCTCAAAAACCTCTAAGGAAGGAGATTCCACCACCTCCCTAGGTAACCCATTCCAATGCTTCACCACCCTCCTAGTGAAAAAGTTTTCCTAATATCCAACCTAAACCTCCCCCACTGCAATTTGAGATTATTACTCCTTGTTCTGTCATCTGGTACCACTGAGAACAGTCTAAATCCATCCTCTTTGGAACCCCCTTTCAGGTAGTTGAAAGTAGCTATCAAATCCCCCCTCGTTCTTCTCTTCCGCAGACTAAATAATCCCAGTTCCCTGAGCCTTTCCTCATAAGTCATGTGCTCCAGTCCCCTAATCATTTTTGTTGCCCTCCGCTGGACTCTTTCCAATTTTTCCACATCCTTCTTGTAGTGTGGGGCCCAAAACTGGGCACAGTACTCCAGATGAGGCCTCACCAATGCCGAATAGAGGGGAATGATCACGTCCCTTGATCTGCTGGCAATGCTCCTACTTATACAGCCCAAAATGCCATTCGCCTTCTTGGTAACAAGGGCATGCTGTTAACTCATATCCAGCTTCTCGTCCACTGTAACCCCAGGTCCTTTTCTGCAGAACTGCTGCCTAACCACTCGGTCCCTAATCTGTAGTGTTGCATTGGATTCTTCTGTCCTAAGTGCAGGACTCTGCACTTGTCCTTGTTGAACCTCATCAGATTTCTTTTGGCCCAATCCTCTAATTTGTCTAGGTCCCTCTGTATCCTATCCCTACCTTCCAGGGTATCTACCACTCCTCCCAGTTTAGTGTCATCTGCAAACTTGCTGAGGGTGCAATCCACGCCATCCTCCAGATCATTAATGAAGATATTGAACAAAACTGGCCCCAGGTCCAACCCTTGGGGCACTCCGCTTGATACCGGCTGCCAACTAGACATGGAGCCATTGATCACTACCCATTGAGCGCAACAATCTAGCCAGCTCTCTATCCACCTTATAGTCCATTCAACCAGCCCATACTTCTTTAACTTGCTGGCAAGAATACTGTGGGAGACCGTACCAAAAGCTTTGCTAAAGTCAAGGAATAACAGGTCCACTGCTTTCCCCTCATCCACAGAGCCAGTTATCTCATCATAGAAGGCAATTAGGTTAGTCAGGACTTGCCCTTAGTGAATCCATGCTGGCTGTTCCTGATCACTTTCCTCTCCTCTAAGTGCTTCAGAATTGATTCCTTGAGGACCTGCTCCATGATTTTTCCAGGGACTGAGGTGAGGCTGACTGGCCTATTGTTCCCGGATCCTCCTTCTTCCCTTTTTTAAAAATGGGCACTACATTAGCCTTTTCCTAGTCATCCGGGACCTCCCCTGATCACCATGAGTTTTCAAAGATAATGACCAATGGCTCTGCAGTCACATCCGCCAAATCCTTTAGCACCCTCGGATGCTGTGGATGGGGGAGGTAGTACATCATTGGAGTCTCTGGCCATGGTTCATCATGGGATATGCAGTTCACCTGGGGAGCCTAGCCCACAGGAGAGAACAGAGACAGGAGGCAACCAAACTACAGCTCCCATGGGACACTGTGGCAGCATATCCAAATCAAAATTTGTTGGGTTTGGGGCATTCAGTTTTTAAATGAAAAACTGAAACTTTCCACATGAAGCAGACACTTTCTGTAAAAAAAATATATCATTGTTTTGATGGCCAATTTTTGACCAGCCCTACTACTGACCTGTTGGACCCTAATAATTGAGTAACCATTAATTAAAGCATCATTTAACCACTTATTCACCCTTTATAAGCAGTTTGTTAATGTACCCTTAATATGAGGTTGTCACGATGGGCTAGAAAGTGGTAAGCAACTAGCAGGGTAAATTACCCAAATTCTACCTTTAAAGACGTATTAGGAAAGTATGTAAATGGTAATTAGGGCTATTCCTTATGAGTAGCTAGCAAAGCAATAGATAGACAAGAGGTTTGAAATGTACACATTGTTAAAGAACTGGAAGAAGATAGTGATTGTAGTAGTCTATGCTTACCTATATCTTGTTAGAGCTTAACAATGTAACCAAACGGTTTCTGTCTAGGGCTGTATTCTGTTAATTCAGAGATCAAAAGGAAATATTAATATTTATATGAAATTTGGGTGAAATAATGTCACATGTCTCTTTAAAGTTTGTGATAAACTGTCATGGATAATTAATTACCTTGTGTTAAACCATGAGTTAATTACCAGTGATGTTTAGGAAACAGAAGGTTACTTCAAAAGCCTATTGTTCATCCAAGAACTCTGTGCTGCCCAGGAACTGTATAAAGAACACTTGGAACCTGATTGTTTCATCTCCGATCTGCCTGAGCTTTATTCAGGGAACGCTTGAGCCCTAAGACTTAGATCTTCAGTCCCATCTGGATCACCCTGGATATGAACATTGGACTATAACCTATGGACTAATTCTGATAGAACTATATGCGACTCCAAAGCTCACCATCTCTACTATGAAACTGGTCTCAGACCCATACTCATGTCTGTATGTATACTGATCTTTTAACCAGTACTCTTTCTCTTATCTTTTTAAATAAATTTTAGTTGAGTTAATAAGAATTGGCTGTAAGCGTGTACTTGGGTAAGATCTGAAATATTCATTAACCTGGGAGATAATATATCCAATCCTTTGGGATTGGTAGAACTTTCATATTTGACTTGACTGTCTGGGAGGGAGCCCAAAGGCTGGTTTGTGTTTAAGGAAATTGTATTTTGGCTTCTGTATAACCAGTAAGGTATTGTAGAAGCTGTTTTTGGCTAGCTTGGTGGATCTAAATGTTGGAATAACCAGCTTTGGGGATTGTCTTCCCCGTTCTTTGCAGTTTGCCCTAATTGAGTAACCTAAGCGTGCCCCCCAAGCCCCGCTTACAGAGGTATCTTTGTATCTTTGGTCCTTTCTGAAAGCAAGACAACACACCAATTCCCCAGTGTAAGTAAGGTGGTTGGTGAAGGTGGTGTTAAGACAACGGTGTGTTTATTCATGTGATTAAATTCAATTATGCAATAATAATGGGCCCAGTAATGATAACAGAAAGTTGTATAGGGGAGAACCCTATTGGCATTAAATTATATTCCTGGTGTGTAGGTCACCGATTGTCAAGCGGTGTACACTGATAGAACGCTATTGAGTCAACAGAGCTGTACTGACTTACATCAGCTGAGAATCTGGCCCTACAACATTCCTTAGTTTAATAGGTATCTGAAGCAGCTTTAGATCTCAAATTTAGATTTAATTAAATAAAATCCCTTGGCTCCTGCTCAGTGAAACACCATCAAAAACCCAAACCCTCGGCTTCCACATCAAATTCCTTTTACACAGATGAGTTTTGAAGCATGGTCTGAACTGAAACAATAACTTCCTAAGTCAAAAGTTCCTCGTGGGAAAGCCCTGCTAACTCTTCTTGAGTCCAACTTGAGTCCTTCCACTGACTGCAACCAGAGCAGGCTGGCTTGAGGAAGGAAGTGACTTCTCAGAGGCAGGTTCCAAACCATTTACAATAGGTCAAAGCCAACACCTTCAAAAATCCACCCCTGTAACTTTGCAGACAGGGGTGGGGGAATGGCTATATCATCCAAAGGAAGCTAGGGTCATGAGCTCAAGAATTCTGTGAAATTTGAGGAAAACATCACTCCCTGGGCTTGTGTATCCCTGAATGGCAATGCGCTCCTTCAAGCCAGACTGAGAGAAGGGCAAAGGAGGAAATACACAGCATCAAAGGGGAAAAGTTAGATTTCAGGCCCAAACACTCATATGTGCCCTGTAGGCCCTGATCCTCCAATTGAGGATATCGGTGGAACCCTGTGCCCACACAGTGCCCTATTGAGGGGGATTGATTTCAATGGAAGTCAGGAGCCTAAATACTTCTGAGTATCTGGGCCTAAAACCCTGATTTTCAGTGATGCTGAGCACCAGAGCCCCCTTTTGGGCTCAACTGGTGTTGTGGGTGCTCACCCCTTGTGAGAATCAGGGCCTGGAGGCCTGACTGTTGAATCCAAAATGTGTTTGCCCTTCTAGGTATTAAACCTAGTTATCTCCACCTTGGCACCTAAAATTAGTGTAAACTTTTGAAAATATGGGCCTCAAAATGCAGTTGTAATAATCTCAGGGTTAGGGCCCTGAAGGGACCGAGCATTCAAACACATGCTTATGTTCCCCTGAAGTCATGCAGGTGCCTAAGTCCTTTTTATTCCAGTGGGCCATAGTAGCAGAGTTGAAAAAATAATTCTGCTTTTAAATCCACTGTGCTAAATCCTGCCCTGATTAGTCCCCAGTGGAAACTCACTGAAGTCGATGCAGCGAGGATACAGGACATAAGTCACTGCAGAATTTAGCCCGTGATGTCTCCTTTAGACAGACCAGTTGACACATCTCTGCTTATTGCCTGCCAGAGTTTCAAATCAGGAATTAAATCCTTTAATCCAATACAAAGGACCTGATCCTGAGATGTGCTGAGCACCAGCTGTGCCCACTGAACCCAGCGGAATCTGAAGGCACATAGGATCTGCCAGGAGGTTGCTCAGCGTCTCGCAGATTGGGTGAGAGAAACAAAGGTGTGGCAGACGAAGGCAGAAATGGAGAGAGACAGATTTCGCAGCCTTTAACAAGAGAAATGTCCATTAATGATCTTTAATTTGGGGCCTCCTATCCTGCTCCCACTGAAGTCAGTGGCAGTAGGCTTGGTCTCACAGCATGAAATTTACCCTGGTGCAGATGGTTAGCACGAGGCCTAGATGCTATTTAAATCCCACTTAAGGGATCTGAAGTAGGACTGAGAGAGCGGCTGGTCCAATGGTTAGGATGTGCCCTGGGTTCAATTCCTGCCTCAGGCTTCCCCGATGACCTAGGACAAGCTGATCAGTCTTTCTGTGCGTCAATTCCATCTCAGTACCTTGGACAGGGTGAATTTAACCCGTAGCAACTCTCCATCCCAGTTATGCTACTTCCAAACTGTCCTCTTGCACATGCGCATGGATTTGAATATGGTAACGCCTCTCGGTTGCTATGCTGCTGTATATCGCAAGTCTGTTTCAGAGAAAACCCCCACCCACGCACTGAAATGCTAATACTCAGGTGAAGTGCAGGTTGGCTGAATTGTGAACAGTGTTGGCCGGTTGGTTTTTATTGGCCGTTTTCTTGTTGTATTCATGATGGACTTTAAAGAACAAAGGGTCAGAGTCTGAAAGAACAAAGGGCCACGGTCTTCTTCAAAAGCGCTTTGAAATCAGGCATTAAGTGGCCCAAGTGCCAGGTGGTCCTAGGCAATTTTTACTTATTGCAATCCAACACCTGGAGCATTCTAGAGCTTTGAAATAAAGTTGAATTACAGGTTTTTACTGTTACAATGTGTGTGTGTGTGTGTATGTATGAGAAGACAGAGATGAAATCCCAACCCTTGTGGAACCCTGCCATCTGGTATATGAAAACACCAATGTTGTATCAACTGAGGTGCAATTTAGACCCTGATCCAAAGAAAGCTGTGCTGGGCACATCAGTTTCCAAAAAGCCATAAATCTTGAAGGTTTCTCTCCATTATTCCAGTGCTGATGGAAAAATGAATCTGTAACTGCCAGGTCTGCCTTCTGCCGCCTTGTATGTGCATAACAAATGGTATCATCAGTGCAGAAGAAACAGTTTGGTTTCAGTTCAGAAACAGAGACACAGACATGCTACATGTTTTGCCATTTATGTTGTTCTGGGTGCACTTGATTCAGAAAGAAAAGGGCTTGGGCACAAGATGTGGGTGCACGTGTAACCCACACACCTCCTGGGTGTGGTGTTCTGTCCCACCTAGTGGCACCGAAACCACTTAGAGAGAGAGCTAAAATGAGTCTGCTCTACAACCTTAGCTAATAGCCAGTTGGCTTTTCGCTCATGCGGTAGAGGCTCATGCACTAAGCTCCAGAGGTCCCCAGTTCAATCCTGCTCGCTGACAACCAGGGTCTGTCGGCATTACATATGCACAGTGCACATGGATGTGACAAACCATCACTGGTTTGGCCCAGAGAAGATGAAACATGGATGTGACAAACCATCACTAGTTTGGCCCAGAGAAGGAGGAATCAGATGCACGCAGATTCAGTGCAATGGAAGGCATGATCCAAAGTCAGTGGAAGTCTTTTCATTGATTTCAATAAGTTTTGGATTGGGGCCTTGTTCTTTATTCTTAATCTCCTGGCAGCAGTGGCAGCCAAATCTTTTACTGTGTTTCCAAAGAATCAGATACAATGTCAGGGATCAGCCATCTGTATTTGGCATCTACCTCTGTCCTCCCCAATCATTTCCCCCCTTTGTTCTACAAAATGATCTGAAATAACTGACCAAGGAAGGCGATACGTGATTTGAGATAAACTGGAATGAGTGGCCCCATTGAAGTCAATGGGAGTTGCCATGCATATTCCAAGGCAAAATTTGCCCTCCAAGTTAAATGGAAATGGAAGAGCTTTTAAATTCCACTGTTTTCAACTTGGACTCAGCAATGCCAGAATCTGTGCGTACTCATATACATGAATAGACACTGCACCACTGGGGAAGGGCCTGGTCTGGAGGACAGATCTCTAGGAGTGAATCTTGCTCCCACTGTAATCAATGGCAGACCTCCCCTGGACTTCAATGTGGATAGGATTTCGCCCTAGATTCACAGGAGATCTCGGTCAATTCTTCTGAAAAAAGTAGCGGTGGCCTTTTGGTCCATTACAAGCTGCACCGGAAATGTGGACATTCATTTGAGTGACTCATCGTGCGTGGATACTGATGGCAATATGTGCTTGCCCAAAGGTTTGCGCTGAAAGTGTTCACGCAGCCATCTTGAAACGTGTTTGAGCCAATCAGGAGAAGAGGGCACTGGAGTATGACTCAGGAGACCTGCAGTCTGGTCCCACTTCTGCCACTGACCCACTGAGTGACCTAGGGCAGGCCACTTTGCTGCTCTGTGCCTCAGTTTCCACATCTTAAAAATGGGGCTAATAATCCTGCCCTGCTTTGTAAAGCCCTTTGAGGTCACTCATGAAGAGCACTCTACAAGAACTAGATAATAGTATTAATATTTATTATGCACCTATCTCATAGGGTGCTGTGAAGATTCATTGATGCTTGTATGTGTGAAGTGTTAAGGGTTGTTATTACCACTACATTTTATAATGATATGTTTACTAGACATGGGCTCTAGACTGAGATCGGAATTTCCCTATGATTCCAAGGTATTTGAGCCTGTCTCTAATATTTACATAAAGTGTGTGTTTAATTATTTATTTGTATTATAGCTAGAGGCTGGCAATGTTTTTTTGACAAATAGTTTATTAGACCAAAAAAATGCCATTTTGGTCGACCTGAAACTATTCACAAATTTGACACAAATAGTTTTGGCTATGGCTGTCAATTAATCGCAATTAATGTATGCAACTGATGCAAAACAAATTAACTGGGTTAAAAATAGTTGTGATTAATCACAGTTTTAATTGCACTGTTGAAAAATACTGGAATACCATTTTAAATGTATTATAAATATTTTTGGATGTTTTTCTACATTTTCAAATATATTGATTTCAGTTACAACATAGAAATACCAAGTGTATAGAGCTTGGTATTATTATTATTTTTGAGTACAAATATTTGCACTGTAAAAAAGAAACAAAAGAAATGATATTTTTCAGTTTACCTCATACAAGTCCACTCAGTCCTACTTCTTGTTCAGCCAATCGCTAAGACAAACAAGTTTGTTTACATTTACGGGAGACAACGCTGCCCGCTTCTTGTTTACAAAGTCACCTGAAAGTGAGAATAGGCATTCGTATGGCACTGTTGTAGCCAGCATTGCGAGTTATTTATGTGCCAAATGTGCTAAACGTTCATATGCCCCTTCATGCTTTGACTTGTAGGCTCTAACGTTTTACATTGTTTCTTTTTTTGAGTGCAATTATGTAAAAAAAAATTCTACATTTGTAAATTGCACTTTCACAGTAAAGACATTATGTAACCCACCCACCTCCTGGGTGTGGTGTTCTGTCCCATCTAGTGGCAATGAGACCATTCAGAGAGAGATTAATGAGTCTGCTCTACACCTTTAGCTAGCAGCCATATGGCTTTTAGCTCATGCAGTGGAGGCTCTTGCATTTAACTCCAGAGATCCCAGGTTCGATCCCATCCGCCGAAGACCTGGGTCTGTCAGTGTTACGACAGTACTTGTACTAATTCCATCTAATGCTCCCTATAATGCCACCTTTCTGTCTGTTCCATGGAGGTGTGCTCCATCTTCAGACATAGTTAAAAATCAAGTCAGAGATCTGAAATGATTTCTGGGGAACAGGGAACTTTTGGAATTTCGTTATTGTCTGAAACTGCCCTTTTCCTCTCCTGTTGGGGGATATAATATATAATAGGGTCCAACCAATAATTTCTCACAGGCAGATATGCTATAAAACACCCAAACTGTAACTTCCCCTCTCTTAGATTTTCGTGATTACTGTCTACGTGCGTACTTAAATGACCTCCATTACAAGAGTATCTGAGAGTCTCGCAATCTTTAATGTATTTATCCTCAGAATATCCTGGGAGAAAGGGCAGTGCTATTATCCCTGTTTTCTGGATAGGGAAATGAGGCACAGAGCTGCTAAGTGACTTGCCCAAGGTCCCGCAGGAAGGCTGTGGCAGAGCAGGTACTTGACCCTGGGGCTCCTGATCCCAGGCTAGTGCCCTGACCACTGGGCTGTACTCCCTCCCGTCCCAATGCACACGGTGCATTGTACAAATAATAAATTGCTGATGAGTTATAGGTAGTAGGGGAGATATGAAAATTAGCCTGTTTACACGGGCTCCCTACCAGGACAGCTGGCTTTGAACATTGCCCCTTGGTCTTCCAGTCTCACGAAGCCATGCTGCCTGTAGGTAACGCTGAGTGCTTGTCTACATGGCGAGTGCCACAGCAGTACAGCTGCAGCTATGCTGCTGTTGCACCGTAGTGTAGACACTCCCTACATCAGTAGAAGGTAATGTAGGTAATTCCACTGATGTAGGTAATCCACCTCCCTGAGCAATGGCAGCCAGGTCGACACAAGAATTCCTCTGTTGACCTAGCTGTGTCCACACTGGAGGTTAGGTCGGTTTAACTATGACGCTTAGGGGAGTGCATTTTTCACACCCCCTGAGCGACATAACTAAGTTGATCTAAATGTTAAGTGCAAACCAGGGATGGGCTGCCGGTCCTGCAGCACTCAGGTCTAGCCTGGGCGACTCCTCTTGACACTTTAGCATGTGAGTCATTTTTCACCCCTGCTCTAACTTCCAACCTACACACCTGCTTTTCAGGGGGAAATGGGATGGTTTCAAGCGGATAGAGGGCAACAGCGGTTTCATTTAGGGCCAAAGTCTTAAACTTCCCACAGAAATGTTCCTTACAGTTAAAACACCTACCCAAGGGCTTTGTCTACAGAACTCACTATAGACAGCAGGGGGACAGCAGAAACCTCAAAAACCTATACAGATATTTCCCTTAAGTTACCATCCACCAGCAGAAGCTTATGTCTTGCATGCGTCATTAGGGCCTGATTCTGCCAACACTCACTCATCTAAGTAATTTTGTCCATGTGAGGAGTCCCAGTGGGTTCAATCTATGCAACTCTGCCACAGCATGCTGTGAAGTCCAAGACTATAACAGGGTTCAAAAAAGAACTAGATAAATTTATGGAGAATAGTCCATCAATGGCTATTAGCCAGGATGGGCAGAGATGGTGTCCCTAGCCTCTGTTTGCCAGAAGCTGGGAATGGGCGACAGGGGATGGATCACTTGATGATTCCCTGTTCTGTTCATTCCCTCTGGGGCGCCTGGCATTGGCCACTGTTGGAAGACAGGCTACTGGGCTAGATGGACCTTTGGTCTGACCCAGCATGGCCGCTCTTTTACACTCATGGTTACCATGCTGCAGCATCTAGGTGCAGCATTTACCGGGAGAAGACCCACTTTCATCAAAGCAGCTCAGTTCGAGCAAAAGCAATTTGATCGATCGTGTCAGTTAGGGAACAGTTGGAAAGTTCCACGGCATGCGATACACCTCGGCCAGACAAGAAGCCGCTAATGGTAAAAGAGAAATCACAGCCCACAGGCCTGGGAGTTTCATAAATGCTTAGGACAGTACCTAATATGATGTTCTGCTACCTAAGCAAGAGAAGGAGATGCAGCGTGATGGACTTCTCTGAGTGGGATTTCTATTTCAGAGGGAGACAATAAATAGAAGAAAGAGACAGTCTCAGAGTAAACCGTCAGAGGCTATTTTGTTTCAACATGGTTACTGCTACAGATAGCAGGAGGAGAAGCACCTCTCTCCTTAGTCCAAACATTGGCTGCTTAGCTTCACTTTATATATCTATCTAGGCTTTTATTTTAGGATTTTATACTGCTACCCCGACTGTGGTTATCTGACCACCCAACAGTAATAACAACTCACAGGATCTCAGAATGCTTCCCGAGCTACATATGCAGCCACCTCATGGTGGAAAGCAGCAACCAACCACTATAGACATGAAAGGAAATGTGGGTGAAGTGCTGGAACATGCACAAACACATATCTATAGTGTTCCTACCAAAATAACTCAGGGGACCTTTCATGGTCATGAAGACAACACAGAACTTCAATTTTTGAAGCCTCCCAAATATCAGTGAAAGAGAAGAAATTCATAGCGACCTAGACAGGTTAGAAGCATGACCAGAAACTAAAAAAAGAGATTACACTTTGGCAAATGCTGCTAATAGAGGGATGAAAGGGAGGGAAATAATCCATGCAGACATTCAATGAGAGGAAAAATTCTGGGAAGCAATACTGATGAAGGAGATTTAGGGTGATTTAGGCCAGTAAACTAGTGCAACACAGGCCTGGTCCGAAGATTCCAGCTGAAGCCAATGGCGAGACTCCCAGTGACTTCAATGGGTTTTGGATCAGGCTCTGTGGCAGTAAAAGAGGTCAATGCAATTCTGGGCTGAGTAGACAGAAACATCACATCCCAGAGCAAGGATTTCATAGTCCCTCCCCCTAGGCTCTGGTGTGAATACACCTGAAATAATGCAATGGGCACCTCACTATCAAAAAGATCTTGACAAATGGGAAGGAGTTCAGTGAAGAGCAACAGAAAGGAGCAGGGGATGGAGGGGTGGATTTAGAAGAGCTATATATGGATTGCAATGGGATATATATGGGCTATATATGTCTAACTTGCGTAAGAGGCAAATAAGGTAGGGAACATAACTGTATACAAATATGGCAAGGGTGTAAACACCAAGGAGGGAGAGTGGTTATTTATGGTGGGCATATGGGGGTATAATTAGGAATAACGGGGGGACTTACATAATGTATGTTCTATTAGGCTGCAAAATAGTTTCCTAAAGGAAGCAGAGGAAACTCCATGTGATGGGGTCTTCAGGCCTCACACTGAACCAGGGTTGGGAATAGAGCAACTGGGGTAGGGAGGCCCCGTCCCCCTACAGGTGCAAAGCATGTTCCCAGTGGAGGAACTGTTTAAAAGGACGCCGGCAGGCCAGGCAAGGCTGGAAATGAGCTGTATGTGGCACCAGGAAGCAAGGCTGATGCTGAGAGCTGTGAGAGGAGTGGCACCAGCTTTGGGAAGGCTGCACGAGCACCAGAGACTTGGGTCCCCTTCCTCTTTGGTAGCTGGAAGCCCTGAGAAAGGTTGACTGAGCAGGACACTAAGAGACTGAACAGAGTCTGCTAAGCCAGTGACCAGGCCCCAGACTGAGGCGCTCCAGACTGGTAGGAATGACCCCAGGGGTACCATAATTAGGGGTAGCTCAGTACCTGGGCTGGGCACTCTGCTAAACCTGTTGGGACTTGGGTTGGACGTGGTGCAGAGGATGGGTCCCCTACCTTATTACCCATCAACCCCCATTCTGCCCACTTCTCGGTCGGGACGGAACCTCTGGAGGAGCAGTGAGGGCACGCGGGGGTGATTGAGAGCACAGCTAGGCTCCCCTCTGGGATGCCTAGGCTTGTAAGGCCACAAGCTGATCCTAGGCCTGCTGGTCATTGGACCTTCCCGCCACAGCCCATCACGTGGGATCTGAAAAAAAAATGGATAAAATTATAAGTCTGAGAGTCTGAATTCCTTAGCCCTCTTTGAGAGCCTGAGGCCTGGTCTACGCTACAGACCAATGTCGGTGCAACTATGTGTGAAAAATCCACACCCCTGAGTGACATAATTATACTGACGTAACCCCCCGCGTGGATAGCGCTATGGTGACGGGAGAGCTTCACCTGTTGCCATAGCTCAGGGAGGTGAATTAACTACGCCAACAAGAGCGCTCTCCCCTGTCGGCATAGGAGCGTCTTCACTTAAGTGCTATCGCGGCGCAGCTGTGCCCTTGTAACATTTGAAGTGTAGACAAACCCTGAGCCTTAAAGGGACAGTAAGAAATAAACCTCCACTGGGAGGTGGACGGACTGTCTGAAAGAATAGGTCATTTGTGCCTCTTCCATGGTTCAAGGGCTTGTGCAGCAGTGCAGAGTTTACTTGCAGGTGTGATTGTAACCCACACACCATGTGGGTGTGCTGTTCTGTCCCATCTAGTGGCACCGAGACCACTTAGAGAAAGAGATAAAATGAATCTGCTCTACAGCCTTCGCTAACAGCCAGTTGGCTTTTAGCTTATGCTGTAGAGGCTCATGCACTAAGCTCCAGAGGTCCCAGGGTTCAATCCCACCCGCCGCCAACCACGGTCTGTTGGTGTTCCATAATCACAGCTGTTAAAAGAGCGGGGCTTCATTCCAACAAACACCTTGGCAATAATGGAAAGATGGTGAGAGCAGAATGTCCTTAGAGCTGGGCAGGAACAGGAATTTGTGTTTTGCAGGCAATTCTGAAATTTGTTTTCATTTTGAATTGGAACAAACACCCCCCCCCCCCCAAATATTGGAATTTTTCCACAAAACAAACGTTTTGAAAAAACATTGTTTTGGGTCAGTTGAAGTGTTCTGTTCTGATTGTGACTCTTTTTTATATTATAACATAATTTTATAGTGATGTATATACTGAATGTAAGATCATATTTTGAAATGAAAGGTTGCTTCAAAATCAAAACCCCAAAATGTTCCTTTACAATCAGAATCTGACCAAACTGCTTCATTTTGATTGTTTTTTCTAAATGAAACCGTTGTCAGAACCGACACATTCCTCTGGAAAGTTTTGATTTCAACACAGTGGCATTCTCTTACCCAAAAGTTCCACTGGAAAATTTCCAACCAGCTGCTGTAAATACCGCATCGAGATGATCTGCTCCCACAATGTAGAGGAAAACAATTGTGTACCTTCACGCAGGTGTATTGCACCAACACTTTTTACACAGCTATTTCACTTTGATCAGACACTACATCTTGGCGTTTTGCTAATCTCTCTAGCTTTTCAGGGGTGATTAAAATGGAATCGGGGTGGGGGGGGTATTTCCTGGGCCTATATTTAATCTAATTCAGTATGTACTCACTAAGATTTCTAATGATCAGCCCTATAATTGCAAGGCTTGAGGAAATTGTTTTTGTGAGTGGTGGTATTAAACTAACTTCAGGCAATTTTTGTGCCAACATGAGCAGAACAAACACAATTCAGTTTCAAAAGGGGGAGCCAAATAAAGAGATGCAGGAGAGATGGGGTGTGGGGGCAGCTTATGAGTAGCAAACAGATTGAGCAATTTAGAAAAGTCACCTTCTTTATCCAAGAGTCCATTGCCCAACCCAGCAGAGGTGAGCAGACATTCTGATGTGCCCTTCAGAACATGTGTGTTGATGGGAACAGGATGTGATATTGGACAGACACAGCTGCTCATTCTTCGCGTGATGGATGTACCATCATTAGACTTCCCAGTGGATCCTCCCTATGCTTTATTTAGATCTTTGAGGCAGGGACTGCCTTTATAATGTAGGGCTAGGTCCTCTAGTGGTGTAAATCAGCATGATGGAGCCCTGCTGATTCACACCAGCTGAGGATCTGGCCCTTTGTGTTTGGTACAATTGTAAACATGCCATTAGGACTTCATAAAGTAATAATAATAATAATAAGTAGCCACCCTAATGCCTTTTGTCATGCTCTACTATTTAAAAGCAATCCCAATCTTCTCAGGAAGGCATAGCTATTGAAGTCTGATCCAGTTTATATTAAAATCACTGGGAATCTTTCCATTGACTTCTGTGAGAGTTGGATTAGGCCCATTGTAGGCCTGAGACTTGATCAACCCCTCCCCCACAACATTAAACCAGCCTTGCGTGAAACTTAGGGAGTTCACCACTAAAACTGGCGTGGGGGGAAGAATGTTCTGCTGCTGATAAAGCACCCCACCTCAGGCATGTCCCTAAGGAAAGTTATAACCACCAAGTTTGTAAAGATGCTGGGAAATTAGGGACGATACAGAAAGAGACTCAATAAATGGGAAGATAAGCTCTGACCAGCGTTTTTATGCTGATCATCTGTATAAACAGAGAAGGTCACAACTAAGTTACAATTTGGGCATGAAAGATAAAATGTAAAAACTTGGGCAGGAAGGAGGACACATAGGTGCCAGTGTGTAATTGGTCAAATTTTTGTTATTTAGGTGTGTGGGATAATGTGATAGGTTTAGTAAATTTGAAGGAGGGAGCTAGTTTTACCTATATAATGTGCATGAAAACCAATGTTCTTTGGGAACCATTTCCGGACTGCAGTTCAATATCAAGCTGCTGGAACTCTGACCCCTCTGCATGACCATGATGTGCAGAGGCATTGCTGGGAACCCCCAGATGAATGGATCCTGACTGCCATCGGGTGAAATTTGTCTGTATTTTGGGAGTGGTGCCCATAAGAGATTTGCTTGGTATATGTATTCTGTGCGAGTTGCTAATAACTAGATGTTTAGAGCACGGTTGTTTAAGGCTCTTTCACTGGGAAAAGGTTCTGCAGACCTGTAGATCCCTGAGCCCTGAGGGAAAGGGCGGGTACTTAAATTGACCAGGTTTCTTCCTGAGCCCCATGGGTAAGGACAGGTGCCTTACACGCTGAGCCCTCGGAGGGGAAAGGGTGGGGGTGCCTAAATTGATTGGGTCACGCCATGAGCCCTAGTTACGGTATAGGCGGGATGCCCTAGTTTTTTGCAGGTAACATCTTGGAGTGGAAATCCAAACCCAAATACTACAGGAAACCTCCCATATAAACAGCTATCTCAAGAGTAGAGCTGCATCATGGTGCTGCTAGATCTCATATGTGCTCTTCTGAGCATTGGGAACAAAAATATTAAACAAACCAACAATCTGTTGCCAAAGAAGATGGAATTTTAGTACATAACGAGTGGATTGACCCAAATCAAAACCTCAGGTCAAAACCCCAAAGGTTGGCAGGAGTACAATGTCCAGACCTAGATTCTAATTTCACAACCAGTCCATGTCTGTAATGGGGCATCCCCCATGTAGAACACCTCAAACATGGGGACCTATGCAGAGCTGGGTAAATAATGGATTTTTTGGTTCTCTGACAATTCTGAAAAATAAAATAAAATAGTTTCAGGTCAAGCCCAAAGCAATTTTTTTTAACTGAAAAGTTTAAAAAAACAGTCATTTTGGACCGAATGAAATATTTCATTTGACCCAAACTGAAATGTTTCATTTTCATTTTTTAGCATTTAGTATTTTAAATGAAAAAAAGAGGACATTTTGAAACAAAAAAGTCATTTGGAATCAAAATCTCCAAACTCCAATCTTTAAAACGTTGAAAGGAAATGTTTAGACTTTTTTGGGGGGGAATGTTTTGATATTTTTTTCCCCTGCAACAATTTGGTAAAACTGACGTGAATTCATGAAATATCTCGGTGTCACCAAATTTGCATTATTTGCTGAACAAGTATTTGTTCAAAAAATTTCATCAAGCTCTAGAAATATGTTTTGTAGCATGGGGCGCCAGAATCAATAATGGGCCAGATCATCAGCTGGCTGGACATCTGCATAGCTCCAGGTGGGCATATAGCAGTTGCCCCATTTTACGGCTAGCATAGCTGAGCACATAGGTCAGGCATATTGTTTCTGCATAGCAGTGTGTCTCAGGGGAGAATAGAGTGAAAGGATGGACCAGTGGCTAGAGGATGAGCCTGGGTTTTGGGAAGTCCAGGTTCAATTCCTTATTCTGCTGCAAATATCCTCTGTGATGCTGGGCCAGTTGTCTCTAGGCCTCAGTTCTCCGTCTATAAAAAGGTGATGATAACTAAGGCTATGATTCTGGCATGGTTGTGACGTTGCACTCCATATGCTTTATAAAAATATGTTTATGAATGTCAGTAAGATGTAACTAGAATATGTTTTATGCAAAAGGTCTCTTGTAAGGTATCCTTACAGAGCTTATAATCTACTGAGTGTGTTCATCCTATTTGTATAAATGTATCATTCTTGTATCTGAAATTAAGAATATGAAATATAACTCGGAGGTCCTACTGCAGTTATGGAAAGTGTGGGCCATTGATGGTGGTTTGGAATCTTGATGGCTCCTGTTGACGAGAACAATTGATTGTAGATGGCTCTGTTTACTTGTAAGCTTTCCTGTGTACATGCGTGCCAGCGAGTGGATAATGAAGTCTCACAGGACATGTGAACATGTCACATGTTTCTGGAATCCATCTTAAACCTGGTGCTTTTCCATTTAGAAGGAGGGATGGGAACCCAGAGAGAGACAAATGATTCCCGCCTTTTGCTAAAGATATAAAAGGGGGTGGAACAGAACAAAGGGGGCTGCCAGTCATGAGAAATCCCCGAGTTACCACCTGAGCTGGAACTAACAAGAACTGTACCAGGAGAAACGATTGAGTCCAGACTAGGAAGAAGTCTAATCTGTGAAAGAAGCTTATGGGAACCTCTCTAAGGGTGAGATTTACTTGTATTCAGTTTCTTAATGTATTAGGCTTAGACTTGCGTGTTTTGTTTTATTTTGCTTGGTAACTTACTTTGTTCTGTCTGTTATTATTTGAAACTACTTAAATCCTACTTTTTATACTTAATAAAATCACTTTTGTTCATTGATTAACCCCAGAGTAAGTGATTAATACCTGGGGGAGCAAACAGCTGTACATATCTCTTTATCAGTGTTTTAGAGGGCAGACAATTTATGAGTTTACCCTGTATAAGCTTTATACAGAGTAAAACAGATTTATTTGGGATTTGGATCCCATTGGGAACTGGGTATCTGAGTGCTGGAGATAAGTGACCTGCTGAGCAGTTTTTGGTTAAAGTCTGCAGCTTTGGGGGTGTGGACCAGACCTGGGTTTGTGTCTGCAGCTGGCTAGCGTGTCTGGCTCAACAAGGCAGGGTTCTGGAGTCCCAAGCTGGCAGGGAAAACGGGCTCAGAGGTAGTCTCAGCACATCAGGTGACAGTCCCAAGGGGGTCTCTGTGACCGAACCCATCACAATGGTGTTCACAGTAATCATTAATTTCGTGCATCTTCCCCTCTGTAGATGGAGACAGAGGGGAAGCTGTGCCAAACCTATGTGATTCTGCAACTACATGGGCCAGGTCACAACACCAGGAGTGGGGAGCTGGGCCCAGCCCCATGGGACATGAACCACCACTGTGAGATGAGTGCAGGTTGGGCTTTCTCTCCAGCTCCTTCTCTCCTTCTGCGCCATCCTTGTTCTCCCGCATGTCTGCTGCGAAATGTATTGCAACGTTCTGTTAAAAAATCAAAGCCTGAATGATAAGTGCTTCCAAACCTCATAGTGGTGCTGTGAAAACGAATGCATTAAAAAGATTATGAACTGCTCAGATACTAGAGTGATGAGGGGTGTGTAGGAGGACCTGTGCTATATCTGGCCCAATATAGATAAGCTTGGAAGGATTAGAGTCTTATCGGTAATGTCGCCAAACATTGATTTTGCCATACACACAAACCAGCGAAAAAATATTTCCATCCATAATCAGATCGGCAAAGTAAGAAAAACGCTGCTTGAGAAATTATTAGCTTTTGATTTAAGGAGATTTACTTTGTGTATTTTGACTTGCTGACAATTTGTTTGAACGGTTATAAAGCTTTAACTTTTTGAATCTCTGTGTTTACTGTCATTAAATAATTAGCATTTGACACCCTCTATTGTCTGACTTGCCACAACCGTGGAAATTTCATTAGCTAAAAATAGAGAAAAAAAAAATGCATGAAGCCTATCATTTTGCACAATTTGGGAAAATGTAAATAAATAAATATTTATAAAATGCTTTAAAATAAACATTGATATTATCTATCAAAACTGTAATAAAAATAAAAACCGAATTCAGCTGAGCCTAAGTAAAGTGGACTGTTTATTCTAAATAACAGTTGAAAAAAATGGCAATATTTCTCCTCTTTCTGTTGTGATTATTGCTACAAGGATGGAGATACTGCTTGCAGTTAATACTGACACAGGGTAACTTTACTGTTAAAGCGTAATCATAGTGGTCAAAACACACCTTGTCTCACCTCTGGTTTTAATTCATGCCACGGCAACAAGAACAACTAAAAATAAAGCAGCCCTCCAGCACAGCAAACCCTTGTACTAGGCAGAGATTGGAACGTACACAGCAGTATAATAGGTGTACTGCAAAGAAATATGCATATATTCCAGCACTGCGGCCCTTGAAGAGCCTTTGTGAAGGACCTTTTGGAAATGTGGCGTCATTGTCACCTTGGAGATCTTGGTTTGTAAGAATAGGGTAGTCTGGTGGTTGAGACATGGGACTGGCCTGTGCTGTAGATATCTTGTGTGATCTTGAGCAAGTCACTTAATTAGTCTGAGCCTCAGTTTCCCCATCTGCAAAATGGGCATAACAGCTCTTCTTTTCTCCCACCATTTGCCTGTCTTGTTGGATTAGGCCCCAAATCAGTGAAGCATTTAAGCACATACTTAAACCCATTCCTAGTCAGTAACAGACTTAAATATTTGCTAAATCTCATTGAAACTGATGCAGCTGCTTAAATCTATGTATGTGCATAAATGCTGTGCTGAATGGGAATTGACTGCTGAAGTGAGGCCTTAGCTTGTAAGACCTTTGGGGGCAGCGACGCACTCTTGCCCTGTGTGTGTCCAGAAGCTAGCACAACCGGGCCCGGATCTCATGTGGAGCCTCCAGGCACTACCATTAAACAAATTATAATCTCAATATCATCATGCTAGAACTCCTCTTGTCTTTTCCCCAGGGCACTTATTTCTGGTCTCCTTTGTTGTCAAGCTGAATTTTGACCATGTGCTCTCTTGGGGCACAGAGCTCTTTGCAAGGTGCTTAGCACAATACTAGGAATAATAATAACAATAATGTAAATGGTGTTAGACTTACTCTGCATTTTACAGGATCAGGACCAGAGTGTGTGAATCCATGGAGAAATGTACAGTTGGACTCTACCACCTTTAGGTTGATACAGACCAATAAAGGGCGAATCCTGATGTCTTCGTTCAGGTAAATTGAACCTAACATAAAGGTTGAAGGATTTAGCCTCGGTAAGATACCGCCAGCATTAGTGAGATGAGTATTTATTATTTGTATTGCAGGAGTGTCTAGGTGTCCTGGCCTTGGACTAGGCCTCCTTTGTGCTCGGTGCCGCACAAACATAGAACAAAAAGATAGCCCATTCCCCAAAGAGCTCACATTCCAAATATAAAACAAGAGAGAACAGGTGGATACAGACAGATGGGGGAGCATAAGGAAACAGCGAGACGATATCGATACTTTGGACACAGACCTTGGACCGGGAAATCTGTGTATAGGTTTTACATATTATTTAGTGTTAGGAAGTATTGCTGTTATTATTTCAGTGCTTGATAAGGTAGAGCCTTAAAATCCTACTGCTGGGGGGGAGGGGATTTCCTACACTGCATGGTGAATTCAATCGAAGAAGTTCTGGTTTCAAGTATACCACTCTTTCCCTGCACGCAACATTCTCAGGCTGCAGGGCTGGGGAATTAATAGACTCAGAATCTATTAGCTCACTAGACCAAGCTGCCTTTAGGAAGAAATTCACAAGCGGGACTCCCCTCTCCCTTCCAGACACACGCTTCAAAGAGAAAAACATCCAGACTCCTGAAAAACCGAAACACTGGGGGATTCAAAAAGCAGGCAAAACACAGAGGTCTCACCGTGTGATCACCGTGATCTCTCTCTTCTAGCCTCAGCCTTTGTAAAAGATGGCAGCAAATGTTGCATGGAAATGTCTCTCCATGCCTTCCCCCAGCTCTAGTTATTATTGTTATTCATTTAAGCAGAAATGGAGGAAGCCAGGATTTGGAATCCACCAGCACTAGGTCTGCTGTATCATTTGGGGATATTTGTGTATCCCTTTGGATGGTTGGAATAGAAATTCGAGACACGTCTGAGACCCAAATTTGCATCCAAAGCTTAGAGGGAATCCGATCTGAGGTTACCGGTGGCTAACTGTGGCAGACTGCCTAGGAGCTGTGCACACAGTGCTACAGCATCATATTTCTTCTCTTCCCCTGTCACCCTTTCCACCTCACCACCCCTTTGTCTCATCCACCTGTTATCTCGTAGGTTATAAACTCTTTGGGTTGTGACTATCATTTACTATATGTTTGTCAGCAGCCAGCACAATGGGGCCAGGACCTGGAAGAGATTGTTAGGGATTATCACACTCTAAAAGATAAAAAAAACTAATGATGGTATCCAGGCTGCAAAGGTCAGGTGCTAACCTGAAATACCTCAAAGTCTGGGGATGTTCCAGATTGGGAATATTGTATGGGCCAATCTCTCCGAGCAACGACAGGCTGCTCTGAAAGGCAAGCAGTTGTCGTGCTGAATTCACAACATTAAGATTTTATCTCCCATTACAAGCGGACTAGCCTAGAGTGAATCAATTATGAGATTAGAATGAATCCGATAATCTTCTCTTCCTCTGTGTCTGGAATCAGAAAACGCAGCTGTAAAGATAGTGTTAGTTATAGCAAATGAGATCAAAATTTGCCCCATTCTATTAAAAGCCTTTCCCAAACGTTAACAGCTGAGGTGAAAGGTTCCGTTGAAATTAAATTGAAATCTCATCTCTTTGACTGATTGCTGTCTCACATCATGTTCTCCACTCCAGTGGCACAGATCAGTTGCCCAACTCATAAGGGGCCCTGTGACTATGGCAACATACACCTTAGAAGTACCACACACAGATTTTCTTCAAGTCATTCGTCTGTCAAACTACGTAAGGATATAGGTGGGGGGTGGACATTCTGGGGAAAGGTGAAAGAGACCTTCTCCTGATGCCCCAAAGACAACCGACACCACTGCTCTGAACTTCTTAAAGTTCTGCACTATCCCTTCTTCTACCAAGTTAAATTGCTGTCTGATAATAGCTAGCCAGGTGGTCAGTGGAGATGGTGGCTATAAATATATTTTACTTGTTTTATTTAACATGCTAATTGTGACCATGTCTTCCTATCACTCATCCTCTCTCCCCCAGTCCATCTGTCTGTCTGTTAAACTTGCTTTTGTGTCTTATCTTAAATTAGAATGGACACTCATAATGCATAAGCATAAGAGGGCAGAAATAAAGTTGCACGGATGATTGTAATTCTGGTATTTTCTAACTTTTCGTGTTTGACTTTGACACAATACCAATGCTCTTTTAATATATTTTTTTGTACAGAGTTTTCTAGTTTGTTTTTTAAAAAGCAAACTGCAGAAACAAAGAAATTCTGTTACCTGCAACTGTAACAGCTACATGAGTCATCACTGTCTGAATCCAACACGTTTAGATTTATATCACATACCTTGACCACTTGAGCTAAAAGAGCAGCTCCTTTAAGTGGTACCAGTAGTAGACTATTCACAATGTACACTCAGCACAAGAGGGCATGTGATATACATTTTGCCAGCCAGCTATTTGCTAGTCATTAATAGAAGCTGGAAATTAGAATTCCAGGGCTCTCTTTTTGGCTTCGGAAGGGGAGTTTTGTCTAGTGGTTAGAGCAGAGGGCTGTGTTAGAATCTTGAGTGCTATTTATTTGTTAAAGATACTTTGTATTTTCATAGTGCTCATTCATCTGCAGGTCCTGAAAAGGTGTAGCCCCATTTTGACAGACATCATAGCTAAGCACATAGGTTTGACATATTGATTCTGAAAGGCAACATGACTAGGAGGATAAGACATATTCTAAACTTAGGTTCTATTCAAGAATCATGCAGCAATGGCCATGTGAGACCTTTCAGATCTTCAGCTACCTCATCTGTGTCGTGGAAGAATAGTATGAGTAGAAGATCAATAATAAGAATTATTATTGATCAATAATAAGAATTGTGAAGTGCACAGAATTATTAACACTAGCAAGTAGAATAGGTGTGGTTAGAATGCATGGTCTTCCAGTTCTTTGCACCAAGGCCAAAGTGTGTCTTGATGGAAGAAAGCAACAGTAGGAGGAATAGTTTAATCTGTTTTGCCAGTGTCTTATCTGGAGCTCTGTCTCTCTGTGTTTTGTATGCACATGCTTCAGGAGATGCCATGAGGTCCAAAAGCATGTTCAGTGTAGTTGGAATGTCCAGAAAATCAAAGGACAAGTGTAGAACAAATTTTAGTGTGCACCTGTTAATGGTGATGGTCTGTGATTTTTAACTCAACCAAATCTGGATAGTTTTTCACGGGAACAGCGAAAGGGAAATCTCTGACCCCAGAACTATCCCTCTGCCAAATTTCAAATTCACGTTCTAAATCCTAAGGCAGTAGAACTGTTCAAATGTGTCTAGAAAAATGTTTTTAACAGTTTTGTCAATCTGTTTTTCACTTTCTCGAAAAAAGCTAAACCAATGTTGTCCAAACTTTCCAGAATAACTAATATGAAGCAGAGACCAAGCATGGAAAATTTCAGCTCAAGTGGCTAACGTCTATCAAAATTATTAGCAACTGAAAACGGACAGCTATAATTGAAAACTTTAGGCAACCGTAACTCTTTGTCACTGCTGTTCGGTCTACATAGTAATTTTTAGAAACAAAAGAATTGACATATTTGTGCACAGAAATCATAGAAGGGCAAAGCTTCAATTTCAGAGTCTGGGTTTGGGTTGGATGCTTATTTAAACTGTCTGAACTCCTGATTCTGCAGGACTGAGTTGGTAATTTCAGGAGATTTGGCTAGTGCTGTCTGCTTCCAGACTGGCTAGTAACAGGAGACTCTTGTAGTTCTGGTTTCAGAGTCTCCAGAAAAGAAAGCATTGGGGGAAAAGGTAACTGAGCATTCCTTTTTGAACTACTAAGGACTGGCTTTGAGTTTGGAATGAAGATTTAAAGGATTCTTGTTGTATCCCAACTCTGATAGAATTAAAAACACAGTGCTACTCCTAATGACTCTGACATATTGGATCCAAAGCAAAATCCGCAGTCATTGCATGGAGATTAGATGCTCTGATTTGGAACAATGAGTCCTCTGTTGCCAGATGGCTCTGCTAATGAACCAAAAAAGAAATCTGCTGACCTGATTAGAGCAAACACTCTGACATTTGCAAAGACAGAGGCAATTTGATGAGCTGCTGCTCCCCTCCACAAGTTTCTGGACAGTCTTTATGATCCCATACTTTGTAGTTTCTTATCCCTCTGTTATGAACAATAAATTCTCAACCTTTCAGGCATTGTCCTTGTCCCGTCACAGGCTCTAGAATGAGGCCTCTTACAGACACAGCATCATATTCATTACAATTGTAATAGCGTGCTTGATTTTATGACAATGCATAAGCTGGAGATGGACAGGCCGGTCATGATGAGCATAGAAAATGTTGCTCTTATCAGCGAAAGAACAAACTGTTGTGATCTACATAAAAATGCGGTTGCCTCACTGAAGCAGTGATACAGCTAATGGAAACATTTGCTAGGAGGTTCATGTTTGAGGCTGATAGAATAAACTTTATGAAAAGATAAGGGAATAGGCAGTTAAGTGAGAAATAGACAGGGAATAGTAAATTGTCATTAAGCATAGTGCCTTAGTTGTTAATTTTTCAGACCTTTGAGAGAACCTAAATTTCAGGGTTTCTCAAATCATCTGGGCCAAGATTCTCAAAACGGAGTGTCTAAAGTCAGGTTCTTAAATCCTTATTTATGTCCCTACTTAGCAAAGCACTTACATACATGCTTATGTTTACTTCTAGTCATCAAAACTCTTATGCTTTGCTGAATTAGGGCCGTAGGTACCTAAATAAATGTCCCAACGTTCAGAAGTGCTGAGCACCCATGTGTCTCCCGCTGACTTCCAATACTCACACAACTGACCTTGAAATTCACCTTCTCTGAACATTTGTCATTCACGACAATGGTTAGTTTAATTATTCCATGGAAAGTGAATGCAAATGGGGTATGAACTAAAATGGAGCGACTTCATGTAAAAAATTCCATGACTTAACCTGCAGATTTTGTTTTGCAGTTTTCATCCAACTCTAGCTGATATATTAACAATGCGCAGGGATCAGTTCATCTACTGCTGAAGTGCAGCCACCTGTGGGGTGGGAACATGGCAGCTGCTGAACAGCACGCCACAACAAGGATCTAGCGGATTAAGACAGGAAATAGGAATATTTGATCCTCACTTGGTGTAAACTGGCACAGCTCCGTTGACGTCAGTGCTTTGAAGTTAATAGAACTACATTGATTTCCATCAGTGGAGGAACTGGCCCACTTGAAATGGCAGGGTGAAATTCAGTAAGCAAAAAGTAATTATCCAGACTGAAATTTTGCCAGGACACTGAGGAAAAGGGTACCTCAGTAATAACTGGAGAAGCAAATTGCAATACCCAACAGCAATGCATTAGCCACCTAGCTGTGAATATCTAAAAGCCATTCATATCATGCTCTGAACAGCAGAATCAATAACTGCCATGCCACAGTTAACTTCACTTCGTCAGCCTTAAGAACAGGAGTCTTTAATTACAGTCCTTTATATTTCCAAAGATAGATTATAACATATTTATAAACAATCTGTGCACTGGGTGGGAAACTGACACACAGCACGAATCCTTTGCTCACAGTTCTAATATAATATTCAAAATGGTCATGAATGTTTCATGAAGGTGCTTCCATTGCCGAACCATGACAGGAAATGCAGCTTTCTTTATAGCACCTCCCACCCCTGTTCCTCTTTTGGAAGCCTTACAAGATTCAAAGTCCTCAATAAAAACCCATTAGAATTTTCTGGGCTGGCTACATTTGGTCCCACTCCTTGTTGTTATGACAGTAGCAACTATAGGCTCCAGCTGAGAGCAGAACTCCATCTTGTTCGGTGTTGTACAGACACATAGTGAGAGACAGTCTTTGCCCCAAGGGGGTAACAACCTAAATAGGCAAGGCGAAGTGTGGGAGAAAGGACGTATTATCATCATGATGTTCATAGCGGGGAAACTGAGCCACAAAGATTAAGGCTGTAGAAATAGATAAATTTTTATATATCTCAATGTAAGATCCGAGTGGATGAGTGGTGACCAGGCACAGGTAGCTTTTACCTCCAAGTAGTTCGTCAAGGTCAAGCCTATACCTCAACCTTGGGTTTGCTAACTATCTCAAATTTGTTATCTCAATGTGCAAACACACCTCTCTTTGCAGTGAAGACACTGCCTAACTGGCTTCCCCAAGTTCACACAGGGAGTCTGTGGCAAACAGGTTTTGTTGGCATGCAAGTTTGGGAGATGGCTATTTTTCAGATTTGGGAAACAAGCCATGACAGCAGACATGATCACCAGTATGCATCAGATCTTCAGTGCCATTAGTACAGGCCTCTACCACTCGAGCTAAAAGATAATTACTCTGGCTGTGTTAGTTAGCAGGTTGTATAGTGACTGACCAGCCCGTAGTAGATTCATGGTCACATTCACCACATCAGTGTGTTACATTCAGATGTGATGCGTCCATGTGTGCACAAAAATGCTCAGTTTTCATTGGTCATTATTTGTCATTGTTTATTTCCTGTTCATTATTAGTTCTTTGGGTAATTGTGGATTTGTAAATGAATCATGCATGCACTTTTCCAGTGTCCTATTTCAAGCTCTGCCACTGACCTGTTGTAGGACCTTGGACAAGCCACTACCTCGCTCTATCTCTCCCTTGAGGGAGGGATGAGCATTGGCCTGCTAAACCTATAGTTGTCAGTTCAATCCTTGAGGGGGGCCATTTAGGGATCTGGGGCAATTGGGGATTGGTCCTGCTTTGAGCAGGGGGTTGACCTAGATGACCTCCTGAGGTCCCTTCCAACCATGATAGTCTATGATCTTGGCTTCTTTTCCCACCCTTTGGACTGTAAGTTTTTTAGTATAGATGCTATCTCTTACTATGTGTTTATACAGCAGCGCCCAGCTCTCCGGGGCCAAGATCATGGTTGGGGTCTCTAGATGCTACCCTTACACAAATGATAAATAATGACAACAAAGAAATTTGCAGATATTTTCAGATCTCATTTCTGTTCAATTCACAAATGGAGAGAGAGAAAGAGAAGAAATTAAGTCAGTTGTTTGGTATGTTGCATTCACCCAACTCTAGTGCTGACTAGGGATGTAAGTAAGTACAAAATGTGGGTTTTCTAGTGATAGGGATGTGTGTGTGTGGTGTGTGTGTGTGATTCCTTTCTGTACATCTCTTCAGCTAAGGCATACAATTGTGCTGCAGTTGTTCTAGGTAAGCACACGATAGGATAGAGGGAGAATGGAGGTCATTCACCTTGGGAAATAGCAGACAGTAACATTTTTTTATCACAAGCACTTTGCTATCTATGCCCATCTTTATGACACTTATCAGCATTTCAAATGGTCCCAATGACTTTCATGAGGGTCTGAAATCCTAGAGTTCTCTTGGCTCTTAGACTATTTCACATTTTAATGTTATTTTATTGTTCACAAGCAGCGGGGCGACATGGTGTGATTTGGTAATTGGCAGTAATGTGAAGATGACATTTTTATCATTACTTGTTAGATGAGTGCAATTTGTAATGCAATTTATTGGACAGTGCTTCGATGAGGTGCTCCAATGATCTAGGTCATATTCACATGCTCCACTCAAATCCAGCCTTCTTGTGAAAGCAGTTATTGAAATTCAGCTCAGAGTCCATTTTCTTGGCCTGAGTGGGGATTTTTAAACGTTAAGTTCTTTCTTTGGGCCAGGTAATCTACAGCACAAATGGGAAGGCAGTGGTAATGGGATACAAAGCTTTTAGCCTCTTAGGAAATTTGTGGCAATCATCCCGAGGCAGCAGTGTCTTTATTTTCAGCATTTGGTAGCTGGTTGGCGGCTTACGTGAAATGAGTTTCACAGTCTCAGTTCAGTTCCAACTGCATGATCCCATGATGCCACACTTCCATCATCATATTTTCAAACAAGCACCTTGGAGCTTTCTCCCATGCTGTCTCCCATGCCTGGGAGGAGTTCCCAGTGAATATCTACAGAGCTACTGCTTTATCCACCTACCAAGCCCTATTTAAAACTCTCGTTTGCCCCGTTGCCTACAAAATACTGACTTTAGGCTGCTGGTGTGCTGAGACCAGAGACAGTCAGGCTGACCAATACTGTTTCATTGTTTCCTTGTACTCCCCATCTGTGTTCATCTGTTCTCTCTTGTCTTATACTTAGATTGTAAACTGTTTGGGACCAGGACCATCTTTTTGTTGTGTCTTTGTACAGTGCCTAGCACACTGGAATCCTGGTCCATGACAAGGCGCTCCCAGACTCTGTAGTGATATAAACAGTACATCATAACAGTAATGTCACCATCACAAAAGATACCAGCATAACTGTTGTCAGCCTAAGAAGTGATGTCATGAACTGAATAGACATGGAAATTATAACCATCACTCATGCTTTGAGAGCATCTTTCAAAAAAACAACATGGAAAAGATGTTGTGAAAAATGCTGAAATTTTGAAGTTGTTCCCATCCTGAAATGGACCCATTTTCCCTCAGTTGGTGATGTTTTGCCATATTTTAAATCAAATTGGCTTTGGAAATGGTTATTTCTTGTTTACCAGCCCCTCCCCCCCATTCTCTTATTGAAAACCCAGGTTTTGGTTTAAAATACTTAGAAATTTGTTTTGAGAAACATTTTGATAGCATTTCTATCACAATCTTGATAAGAATGCTGTGGAAATGTCACAAAAAATGGAACATTTCAATCCCATTCACAATGTTTCACAAAAACGTTTCCTCTTTGGAAAAAGGACACTTCTTGATAGAAAAAGGTTTTGTGTGAAAAACTTCAACCAGCTGTAGATAGGAGCCCACTGGAAGCACGAGTGAGGAAGCTGGCTCTGCTGTGCCTGTACACTATCCGTTCTTAGGTGGCATTTAAGTGGTGCATGTGCGATGGGCCACTTAGAGAAACATTCACAGAAGGAGGGAGAAAGAAGCCAAATTCATCAACATGACACTAGAAGCCTGAAGAGACCAACACAAGACTGAAATAAATGGCAAAAACTGGTGGACGCCCTATGCACCTGAGGGTGCAGGAGAATAAAGAAAGATACATGATGGCCACCCGTTAGACTGGCACGCCAGGGACCTCCAGAGCTAAAAGCATGAGCTGATACAGCTTGAACTAAAGAGCCAATTCCTTGTAGCTGGGCATGATAACTCAGATCTGCTATGGGTTAGGCACACAGAGGGAGATCTCTATTACATTCTCATCAGTGGGTTACACATCAGTAAGGCTACGTTTATGTCACGGAGGTGGGAATCCGTGACTTCCAGGGACCTCCCTGACATTCTCTGCTTCAGCCCCAGGGCTGCGGGACTCTGGAGCTGACAGGCAGTGGGGCCCTGGCAGGGTTCCCACGACAGCAGCGACAGGGGGCCCCCTGCGATGTTCCAACGACAGGTGACAGACTCCTGGGGGGGCCCTCCTCAGGCTTCCAGCGATGGGCGACAACCTCGCAGGGAGAGGGGGAAACACCTCAGGCAAGCGGCTGGGGGTGTCCTGTTTGCTCTTTGGGAAATATGGTCATCCTGCAGCTCCCAGCTGCCGCGGGAAGAGGGGGAACCGGCCCCACAGCTCCCAGCCACCACAATGGCAGGGGAAACCCTGGAGCAAAAGTCACAGACAGGTCATGGCTTTCATGAATTTTTGTTTATTGCCCATTGTCATGGAGTCCCCGGGCGATGCTCTGGAACTGCTCCCTACGAAGCCAGGCAGGACTCTGGGGAAGTCTCCTCTCTGGGAGCAGCCTGTCTGCAGGGCAAGAAGCTCACACGACTTCCCCCTTCCTGGGTCTGGCCTCGGAGCATTCAGCATCCTCTGCCCCTCCGTGCGCTTCCCACAGCGAGTCCACCCAGGCTTGGGGACGCCAGAGGGTCCTGCACCCCAACTCCGCAGTCAGACGGGACTCTTAGCCAGCCAGTAAAACAGAGGTTTATTAGACGACAGGTACACGGTCTAGATCAGAGCTTGTAGGTACAGAGAACAGGACCCCTCAGCCGGGTCCATTTTGGGGGGCAGTGAGCCAGACTATCACGTCTGCACTTCACTCCTCGTCCCGAGCCAGCCCCAACTGACTCGCCCTCCAGCCCCTCCTCCTCTGGGCTTTGTCCCTTTCCCAGGCCAGGAGGTCACCTGATTCCTTTGTTCTCCAACTCTTTAGCTATCACCTTGCAGCGGGGAAGGGCCCAGGCCATCAGGTGCCAGGAGAGTCGGCCATTTATGTACACTGGCCCTTTGCTCTGCACCAATACACCCCCTTATCCCACCACCTAGAGACTTCAGAAATGCATAGGGGAAACTGAGGCACCCCTACAGTATTCAGAGGAAACATTAAGAACAGTCCCACTTCGTCACACCCGTGGCCTGGTAACTTGCTTGATCTGTTTTTGTGGCTGCCATTTTTAACTTCAGTATGAGCCCTGAGGGCCAAGTGAAAGCATTAATAAATAAATGAGGGACTGTGTGTGGCAACTCGCCCAGTGTTGCCACGGACACGGCTTAGCTATTTTTCCTCTGTGCTGCTATCCTCAATGCCTCTACTGTTTATTTCGAAATAGGTTGAAAGCTGTGCCACAGGTACAGATCAAAAACTATAATCCAGCCGAATCTGCTCTTTCCTTTACCATCTTCCGTTAAAATTTGTGCTTTGGAACTTTATAGCCAAAATAATACATAGCATTTGAAATGTAAAAGGGTTCTGTTTTGTTTAGGAGGCTTTATTCTTCTTGTTGCGATAATAAAGGGCAGGGAGAAATCTGAATAAAAATCAGGACTCCTGCAGGGAATTCTGCCTCTTGCCGATGACGTTTTAGCTCTGAGCAACTCGTTGGGCAGAGACAATTGATTTCCCCCTTGTGAGTAAAAGCCATTGTATAAAATACCACCATTGCCTCGGGGGCCAAATCGGAGGCACTGAATTATGTATTATCCAAACCGATTTCACAATGATGTCTTCATGGGCACTTCTGCTGCTCATCTATGAAAAGAAAATTGCAGTCACATGAAAAGAGCTGAGTCTCCTCTCACTATCTATATATATTTTAAAAGTGCTGCTAAAGTGAAGACCTTAAAGGGAAACGTTTTTTCCCAAAGGATTGATGGACAGAAAGCAGAGGAAACTCCATGAACTCTATCCAGCTAAATGGGGTTAGAGCCTTCCTATCCCACGGATCTCCACTCTGGTCCCAAAACGCTCGGTTTGCAGGTGCCTAGAGCTGGTTCTGGAAAGGAGGGAGCTTGCTGGAAGCTGTTGCTTCCTGTCTGAACTGGCTGATCTGCTTAAAAGGGCAATGTACTTGAAGTGGTGGTCAGCATACTTAAAGGGGCAATGCATGTCTCTCTCTCACTCATGCACTCACCCCCCAGCACTTTGGAAAGCCAGCACCTGTGCAGCCATGCATGTGCTGTCAGGAGGAGGGAGTGATGCGCTCCAGCTGGATAGTGTGGGCTCATCATCGTGTTCAGTTTTTGCAGGGAAGTGTTTGCAGCTACTGCCCTGCACCTATTGTGTTTCCTCCCTCCTGCCTCAGTCCATGCTGCCTTGTAGAGGGTGTGAGGTGACATTAACAACGGCGTATTAACCCTTGAGGGCTCAGCCGCGTGCTTGTTCATCATTTAGCAGCAAGGCATTGCCTGGGAAATATCCCACCCTCTTACTCCGTCACCTCAACCAAGCTTCACAATCATTCATTGCTGTGTACAATATTAAACTGTTTGTTTAAAATTGTTTAAAACTTATACTGTATATGTATATAATGTCTTTTGTCTGGCAAAAAAAAATTCCCTGGAACCTAACCCCCCCATTTACATTAATTCTTATGGGGAAATTGGATTATCTTAACAGCGTTTTGCATAAAGTCACATTTTTCAGGAACATAACTACAAGATTAAATGAGGAGTTACTGTATTAAACTCTCCCTGAGGGTTTCCAGCTCTGTTTCCTGATTTGAACCATCTGGGCCACTTGCTGATTTGAGCTTACCCTGTGAATACAAACTCTGACCAGACTGGCCCTTTTTCTGGTCTCTAAGAGTTCTTCCTTCCTTGAGTGTATTGACAGCGAAGGAGGAGTACTTGATGGTTAGCAGCCTCCATGTTATCACTTGCCTTACTCTGTAGCCTCCTCTACACACTGCCTTTCAGTCAGCTGCTACCACTTAAGCAATCATTTTGAGATCAGGAGTATTTTGAGGGGGATTTTTTTCCCCTCAATCCCTGCAGGTATGATTTAAATTTCTAATTACTTTTATGTGCAGAAGATAGGCAATCCATGTCCCTCTAGATCTCCTGTCCTTCCAGGATTGCCATGTACCTGGATATTTGCTCTATCCATCTAGTGAACAGGGACAGCTTTATGGCTAAGGCATAGGGAGAGCCTAGAAACTAGGTTTTATTGGGGCTCTGCCATCTTCTGAGACCTGGTTTAGAGGGGAAGTGAAGGAAGCTGCAAAAATAATATATATAGCAAATGAAAGAAAGGGGAAGTTGATAGTAATGAATATAATTCATAAATTAGGAATTGTAGAAAATTAATAAGGGAAGCCAAAGGATACAAGGAGATTTCTATGGCCGGCAAAGTTAAGGACAAGAAGAAGGAGTTTCCTAAATATATTTGTAACAAAAAGAATCCTGACTATGGTATTGGTCCATTATTAGATGGAAATGACAGATTTATCAATAATAATGCAGAAAAAGCAGAAGTGTCCAATACATATTTCTGCTCTGTATTAGGGTTAAAAACAGATAATACCATCACCATGTGATGAGACTATAGCACTCTTTCCATTCTACAAGTATCTCTGGAGTATGTTAAACAGATACTACTAAAATTAGACATTTTAAAATCAGCTGGTCCAAATAACTTGCATCCAAGGCTTATAAAAGAGTTGGCTGAGGAACCTGCTGTACTGTTGTTGATTTTTCAGTAAATCTAGGAGCACTGGAGAAGTTCTAGAAGACTGGAGGAAAGCTAATGTTGTGTCAATGTTTTAAAAGAGTGAATGGTATGAAGTGGGTAATTATACGTCTGTCAGCCTGACATTGATCCTGGGCAAGACAATGGAGCAGCTGATACAGGACTCAATTAATAAAGAATTAAAGGAGGGCAATGTAATTAATGCAAATCAACATGAGTTTCTGGAAAATATATCCTGACAAACTAACTTGATCTTTTTTATGAGATTACAAATTTGGTTGATAAAGATAATAGTGTTGATGTAATATACTTAGGTTTTTGTAAGGCACTGGAATTGGTACCAGATGACATTTTGATTAAAAAACTAGAACAATATAAAATTAACATGGCACGCATGTTTCAAAGCCCTGGTCTACACTACAGGGGAGGGTCGACCTAAGATACGCAACTTCAGCCCTCCGGTGGGTAGTGAAGACCTGCCCATATTTAGTCTAATTGTAGATCAGGAATCATCATTGAGTGGGTTTGTTTCCTGTGGGGTCCCACAGGGATCAGTTCTCAGCCCTACTCTATTTTACATTTTTATCAATGACCTGGAAGGAAACATAAAATCCTCACTGAAAAAAGCTGCAGATGACACAAAAATTGTGGGAGTAGTAAACAATCAAGAGGAGAAGTCACTGATTCAGAGTGATCTGAATTGCTCAGTAAACTAGGTGCAAACAAATATGGCTAAATGTAAATGTATACATCAAGGAACAAAGAATGTAGGCCAGGCTTACATGATGGAGAACTCTATCCCCGGAAGTAGTAACTCTGAAAAAAGATCTGGATGTCACAGTGGATAATCAGCTGAACATGAGCTCCGAGTTTGACACTGTGTTCAAAAGAGCGAATGTGATTTTGGGATGCATAAACAGGGGAATCGTGAGTAGGAGTAGAGAAGTTATTTTACCTCTGTATTTGACAGTGGTATGAACAAGGCTGGAATCCTGTGTCCAGTTCTGGTGCCCACAATTGAAGAAGGATGTTGATAAATTGGAGAGGGTTTAGAGAAGAGCCATGAGAATGATTAAAGGATTAGAAAACCTTCCTTATAGTGATAGACTTAAGGAACTCAGTCTATTTAGCTTAACAAAGAGGTTAAGGGATCACTTGATTACAGTCTATAAAGGGGAAGTTCATGTGGAACAAATAGTTAATAATGGGCTCTTCAATCTAGCAGAGAAAGATAGAACATGATCCAATGGCTGGAATTGAAGTTAGCCAAATTCAGACTGGAAATAAATCATATATTTTTAACAGTGAGAGTAAATTAATCCTTGGAACAATTTACCCAGGGTTCTGGTGGATTCTCCATCACTGACCATTTTAAAATCAAGATTAGATGTTTTTCTAAAAGATCTGCTCTAGGAATTCTTTGGGGGGGAAGTTCTATGTGTCACGGGGTGGACCACTGACCGCCTGACCGGCGCCTCCTCCTAGTACTCTTGGGATTAGCACAAGGCTGATGCCCCTATCCGTGGTTTGCACACCGTCACTCTGTATCTGCTGTCCACCTGCAGCCCCTCTTGCAGCCTCAGGAACCACAGTATCCTCTTCATGGCTCAGCCCTCTGGCCATGTCACTGTCCACGTTCCCCCCTTCTGGGGGAGGCTTAACTCCTCAGTAGTCCTAGGCAGTCTCCCCACTCACTGCCTCTGTGCCACTCACCCAGTGGCTGTTAGGGAAACCCAGGCCCGCCCTTTTCTCTGGGTTCCAGCCCAGGGACCCTCAGCTCAGCAGTTTGGGCCTTCTCTCTCTGGTCTTACTGCTCTATCCCTGGGTTGCTTCCTCCTACTGGTTCCCCATGTCTACATGGGCTTACCAGTTCCCAAAGCCTTGGGGGTTCCTACCTGCTCCTGGGGCCATTTCAGCTCTTCTGGTTCCTACTCCCTTCTCCCTGGCCCCACAGCAGCTGCTGCCCCTCTGGGTCCCACTCTTGCCAGGCATGTGTGAGTTTACATACAGGTAGAGTCTCCACAATATTTCCACTAGCCACTCTTGCTCCCCGGTTCTGCCGCCCCTGGCATTCGGTACCTCATCTGAATATCAGGCTTTTAAGAAATCTGTGCCTCCATTTCCCACCTGTAAAATGGGGATCATCACAATTTCCAACCTTATAAAGGCATTGTTAGCATAATTCCATTAATGTCTACAGTGTGCTCAGACAATAGAGAGATAGGGCCGACCTGGCTGTGGACTCAATTACTGCAATATGCATGCTAAATAATAAGAGTAAATGCATGTAGCGGTGTCAGTCCCAGGACAAGGTCCCACCTTGTCTCTCTAATAGTAAATGCAGGGTGTAGAACATGTCTAAATAATAAATTTAATTGCTAGTACTTTTTAGCCTGGAAGACATATATTTTTAAAAGCTTTTAATAGGATTTTTTTTCCTTTAAAATTATATAGTAGGGAAATGAAAGAAAAATCAGTATTTAAGAAATGTACCTTTTTGTGCTTCTCCAACTCAGATTTGGTTTTTAAATATTCTGATTTGGAAGAAAAGCTCCTTTTCTTAACCAGGCTACAAAACCCCTGAATTAAACAACAAAAAGGGTGGAAAATGCAGAACAAATACTCTAAAAAGTATTTGCCTCGTTCTCATGTATATTAACATTGTACTTGGCATTTTTCGTCCGAGGAACCCAGATCATTTGATAAAGGTGACCAATAAAAACGTCAATAGACCTTAATGTTAGATATTGTAGCATGATCAGCTATTGCAAGTGTGCATACTAAGATTGTTATTATTATTTTAGCACAGATGCTTCCCCTTTAGGTGGCTACACAGAAGATTCTTGTTCGTTATGAAGCTGATGTGATAAATGACAGAGATGATAAATCCAGACACAAGTTTTACTTAACACCCAAGTAAGTCCAATCATTAATATAACCAAACAACATAAAGCTACAAACAGAGAGATAGCTCTTAGGACTACGGACATACTCATGTACTCCTGAGAGTCAGGGAAAACAAAGCTAGAGGAAATCTGTCAGTGGAGCGCATAAGATAGTAGGTCAAGAATCAGTTGATAGCATTTCAGGAGCTTGATGTACCCAAATGTTAGGGGAACGAAGTCAGATCTTTTATACCCATCTTTTATGGGACACATGGCACATTTGACTCTTTCTATGATCATAATGAACTATTCCTGCCCACTGTCCGTACGTAACTTTTCAGGTGCTCGTCACCACAATCATACTTCCACTCACTGACTGAAGCAATTTGCGTCAATCAATTTCTTAATAAATCAGAGACATTACTGAGGTTCAACTGCCTAATTACTATATTCCAAAAGCCCAACCCCCCCGCAAGTGCCCCTATTTCACGATTACTTTTGCAAGCTTGTCGTATACCTGTTCTTCTGTGGTCAACATGTATGTTACACAGAATAAAATGGCACAATTTATGACCTGGGGTTGAAATCTTAGGCCTACTTTGGCTAACTAAAAATCAAGCCTGGCACACAAGACCTCAAACTAAATAATATAGGACTAACACCCCCTGTTATTTGTGTTTTCTACTTCCCCAGTGTATTTCAATCTACTAAGCATTATAACCAATCAGTAGTATACCCCTACTGGGTTATTACAAAGGCATGGTAGGGTCATAGGTCAACAATGCTTTCTCGTTAGAATTCCTGTTTAGGTTGGGACTAGAAATGCCATGAGAACCACTTTCTTCGTGGCACTTCCCCTTCCGGCAGTTCACCTGGAGATGAAGAATGAATGAAAATGAAAAATAACCAGGAAGGCGAGAGGGAAGGTTAATTAGACGTTGTACTGAATTTTGGTTCATTCTGCCCCTATAGTCCCTGGGAAGCAGAGAACAGCCATAGTGCTGCATATTCTGGCCAGCCCCCCACCCCAATCTGTCACCCTGCACCCAGGGGCTGGGAGTAGGGCCAGTCCCTTACCAGAATAAAGCAGCACGTTCCCAGCCTGCCGGAACTAAAGTAGAGTGTAAAAAGAACGAGGAGTACTTGTGGCATCTTAAAGACTAACACATTTATTTGGGCATAAGCTTTTGTGGGCTAAAACCAAACTAAAGTAGAGTGTGTTTCTTGTGCACTGAGTGACCCCTTTACACACTCTCTTCACAGGGAGCTACCTCCACACACTTTAAGGCACCTCTATGCTGCCAGAGGGGTGTAAAGGGGCCATAGCGTTAACTGAGAATCTGCCCTGATGCATCTCATGGCAATCCCACTCCCTTGCACTCCAGGATCCATTCCAGAGACAATTCAATTCCTCTTGTGTTATAAGGGGCGGGGGGGGGGGGGAATAAAAAGAACCCAGCAACCCCTACTTGTGTCGGATGAGCAAATGCAAACACATCTGATCCACGCTTGGTTGAAGTGGCTGTCTGTTTGCTGCATCTCAGGATTTAAAGGGTAGCCAGCCTCATGAATTCTGAGAGCATCTTTTAATTCAAACTGAGAGGAGTTTGCAAAATTGCTTGAGTCTCAAGCAGATCTGATTGCACTGGATGTGCCTGGCTGTCTGGCTGCAGCCAACATGCCCGCCTGAATCCCAGTGAATAATAATAACCCACTGGAGTAATTTTCATCTGAGGGTCTCAAAGTGTTGATAGGTGTTATTATCCCCCTTTTACAGACAGGCAATAGAAGCATAGCACAGTAAGTGATTTGCAGAAGGTCACACAGCGAATCATTGCAAGAGAACTCAGATATCCTTTCTCCTTGAATTGGGCTTTAACCACTAGACCTTGCTCCCCACAGTGAAAACATTCACCCTCGTTGCTCTTCAGTGAACATCCTCCCCGCTCAGTTTTCAGACTTGCAAATCAGGGCCAACGGGTGTAAAGCACAGAGCTCTGATGATGTCAGTAGAACTAGGCCAGTTTACACCCGTCGAAGAGTGAGTCTATAGTAATAGCCACAGCTATCTGCGTGTTTGGTGGTGGCTAGGAGTAAGCTGTGCTCTACTTTCGCCATTTCCCCCGTGCGAGGAGTGATGCTGGTGTTTGAATTAGATTATGCGGATGAATGAGAGTTTCCTGTCTGTATTTAAATAAAATCATGCAGATAATATCTTCCATTTGATCTACTTGCATTTCATGCTGAAGAATCCGAACATGACTTCTGCTATATACAATTGAAGCATAATATAATCACGCCATGTGTTATTCAACAGCTGCCATGGTCCAGAGGTGGGTGAAGCAATTCCTATATTAAGGTATTCCATGAAAAAAATCATTTCACCCACTGCCGGAATCCAGCCACTGCTGGACCGTGACAGCTGTTGAACAGCACATGCCAGTTCTGCACAACCACTTTATGACACGAAGCAAAACACTGTATCCAATTGAAACTGCTGGGGCAGTTTATGGAGGCACAGTGTAATTACTCACATAGGAATCTGGCCAGGGAACTGATATGAACAAACCTTCTTTTGTCAAAAATGCCATAGGATCTTTAATAACCCACATAGGTTTTAGGACCTTGGTTTTAGGACTTGTCTGGAATGGAGTACCTTTCCCCCAGGACCATGCTGAGACACTGCGTCGGTACAGCCACACACAGCAATGGTCAGCGATTTATCCTGTCGTCATGTCATTGACTGGAAGAAAGGTGCATCTCCGCCACAGAAGCAAGGTGCTTCAAGATAGCCAGTTCTGACCTACTGTGCCACACCCCATATGCCAACCACAGCCGCCCCACCTACATCCTATCAAACATCTCAGCTGCTGCTCCCCTTACAAGAGGTCCCATCAAGGCTGGCAGTTCATCCACCACACTCTCTCCTCCTCCTTTTTTTCTACAGTAGCCCGTGGTGCCCTGGGAGTGGTTCCGAGTTATCTCAGAGCTTGGGTCCAAGGGAGACGTGTCTGCACAGGCCAGTGCTTTAGGAATGGAACTCCCTATCCAAAACGGAGATGACAGGGGTGCATGGGGAAGGCAGGGAGGAGGAGAACAGTAAAGGGACAGAGAGGATGGTCTGGGTTGAAAGCCACCACCATCTGCTTTGCAGAATCAGCCAGTTTTTCCTTCGCCCTCACTTCCCATGACCGTTTCATAGTAGGGAGTCCGTTGCAGGTGGAACACCCATGAAGCAGACGGCCTATGAAGTCTTATCTGTAGAAGCAGACACCTACTGCAGTTACTGAGTGGGAGTGCACAGGTGTGTCACAGGCCTACAGTGCAAGTTCGGAAAAAGTCTTCTCTGAATGGCAAAGGCTTGGACTTCGAAGTCCTGCACAGGCCTATGAAGAGTCTGTGAGAGGTTAATTTCTATTCACGCTTTCAGACTTGATACAAATGTGTGGGGTTTTTTTTTAAATAAATCTCTTTCCTCCCCGCTGTTCAGCAAAGCCCTTGACTTCAATGGGACATAAGCACATACTTTAAAGCTAGGCACGTGTTTAAGGGTTTTGCCAACAAGGGATGAGGTTTAGACATGTGCTTCAATGATTTGCTGGCATGGGTATTACTCCAGGCATTAAAAAGGGGCACTAGATAGTACTGAATTTTTGATTAGGCATAAGCTGTAACTCCTCTTTTTTTCTTTTTTTCTTTTTTTTCTGTATAGCCTAGAAATAGAACTGGTAGAAACATTTCCGAGGGAACCATTTTCCTGTCGGAAAATGCTGATTCAATGAAATCAAAACGTTTTGTGGGATTGTGTCAATTTAGTCAAATTTTTCAGTGGCAATTATTGAAATGTTTCATTTTGATTCTGGTTAAATTATAACTGTACATAGTACAAAAGCCGACTTTCATGTTGTAAATTATGATCTGATCTAGCATAAAAAACGAAATGATAATGTCAAAGTGAAACATTTCTACCTGCTTGAAACGAAATATTTTGGAATATTTTGTTTTGCAAAAAATCCCGAGATTTTGACTTTGGGTTTCGAACTGGAACTAAACCAAATTTTGGTACCTCCGAATTTCCCATGGCATGGAAAGCTCATTTTTTTTACTAGCTATACTGATGAGACTGAAGATCATAAAGCATAATTGAATATGGCAACAACAACTTACTTGACAGCTCATGTAACTGACATTTCGTCATGGTCTATTTTCTATGTTTCAGCGAAGGAAATGATGTCTCAGATAGTCCCTATCAAGAAGGCAAGGTTAGCTGAAATGTTTAACCAGACCACTGACTAAGACCCTGAGCCAAAGCACTTAGCCACATAGAATCATAGAATATCAGGGTTGGAAGGGACCTCAGGAGGACATCTAGTCCAACCCCCTGCTCAAAGCAGGACCAATCCCCAACTAAATCATCCCAGCCAGGGCTTTGTCAAGCCTGACCTTAAAAATATTTAAGGAAGGAGATTCCACCACCTCCCTAGGTAATGCATTCCAGTGTTTCACCACCCTCCTAGTGAAAAAGTTTTTCCTAATATCCAACCTAAACCTCCCCCATTGCAACTTGAGACCATTAATCCTTGTTCTGTCATCTGCTACCACTGAGAACAGTCTAGAGCCATCCTCTTTGGAACCCTCTTTCAGGTAGTTGAAAGCAGCTATCAAATCCCCCCCTCATTCTTCTCTTCCGCATACTAAACAATCCCAGTTCCCTCAGCCTCTCCTCATAAGTCTTGTGTTCCAGTCCCCTAATCAGTTTTGTTGCCCTCCGCTGGACTCTTTCCAATTTTTCCACATCCTTCTTGTAGTGTGGGACCCCAAACTGGACACAGTACTCCAGATGAGGCCTCAGCAATGTTGAATAGAGGGGAACAATCACGTCCCTTGATCTGCTGGCAATGCCCCTACCTATACATCCCAAAATGCCACTGGCCTTCTTGGCAACAAGGGCACACTGTTAACTCATATCCAGCTTCTCGTCCACTGTAACCCCTAGGTCCTTTTCTGCAGAACTGCTGCCGAGCCATTCGGTCCCTAGTGTGTAGTGGTGCATGGGATTCTTCCGTCCTAAGTGCAGGACTCTGCACTTGTCCTTGTTGAACCTCATGCTTTACTTAAAATCCCATTGATTTCAACTGCCTTCAGTTGAACTAGTTGTTTGCTAAGCTAAACATGTGCTAAAGTGCCTTGCTGGATCGAAGCCTTAATAAATAATAATGAAGAGAATTAAAGGGAGAAAAGAGAATCTGTCAATGAAAAAATATATGACTTTCAGGAAAAGGAAAACAGACTTAAAATCTAGCAGTGACAGATCTAACCTGGGCTCTGATTCAACTAAATCTTTTTTCATTTTGCTGATCACATGAAAGACACGCTGACAGAGTGTGTTATTGCTGTGATACAGCCAAAGCTATAAATAGAGGATGGTATCATATCACCTTGAACTTCTCTCTCTATCCTTTTGAACTCAAGTTTCAAAATCAGAGCTGGCCATTAAAGTCTTTAGAAGACAATCTAAAAAACCAGATGTCACATTCTGAGGTGCAATTCAGACCAATAAGGGTTTTGTCACTGTTGCCCTGCAATCTGGGGTGTCTTATGGTGCTTTGCTACAGTAGCTATCTGCCTGGGATGCTCACAGCCAGCCCACAAGCATGCAGGTCACACCCTGAATGTCTGTGGGCTATGCTGCCAGACCTGGTTCAGCAGCTTTGATCCCAGCAGTCTGTCTACAACCTTACTCTGTCTTCTACCAGCCTTGGTTACAGCCAGCAAGGGGACCCCAACATACTCCCAGTCCCAAATTTCCCCAAAACCGTTTGCCCTGAAGTGTCCAGCCCTCTACTGGACAGCTCAGAGAAATAATAAGGTTTCTTGCTCCGCCAAAGATGCAAAAGCACATTGCAGCTTATTAACGCAACTGGGGTAAATACCCGCTTCCCTGCAAACACAGCACTGAGTGGGTTTATAATAAAAATAAAACAATTTTATTAACAACAGGACATAGGTTAAATGATGCCAAGTAAAATGACTCACAAGCTCTCTGAAATTTGTCTTGATTCCTTCTCTCTCCTGTAGCCATGTATGACACACCTTGGATAGATAACTGAAAGAGATGGATGTTTATGATTTAGCCAGCGGACAGAGTACTAGTAGCAGTTTCTGTTTACTTTACAGATCCTTAAGCATTTGCTTGCATTGTACTATCTGTGGGGCATCTCTTGAACAGGTGGCATTTGCAACCCTATATTCAAGGAAACTTTCTCCTCCTGAGATCCTATAAATTCCACATGTGCAATTGCAGCATCTGTGATTCATCAGCAAATTATAACCCTCTGTAATTAACTGTTTCAATGCTGCAGGTGCTACAGGTAAATTTATCCTGGGTGTTGCTCAATGTACCAGATATAGTATGAAGTTCCACTGAGATATTAGTGGGATCTTGTAGGAGCTTCAAAAGAATCCAGATAAATGACACCACAAAGCTGCTGGTCCAGTGTTGCAGAGCTGTTAACCATGATGCTGCCAGTCATGGTATGGACCACTGGAACCTCCATAGGAGCAGAATAACCCAGAAAACCCCCCAAGCAGAGTTTCCTATGTGGGAGGTGGAGAAGAGCTGAAGACTCCATGAAGTCCGTTCAGGACCTCACTGTTGCTAATTGATTTAATGTGGGAAATGCTCAAATACTGTAGTAATGGGGATGAATACAACACCCCTAGTTAAATTAGAGATGATGAGATCTATCCACCATTCCAGCAGCATGGGGACACGGTAGATCTATCTATCAATCCTTTCCTGTCGAAAAGAGAAATCTGGTTCAGAAAACAAACTAAAGTCCTTAACTATAGCTGGCCTGCACAATGTCACAGAGGAGATGAATGCAATTTCTAGGAAATCTGACCCGGCTATATCCCTTTGTGATCCATAAAATATATAAAGAACAGCTTCCACAAGAGGGGCTGCTTGCTTAGGCATAGAAAGGCTTCCTGTTAGCTCACCTGGCAGCAGGCACACCAACGGGGGGGTAAAAGGGGCAATTGCTCAGGGGCCTGGGCAAACTAAAAGGGCCCAGGGGCCCCCGGGCACTGCTGCCACCGCCAGCAGCACAGTCAGGGTAAAGCAGGTTTCCTGCCCATCTTCGCTCTGCATCACTCCCGGAAGCAGCTGGCATGTCCCTGCAGCCCCCAGGGAGGGGGTCTCCGCACAATGCCCCTGCCCCGAGCACCAACTCTACAGCTCCCATTGGCCGGGAACTGCGGCCAATGGGAGGTGCAGGGGAGGTGCCTGCGGACAGTGGTGCACAGAGACCCTCTTGGACCCCCCACCTAGGAGCCGCTGCCAGAGGGGTGTGTCAGTCACTTTCAGGAGCCACCAGAGGAAAGCACTGACCCCCTGATCCCCTCCTGCACCCCAACACTCTGCCCCAGCCTAAAGTCCACACCCCGCACCCAAACTCCCTCCCAGAGCCCACACCCCTCCTGCACCCAAACTCTCTCCCAGAGCCTGCACCCCGAACCTGCTCTCACACCCCAACCCCCTGCTCCAGCATGGTGAAAGTGAGTGAGGGTGGGGGAGAGCGAGTGACGGGGCGAGGGTGGATGGAGTGAGCGGGAGGCGTGACCTTGGAGAAGGGGCAGGATAGGGGCGTGATCTCAGGGAAGGGGCAGGGCACGGGGCAGAGCATGGTCTTTGGGTTTGCATTATTAGACAGTGGGCAACCCTACCGGGTGGGCATGTGGAAGCCTTGGCCATGCCGGAAGAGCGCACCCAGCAGCGCAGCTGGCAGATCAGTGGGCACCAGCCAGCACAGGTGCAGCACCACCCAAATGTCAGGCAGACCATGTCTGCACAGGCACGGCTTGTGCATGTGTGGGGACCCATTGACTGTTCTGCCCTGGGGCCTGGAATTCCTGTCAGCTGGCCTGCCTGGCAGACACTCGGTCCTTAGACCAAGTGGATACAAGTTTGATTCCTGGCTGTGGTAATGTACAGAGTGTAAATACAGCAAGAGGAGCTAGGTTCGGAGAGTCTATTAACTGCATACATCCAAACTAGTGTCTAGTCACTAGCTAATGGACACACCTCCGCTCCTGCCTCTGGACTCACTAGGGAAACCGGAGGTGTGTGTGTGTGTGAGAGAGAGAGAGACAGACAGGGTTTTGCTATTCACCTATTCATCCAGAAAGGAAGAGTCTAGCAGTCAGTTAAAAAGTAAGATAAGGCTATAATGATTCCATGGTCAAATGGACTTCATAGCGATCAGCGAGCCCATCCAGTGTGGCCACATTTCATTGGTGGGATTAGAAGTCAGGACCACAGGGCTCTTGTGCTTGAGCTAAACGAAAATCTCCAGTAGTTGTAGCAATGTTAAGGCATATTTGCTCCGTGTGTGTCAGTTATGAGGTGACATTCAGATACACTTCTGAGTTCTGTAGGACATTCCATCGAGTAGAACCCAAATCTAACTATACTCACCACATCACGTGTCCATGAGCATTTCATCCTAGTGTATATGGTGCACTGCCATATTGGAACGTTTCAAGGGCCATTAAAAAACCTCACCCAGTTCTGTTTCTATAGCCCAGCTACTTTGTTATAAATTGCTAAGAGAAAATGGTTTGACATACGAGAAAGGTTCAGATGATGTCAACGGAAGGATACTGGTCCCTTTTGTTGGCCAACAACTTTATTACTGAGTTCCAAAAATAATCTAAAAAGCTTCCACGCTAATACTGTTTTGCTATTTCAAGCCTAACACTGACCAGATGAGTCTATTCAAAACTAGTTGTTTGTGATTAAATGGCATTAGTTAACAGTGCGCTGTTAGCTCATAGCTTAGGAAGATGATTTATAGCATTAGCAGAGCAAATAGCTCGCAAAGAGCTCCAGATCCAGAAAAATTGTTTCCGCTTTTTGTATGAACCAAGAGCCACTGCTGGAAGTATTTTTTAAAAATGCAATAAAATACAACTCTAGGGCATGCTCACGTAAGTTAAGTGAAAGTGCTTGTGGGATCTGGGGACATAAGCATGCTCTAGGCTTTGTCCCGGACCCACTGTATACGGGTGAAGTACAGCTACTAGCTAGCATGAGTAGCCTAATGTTTTTTCCCTGGTATCAGTGCTGTATGGGGAGATTTTCAAAAGCACCGAAGGGGTTTATATGTAGAAGGCCTATGGACTCATACACCTAAACCCCTTAGACACTTTGAAAAATCTTCCCCATAAAAAATCTTCCTAATGAAAATCCCAATATAAGTCTGTCATTTCAGGAGGCTTTCAGCACTGGAGCTGTGTGAATAACACTTTTCAATTTACTGGCAGCTCCGAAAAAATATTTACTTTTGGGTCATCATGAAACTGCTTTTTATTTCAGACGTTTTGGAGAGTCAAAAAGTTGGGGGGGGGGAATTGTTTCAGGTCAAACAAAACCTTTCATGTGGTTTCTGCTTTTACCTGTTTCTAAAAAAATAAAGCCAAGGAAGTTTGGAAACAAAGGGCTAGATTCACAAGGGGATTTGAGGTGCAAAACAGAGGAGGTGGCTCCCTTTTACCCACAGCTCAGTGGTTCGGACACACACCGTAGACATAGGTTTGAACGCTCATTCTGCAGCAAAGATGTGAAAAGTTACCCTTTTTTCTAGGTAAATGCCCTAACTACCAGCCTATTGGATTTTCTAGGGTAAACTGTCCCAGCCCCCTGTTGAATCTATGCCAGTTTGTATAAATAATTAAATTGTCATTGGCGCACAGACTGGAACCCAGGTGGCCCCGCCTCCCCAATCTCACAGGAGTGACCGGCCCCTCAGGTTATGGAGTCATTTGCACTCTCTCTTTCTCTCTCTCTCTCTCTGGCTGTTCCTCAGCATCACACTGAAGCACCAGCACTCAGCCCCCTAAAGACTTAAGCAAAGGAGGAGTCCCATAGAACAATCAGCCCCACACATGGAGCTCCATGGGGGTTTTCACTGGCGTAAAGTTACTTGCTTAATCAAGTCTTTGAGGGATCAAGGCCTTACAGGCTCCATCCTGCAAGGAGCTAACGCTCCCACTAAAGCCAGGTTCAAGGTACAAAAAACCAGGCGTGTGGAGAGCACGCGGGGAGGTGGGGGGAACATTGTGGGCCTGATCTTGACTTCAGAGGGTATTAAGGACGCAGGATCGGGCCCTATATCTCGTTCTAAAATCCCCCAACACGCTTAAATGATTAGCCAAAACCTACATACAGTGACACAGAAGCATATTTATGATGAGGATACAGAAAACACAACAGGGGAGCCGAGACCCAGACCATCACACACTTACATTAGACAGTGAATAATTATTAATTAATCCTCCATCAGACTAATAACGGGCCTTCAGTTCTGCCAGAGAACTCCCCTACCAAATTGTTCCCTCATTACCAGTAACGGCCAATTTAGAGGCTGTGTTATTGCAGCAGTTTTATTAATGTCACATTCTGAAGGATACCGTTGACATAAACCGTCATAAGGCTATAAAAGAGGGTTGCTGTACGTATTAATAATGTATTTTATAGTGCAGTTTAATATTCTGAGTCTAAGCTAATGTGCTTTATAATCAGAAGGGGGGGGAAGAGAGCTAATCCATCATTTTTACATATTCTCACAGTGGCTAGCTAAACAGCAACCCAATGATGTATATGGGTATAATATGTTGTTGCTTAATAACAAGATTTTTGTAACACTATTAGTTCTAATTTGTTCTATTGCCTTCTATTAAGCTCAGTAGTATGTTTCTAAATGATTTATAGGTTCCTTAAGCAGGAGGTTACAGCCCAGTGCCTTCTGCGATTCCCCTTCCTCGCTGTCATAAACGTGCCGTGCTAGTTTCAAGACAGATCACGGGGGGGAACAATGCTGTAGGAGTCGACGAGGCCAGCAGTCCTACTGCACACCCTCAGTGTTTGGTTGGTCTTCAGCCTCTTTTCAAGCCCATTCGTTAGTTGCCCTCTGGCTGAAGAAATAAACAGTGGTGAGGGTTTAAAATTATGACGTGAGAGGAAGGGTGGTTCAGTGGGTAAGGTGCTACTCTCGGCCTTGGGTAACTTGGGTTCATGGCCCTGCTCTGTCCTAGACTCCCTTGGTGACTTTGGGGTGTTTACTTAAGCTTAGCTCCTCCAAGCTATTGAAGCACCTTGAGAATCTGGGCCCTGGTGCCTGAGTGAGAATCATAGCCCTGCCCTGCCCCTCCGGATGCTGAGAGGATCAATATATTGAAGACCATGAGGCACTCAGGGTATGTCTACACTACCTGTCGGATCGGCGGGCCGCGATTGATCCAGCGGGGGTCGATTTATTGCGCCTAGTCTAGGCGCGATAAATCGACCCCGAGCGCTCTCCCGTCGACTCCTGTACTCCAGAGCCACGAGAGGCGCAGGTAGAGTCGACGGGGGAGCGGCAGCAGTCGACTCACCGCAGCGAAGACACCACGGTAAGTGGATCTAAATACGTCGACTTCAGCTATGTTATTCACGTAGCTGAAGTTGCGTAACTTAGATCAATCCCCCCCCCCCCCCCCCCCCCGCAGTGTAGACCAGGCCTTTGTTACTATGATAATGGGTTTCAGAGTAGCAGCCGTGTTAGTCTGTACTCGCAAAAAGAAAAGGAGGACTTGTGGCACCTTAGAGACTAACAAATTTATTTGATGCATCCAATGAAGTGAGCTGTAGCTCATGAAAGCTTATGCTCAAATACATTGGTTAGTCTCTAAGATGCCACAAGTACTCCTTTTCTTTTTATGATAATGGGGGCCAGATGAGTACCAATGCAATACTTTTTTTCACTTCAGTACCTTATTCTATGTGTTACCCCGTAATATCATGCAGCCACCTCACAAGCATCTTGTGGTTGCCAAAGGTCACTCAGTGGCACCCTGCCTTTGTTTCTCCCTCTTTGGGGCTGTCATAAATATAAAGGGAAGGGTAAACACCTTTAAATCCCTCCTGGCCAGAGGAAAAACCCTTTCACCTGTAAAGGGTTAAGAAGCTAGGATAACCTCGCTGGCACCTGACCAAAATGACCAATGAGGAGACAAGATACTTTCAAAGCTGGAAGGGGGGGAAACAAAGGGTTCTCTCTGTCTGTGTGTTGCTTTTGCTGGGACCAGAGCAGGAATGCAGGTCAGAACTCCTGTAAAGAGTTAACAAGCAATCTAGTTAGATATGCGTTAGATTCTGTTTTGTTTAAATGGCTGATAAAATAAGTTGTGCTGAATGGAATGTATATTCCTGTTTTTGTGTCTTTTCGTAACTTAAGGTTTTGCCTAGAGGGATTCTCTATGTTTTGAATCTGATTATCCTGTAAGGCATTTACCATCCTGATTTTACAGAGGTGATTCTTTTACCTTTTCTTTAATTAAAATTATTCTTTTAAGAACCTGATTGCTTTTTCATTGTTCTTAAGATCCAAGGGTTTGGGTCTGTGGTCACCTATGCAAATTGGTGAGGATTTTTACCAAGCCTTCCCCAGAAAAGGGGGTGTAGGGCTTGAGGGGATTTTGGGAGGAAAGTGGGCTCTTTCCCTGTTATTTTTGTTAGACACTTGGTGGTGGTGGCAGCAATAAGGTCCATGGACAAAAGGTAAAATAGTTTGTACCTTGGGGAAGTTTTAACCTAAGCTGGTAAAAATAAGCTTAGGGGGTTTTTCATGCAGGTCCCTACATCTGTACCCTAGAGTTCAGAGTGGGGAAGGAACCTTGACAGGGGCCCTTTAAGGGCTCACGGTTCAAACGTGGGCTTAAACAATCCCCAAAAGGGATCCAATTTGTTTAGGCCTCTTACGTACTGTGCCCTCTCGGCCCCAAGCAAGTCACTATCTCTCTCCTGATTAACACACGCACAAACACTCTTCATCCCAGCCCGTCTTTACAGGCTTTCCCAGCTTTCTCCCACTCTCTCCTGCTTCTTCAGCTTTTCCCCACTGACGTAGGTCCTTACAGGCATCTTCTTGCTCCTTGCAGTGTCGACACACCTAGCTGCAGTTCTCTAGGCTTTAGCGCCGCTTTGTGGGGAACTGCCTGATTCCCCTCCAGGTGGGGCTCATTCTGTATTCAGGTTGTCTCAGCCCTAGACTCTGCAGCCCATGGGGCAAGATACTCTGTTACCTATCCTTTGTGGATGCAGAAAACCACAACAGGCCTCTATGCCACTAATGGCCTGAAGGGTTGCCTCAAGCACTGAGATCTTGAAAAGGACATAGGCCTTCTTTTGGTCTGCTGCATGGGGGCAAATTTAATCCTGTGTGGTTTAGACCTGTCTCAGTTCCTTGTTTCCTTTTAGGCTCTGTCTACACTAAAAATACAGCTACACCAGGGAAATTGATTACAGCACCACAGTCTCCTGAGTTGGATACAACACAGTTAACAGTCGTAACGTGGATGACACCTTAACTGCCTCCGAGGATGGCTGGTTCTTGAGGTTAAGGCACTGGGCTGGGACTCTATTCTAAGTTAAGTTCCTGGCTCTGCCACAAATGTCCTGGGTGCCCTTGAGCAAGCCATGTAATCTCTTTGGGCCTGATCCATAGCCCACCGATGGCAATGGAAATCTCTCCATTTAGTTCAGAGGGCTTTGGATCAGTACTTCAGTGGTGTCCAAAGGTTGCTAATGTCTATGGCTGTCCGGTGGGTTATGCTCAATGAGCTAGGTGGTCTTGGTCCAGTTCCTTCTGCACAGGCTGTCCACATCATAAAAAATCACCATCACATCATGCATTTTGTCAGCTGAGACCTAGAATTGAATGGTCCATCTGCCATTCAACTGCCGTCAGCTCCTCAAAGATGTTCCTTTCAGCTCAGGGTTGTGAAATAATGGGCTCTGCCCATCCTTATTATTTATGTATTTATTTATTAGGTCTCTCGATTAATCGCCGTTAACTCACGCGATTGACTCAAAAAAAGAAATCGCAATTAAAAAATGACGTTCGATTAATCGCAGTTTTAATCGCACTGTTAAACAATAGAATACCAGTTGAAATGTATTAAATACTTCCTTATGTTTTTCTACATTTTCAAATATATTGATTTCAATTACAACACAGAATACAAAGTGTACAGTGCTCACTTTATGTTATTATTTTTATTACAAATATTTGCACTGTAAAAATGATAAACAAAAGCAATAGTATTTTTCAGTTCACCTCATACAAGTCCTGCAGTGCGATCTCTTTATCGTGAAAGTACAACTTACAGATGTAGATTTTTTTTGTTACATAACTGCACTCAAAAACAAAACAATGTAAAACTTTAGCGCCTACAAATCCACTCAGTCCTACTTCTTGTTCAGCCAATCGCTAAGAGAAACAAGTTTGTTTACATTTACAGGAGATAACGCTGCCCGCTTCTTATTTAAAATGTCACCTGAAAGTGAGAACAGGCATTCGTGTGATACTTTCGTAGCCGGCATTGCAAGGTATTTATGTGCCAGATATGCTAAACGTTCGGAGGCCCCTTCATGCTTCGGCCACCATTCCGGAGGACAGGCTTCCATGCTGATGATGCTTGTTAAAAAAATAATATGTTAATTAAATTTGTGACTCAACCCCTTGGGGGAGAATTGTATGTCTCCTGCTCTGTGTTTTACCTGCATTCTGCCATATATTTCATGTTCTAGATGTCTTGGATGATGACCCAGCACATGTTGTTCATTTTAAGACCTCTTTCACTGCAGATTTGACAAAATGTTAAGAAGGTACCAATATAAGATTTCTAAAGATAGCTACAGGACTTGACCCAAGGTTTAAGAATCTGAAGTGCCTTCCAAAATCTGAGAGGGACAAGGTGTGGAGCATCCTTTCAGAACTCTTAAAAGAGCAACACTCCGATGCAGAAACTACAGAACCTGAACCACCAAAAAAGAAAATCAACCTTCTGCTGGTGGCATCTGACTCAGAGGATGAAAATGAACATATGTCAGTCCACACTGCTTTGGATCATTATTGAGCAGAACCTGTCATCAGCATGAATACAGGTCCTCTGGAATAGTGGTTGAAGCATGAAGGGACATATGAATTAGCGCATGTGGCATGTAAATATCTTGTGACACCAGCTACAATAGTGCCATGTGAACACTTGTTCTTACTTTCAGGTGACATTGTAAACAAGAACCAGGCAGTATTATCTCCTGCAAATGTAAACAAACGTGTTTGTATGAGCAATTGGCTGAACAAGAAGTAGGACTGAGTGGACTTGTAGGCTCTGAAGCTTCACACTGTTTTATTTTTGAATGCAGGTTTTTTGTACATAATTCTACATTTGTAAGTTTAACTTTCATGATAAAGAGATTGCACTACAGTACTTGTATTAGATGAATTGAAAAATACACTTTCTTTTGTTTTTTACAGTGCAAATATGTGCAATAGAAAAGACAGTGAGCACTGTCCACTTTGTGTCCTGTGTTTTAATTGAAATCAATATATTTGAAAATGTAGAAAACATTCAAAAATATTTAAGTAAATCGTATTCTATTATTGTTTGACAGCACGATTAATTGCACAATTGATCACAATTAATGTTTTTAATCACTTGACGGTCCTAATTATTATTATTGTTATTATTTATTTTGTACTATGCTATTACCTAGAGGCCCTGACCAAGCTCTGGGTCCCATTGTGCTAGGCACTGTACATGAACAGTAATGTATGGTCCCTGCCCCAATGAGCCAACAATCTAAATAGGTAAGACAGATACAGGATGGCAGATTGGATGTGTTATTATCATCTCCGTTTTATAGATGGGAAACCTAGCCCAAGAGAGATTGTTACTTACTCGAGATCACAGAGTAAGATGGTGACAGATATGAGAACTGGACCTCCTGAGTCCCAATCCAGAGCCTTAGTCACAAGGTCATCCTTCCTGTCTTCTCTCTGTCTCTCTGATTTGTCATATTTGTTGAGTTCCCACTAACGTAGGACCTGGGCACTAAACACAATCATTATGACTTGCGTGGAGTTGTCCATAGTGGACTCTGCTCTTGAGCTCCGCTCTCCCTGTTCATTTCAACCCAGGGAAGCAAAGATCTGTGTGACATTCCAAAGGATGACAGCGCCCGGAGGACTGTCACCCTGGCCAAGGGATAGGCATGGAGAGACCGACTGGATGATGAGTTAGCGTGTATGTAAGTACCTCTCGCAGGCTACAATTTTGTATCAGACTGGGAGGGGTGAAGCAGAGACAAGAAAGGGTCATGCTTTAAAGCCCATCGAGTGGATAAGAGAGGATTAGTGGTACATTGTTGACACGCAGCCAAAGGTTCCATTTTCACATCACGCCCTTGCAAGGCAATTGTTCCTGTGCCACGCAAATGACAGGCTTTTAACTGTAGCTGCAGCCATTAATTTAAAACAAAGGATGGCTCTTCAGTTCCTAGGCAGTGTAACATATTGTTTGTGTCAAATGGCTTTGATTATGGCCATCCCTCTGCAGAGATGGACAGCATTCTCCCTGTTCCAACTAGCATGTGGCCCTGGAAGACATTCTAGTTTCAGCACAAAGGTTTATAGCTGTGGTTTATGGCAATTGCTAGTGATTTATAAGCTACATTAGTTTCCTAGAGTGTGTTTAAATATATTGAATTCCAATTGGAGATGGTTGGAATACCACCCCGAAATAAGAGATGCTTGGAATTTAAGTCAGGGGCCAGATTCTCAGCCAGTGTAAACTGATGTAGTTCCCTTGACTTCAAAGATCTTGCCCCAGAAGTTTTTCTCTAGTCCCAGTGAACATTCCCATTAGGGTGTGTCCATGGAGGAGTGCCCAGAATAGGGAATATGAGTGGCCAGTATCTGGAGGCAAAGCATTCCCTACCTTTGCAGCATGTGATTTGCCAGCATCCTTTAATCCCACGCACCTCCTTGCAATTTGCTTTCATCCCCATCCCCAGAAGCAAGTTTGGGGCCCAGCTTTTTTCCCTGGTAACAGTATCACTCTCGCCAGAAACCCTGAATGGCCTGGTTTTCGTCTCATGAATCTTTAGTTCACTAAATCCTCACCATAAAGATGAAGGAGCCAACTGGGATCTTTACTGTTAAAGAAGCAAGGGCCCAATCCTGTTCCTGTTGAAAGGCCAGACTCCCTCTCAATGAGGTCCACTTGGTCCAGGAGACCAGTAGAGACATTAAGGAGCTGCCTGCATGCATCTGTTCCAACCCTGATCACTACTTGGCGCATCTTAGAGCAGCCCAGAGACTGCTTTATGTTACGCTAACTGTCTATGGTCCCCAGCTTGCCAGCTGAGAATTGGTAACATGCAGCTGCATTCTGCCCTGACCCTGGCATGCCCTGCCCCTCCCCTGAGAGATCTTCTTTTTCCCTTTGCATGCTCCTTATGCTGAGTTTGGTGGGGAATGCAGTTGGCATAGATGCCAGTTTTACACTAGCTGAGAGCCCTCCTATGGGAATTCTCAGTGAGGGCCAGATCCTGGTTCCATGCCACCTGAAGGGCACAAAGGGGCTCGAACAAGAAGAGACAGAAATGGCTCAGAATTTTTATTTAAGTGGGAGCAGGATCAAAGCCAAGATTTCAGTGGATCAAGCCCAATGTTAGTTATTAGAGGCAAATCCCTCCACATCCCAAGAATACAGCTGTTGTCTAATGGATACAGCTAATAAATGTAAAAAGCCATGCAGAGGGAAACGTTCCATTATTTATATGACAGGTAAACTGCATAAAGACTTGTTAGCAAGTTAACATTCTGGGCCAGCTACTTGCTCTTGTAGTCTTCGAGGAGTCCAATAAATTATCAGGCAGAGATTTTTCAATATTTCTATTAGTTGGGTGAGCAGCTGCCACTTTCCCCAGTGTTGCACTCTGCATAATTTACACTGCAACTGAATTGTTTGCCAATGTTCCTTCTCAAAGAGGCCACTGACAATAAATTAGTGCACTATAGTGATTTAGACATTTTTATTTGTTTATAATCTCCCTCCCAGCCCGGGGGTTGTCAACAAATTCAGTTTTTGTTACGTTGTCAAGGCTCTGATGTTTACTTTCTTGTAAATTCTATGTCTTACTAGAGTGCTCTTTTGTTCCTTTCTACGGCGTGATATAATAATAATGCCTTCCACTGGTATAGCACGTCTCAGCTGAGAAGCACTTGGAAAACTTTAGTTCAACCTTGCAGTGCTCCTGTGATAATCTGCTGCTATTGTAACTAGAGCCAGATTCTTATGTCACTTTGGGCCTTATCCTGCAAAGGCCTCTGCACATGGTTAGCTCTGTGCATTTGAGAACTCAGTGGTGCTACTCACGTGTATGAAGTTAAATGTGCATTTAAGTCTTCACTGAGTCGGGGCCTTAGAGAGGAAGGATGCTCTTGTGGGTGAGGTACTGGACTGGGACACAAGAAATCTTGATCAGTTTCTAGCTCTGCCACAGACTTCCTGTGTAGCCAAGGGCAAGTCACTTAATCGCTCTGTGCCTCGGTTTTCCATTTCTAAACTGGGGACAATGATGCCCTTTGTCTGTTTAGAATGTAAGGCCTGTGTTTGTACAGCGCCTAACACAATAGGACTCATATCATTTCTGAGCTCCAGGCAGGACCAGATTTCCAATTAGGCACAGTAGGCATATGCCTAGGGGTGCCGGTGTTCTAGGGGCACCTAAAAGTTAAAAGTTAAAAAGTTAATACATACAGCTCCCCTGGGGGCGGCTGGGCTCCTGGCCTGCGTGGATGGCCGCCCAGCATGTGGGGCTGGAGCAGGGTGAGGGCTGAAGATGTTGTGCCTAGGGGCACGTAAGGTGTAAATTCGGCCCTGCGTCTACGCACTCCTGCAATATAAATAACAATAGCTTCGTCGGAAGCAAATCAGGAAAAATTCCACTGGCTCCGACTGGTAAAGGAGATCAGACTCTGTCCTTAGACTGTCAACTCTTCAGTAGGGCCTGTCTCCATGAGACTGATGCTTGTTTAACTCATGAGGGCCTGAACCTGCAAGGTGCTGAGCGCTTCCAAGACGTGCTGAGCACCCTCCGTGCCCATTAAAGTCAATGTGAGTTGAGGGCGCTCGGCACTCCTGGAAAGCATGCAGGCCCAAATTCGCAAAGGAACTCAGGTCTAACTTTCAGGTGCCCAGCCACCCAATGGAATGCTCAGATCTTGGGCTGGACAATGAACGGGAAGAGACAGGCACCTAAGAAAGGGATCCACAAGGCCAGCATGCTAGGCAGGGAACCGCCTAAGCTAGCCAATAGCAGATGCTGAGAAGAAGGGTGTATGCTAAGCTCAGCCCTCTCAGGGAATTAGATACCTAAATGCGGTCTGCAGGGAGGCACCCAGGGAAGGGGGCAGGGTCCACCCTGGTGAAAAGTGGAAGGGCCAGGCCCCTCACTGGCCTAAGCCCTTTCTTGCAAGAACAGTGGCTGTGAATGCCTAGCACCACACCGATGGCTGAGAGGGAGAAGCTTCCTTTATAACCTTTAGTCCAGTGGTTAGGGCACTCAGCTGGGATTTGGGAATCATTCTTGTCCACATGCTTGTTGACTGCCTCAGAGAATTCCAATCAATTGGTGAGGTGTTTTCCCTTTACAAAAGCCATTCTGATTCTTCCCCAACATGCTGTGTTTTTCTATGTATCTGATAATCATTATTAATTATTAGTAAAAAACAAAATTAAGTGGTGGGATTTTGATTTCCAGGTTAGCCTAAACTGCAGCAATGCTCGTAGAGAACATATTTCATCTATAGATCTCAAGGCACTTTACACTGGAAGGTTTGTATTATTATTCCCACATAACAGATGGGGAAACCGAGGCACAGAGTGATGGAGTGACTTGCCCAAGGTTACAGAGACAGTCAGTTGCAGACGCCGAACTCAGATCTCCTGACTTCCAGGCCAATACCCTATCCTTTGGACCATGCTGTTTAACTTCATAGAGTTCGGGTATTTTCTCAAATTTCACATAGAACTAGCAAAAGAGTGATACATTTGTTTCAGTGTGTAATGAACACGTAAGTGTTGGTTTAATGTCTGATACGCTCTCTGTTGGGGCACTCCATCCTGTCTTTGCAGGGCAATGAACTGGATGATGTAATAGATCTTTTCCATCACTGACTACTAAACCCCCTTGAGCCTATAATCTTCTCATCCAAGGATATCTCCCTACACTCAAATATTCCATAAGGGAAAAACAGATGTTCCCTATATATCTGTCTGATCTGAAACCTTCTGGGAAAAACCCATCTCTGGTATAACTCAGCGTTTCAACTGAATGCTTTACACATTACAGAGCTTTAAAAAATGTAAACGTATAGGGCCAGATCCTCAGTCGGTGTAAATCAATGCAGCTCCATAGGTGTCAACAGGAGGTTTGTCAAGTGACTTCAGTGGGCCCAAGACGTCACCTAATACGAATTTGAGCATATCAGTGCTGTAGCTAATGGGTCTCAAATGTAATGACACATTACCTACCTCGCTGACTTCATTTTTTCTCAATAGCCAAAATAATTCAGATATTGGGTTTGATCCATTATTTCATGTGCACTCCTTCATACGAACTGAAGATCAAGCCTGTTAGCTGTAGCTGTTTAAAGCAGCAGCTTTAAACCAATGGCTCTAATCATGTGAAGCTCTTTGGGGCCCTGAATGACATTTCTAGATGTTTGATTAGAGCTCTTCTTGCTCTGCTTGGTAGAAACAAAGCAGCCCATTGAGCAAATGGGCTGGAGCAGGCAGGAGCCCTCCCTGCCCCACTCATGAGCGAGGAGAGGGGTGGTGGGTTGAAAGGGTTAAATGGATTCAGGGCAAGCCACGGTTTACCCAAGTGACATCTGGTATTGCCCTGTGGGGTGAGTGGCAGGTCACTGCATCAGCATGTGACCGTGATACGTTGTGGGAAGCGTTGCAATGCATTATCAGGACATCACCCCATCAGTGTTTGGTGGCTCTGTGCGATTTTTGGGTTGCCAGATCTCCAGATAACATCAAAGGTCTTCTGATATTTGTTAAGGAAGTCCTGGCCCCGCTGAAATGAATGGCAAGACTCCCATTGAACTCAGCGAATCCAGGATTGCACCTTAAAGCTCCATCTCCTGAATTCAGGTGATGGTGTGAGCATCTCAGCTTTCATTTCAAAAAGAGAAAGTTTCTAGCCCTCATGGCTGCAGAGAAAAGCTTGAAAACATGAACCCCAAGGGCTCATAAAGGACAAATAAAAAGAGCCCAATATTTATTATAAAAAACAAACAAAAAAAACCCTCATGAGTTTTAAGCCAGTGACATGATTTTTGGGTGGTAACCCAGGATTTCTGAATGCTCCCAGCTAGTAATATGCAATGTCCTGCTTTGCTTCCAGAACGGCTGTCTCATAGGCACGTATATGTGCCATGGGCAGATTTCATTGTAGTTAAGGCTCCAAATTGCCCGGTGAGCAACTTAGTGTAACACAGTGATGGCCGGAACAGGTCATCTTTTAGTTTTTGTATTGGAAAAAAGGCTGATTTGGGTGGCAAAACGAAATCCTCAATCAGGGCTGATTAAGAACCAAGTGCCATTTTGTCTGAAACATGAAAACCAAGGGAAGAGGCTGGATAAAAGGTTTAGATTTGGGTCTGTTGCTAATTTAATTCTCTCTATTTGATTATAAAACACCAGATTTTTCATTGCTTTTATTAAAAACAAACAAAAAAAGGCTCCCACCCTCCTCCAACTGAATCATTGCCAGCAGTCCAGTGCAGCACGAGTGTAACAAACCAGTGGTTCCACCCAATGCATTTTAGCAATCAGTGTGGACAGCAGAACATCCTAACGCAATCCTACAATAAAGGCCCAGAAATTCGGCCGATGTAAATCAGCGCAGCTCCATTGATGTCAATAGGCACTACACCAATTTACACCAAATGAGGATCTTTCCCAGTGTGTGTGAAGTTCAACTTCCATAAGCAGACCTACAATAACAAACCAGTATCCACAGTCCAACACTCGTGAGTAACTCTACGAGCTTAAACCAACGTGCCTGATGAAGAAAAACAACATTCAGAAAGTAAGTTTTCATTCCCACCTTACTAAGGAATTCAGCAGCAGTAAGAAAAAAAATATTCAAAAATGGTTAAATCTACCATAGGAGTTTCCTTTGGCTTTTTGATTTTACTTCTACTTGTTTTACATTGGTGTAACTCCATTGACTTCAGCAGTGTTACTTTGGATTTACACTGGTGTAACCAAGAGCAGAATTGGGCCCTACTTAATTATCTCTTCTTTCAAAAGCTATTTCGCATTTTTCGTATCGGACAGAGCTAGTTTTGCATGTAATTCCTCTATTCTATCATGATGATAGAGTGAGGATAAGAAAAATATAGACATACATTTAATAAATTACAAATAAAGAATAGAATTTAAATTAATACACATCCAAATTTCTTTATGCAAGAATATCTACTATTGGATTAAACCATATGAAGAGAACATCATAAATACGGTAAACTAATAATGGTACTAAACAAAGATAATTCTGTATAAATAGGAACAGAGAAATAGAGGAATTGCCATGCTAGATTAAATCAGCCATCCATCTACTCCAGTATCCTGTCGTCCTGGCCAGTATCAGTTGTTTCAGATGAGGTACAAGGAATCCCGCAGTGGACAGTTATGGGATAACCTGATACCAAGGAAAGTTTCTTCTGGACCCCTAATAGTTAGAGGTTGGCTTAAGCCATGAAATATGAGGGTTTATATCCTTCTTAAAATGCTTGGTTATATTTTTTTCTTTACTGTTACAACCTTTTATATTCTTGTTATCTATATAAGCATCTAAATTCCTTCTCATAAAGTACAAACGTTCAGGACAAGGGATGTGATCGAGTTTCAGAAGGGCCAAAGCAATTTAGGAGCACAAATCCAGTTGACTTTCAATGGGTCTGGTGCTTCTAAGTCTCTTTGGTGCTTTTGAAAAATCCCACTCAAGATTTTCAAAACTGGGTGCCCAAAGTTAGGTTCCATATTAACTAAGCCTCTAAATAAGTGGCGTGATTTTCAAAAGTGCTGAATATTCAGCAACCACTTGAAATCAGGCTTCGTATTTAGGTGCCTTAATGTAGATTTTGGAGCCAACCTGCAGGTACCCAGTTTTGAATATTCTGGCCTCATTAAAATTCGTGGGACTGATCCTGCTTCCCTGTTAATCAATGGGAGTTTTGCCTCTGGCTTCAATAGGAGTAGAATTGGGGCCTAAATAAAATTCAGTCATTGAATCAAATTCAGATCTGGTGCAAGTCTGAATTCAATGGAATTGCAGCTGTTTACAGTAGGGCTTAATTTGGACCACAGAGTTGAAACCTCATAAGCAACTAAGCAGGAAATAATAAGACAGTCTTGAGAGAAATTCTCTATGTATAAAGTTATTAAAGGATCAAAGAAAACGTAAAATAAAATATGAAAGTCATTTACAAAATGTCAGTTGTTCATATATAATAGAGGTTCTCTCACTGGGAAATTTTACCTAATTACATTAAACTGTCCATGTATATATTAAACTGTCCAGCAAAATATCTTCTTTAAATGAAGACAAAATTCACACACCATTCCTGCATATAGATTAATTATTTTGTATTAAAATAATTTGCCTCTTCAACCTAGCCAGCCCAGTGATATGGTTTTCTTTGGGATTCATTTTCCCTGGAAGTTCGATGTTACACAAAACAGACCAAATTGCTGAGTCTGTATTAACATAATTTTGCCTTCTTTGAACCAGCACAGTGTTGTGCTTTAGAGAAGCAAAAATTTTCTCTTTAATTATGTAACGTACGCAAAAATGGACTCACAGTGCTGGGACACACAGCATGATCCCAAGGAAATGATAAATCATACAATGCACTATAGAAAGCTGTATTTAGCACACTCTGAACCTCTACATTAACCTCGGGTTCATGGGATTGTGGGTTAAGGGTAGAGGTAAATCTACAGGACCGTTATTGTCCTACAAGCGAGTAAAAGCAAGTAAAACTAACCTTTCATAGAACCACAGGGCCAAATTCAGCAGCAATGTACAGTAGTAAAAGCTACACCTCAGGAGACAGATCCTAAACTGGTGTAAATCAGTGTAGCCCCATTGTCTTCAATAGGACTATGCCAATTTATATTAGCTGAGGATCTGGCCCCACCTATAAATGGCTTAGTAAAGCTGATTGAAAATAGGAATTTCCGTTCCATGCATTCCCCAGCTAGAATATATCTCCCACGAGGCACTGTGTCTGCTTAGCCAGAGCACAAACTGCAGTGTGTCATGAGAGAGGTAGTTCAGTTAGGAACCTGGCCCATAAGGGATAATGGGGGCACCCAGTGAAAAACTCCAATACGTCGCTGAGGTAGCTCAGCTGGATGCAGATTAATGTTGATCTGACCTGAAATGAAATGTTTCATTTTGATTTTCCTGGTTGTAAGTTGAAAATTTGGGGCAAAATTGATATTTTCCCACAAAAGGTTTCGATTTTGGAAAAAACACATTTTGCATGAAAAAGAAAGCTGAAAAATTCCTGACCAGCTCTATTGGTTAGGATGTAAGTGGGAAAGCAATGTAACTTCCCCTAATTCAGCATTCAGTAGGTGTGCAAAGCAGGTGTAACTTATCTGCCAATGAAAAAGGAGCAGCATAGCATGCAAAACAACTAACATGAGAGTGTACGAAAACATGGGAAGGGGATCTGCTTGCTGCTACACCTTCTTGTTAGCTGCTTTTCTTAGTTTGCACACATGCGGAATGCCAAATCAGTGCAAGCTACACTATCGTATCACTTGCAGCCACTTACAAGTGTTTTCTGACTGCATTACGGCTGAAGAGTGACTTATACAACAGTTGATTTTAGCCCAAAGAGTTCTGAGAGTTCCACTTATTTACTCCAGCTCTGATCTCGGATCTGATCTTGAAGTTCAGCTTCCATAAGCATCCCTACAATAACAAACCAGTACCCACAACCCAACACCCATAAGTAACTCTACAAGCCTAAACCAATGTGCCTGATGAAGAAAAACAACATTCAGTAAAGTAAGTTTTCATTCCCATCTAGCGATTGAAAAGATCGTCCAGAATTGTTCCCAGCTGTATATTTACTAGCATTCTGTCCAGTCTAGTTTTAATATTACTGAGTGGCGAGTCTTGGTCAGGTAACCTTAATTCTGACATGTCCTAACTTAAGTACTTGGCTTTGCAACCTTAATAATATTCTTTTGAGGTAGTTTGTTGTGTGTCGTAAATAAAAAGCACGTGTGAGAATTTTGTGCTTGTGTTTGCCACGTTGACAGTCATAGAGATTGAATCCCTCTGTCCACAGACCAGTTACAGCACGTACAGTGGCAGTGCTTCATGCTGATCTGGGGGGGAGTTAGGGGGGAACGATAGTTCAGGCTCTATGTCTTCACTTCTCAGAAGCTACCAAACAAGACTAATAGATTGTTCAGGCCAGAAGGGACCACTGTGATCATCTAGAGTGAGCCTGGCCTCCTGTATAACACAGGGTGTAGGACTTCACCCCATAATTTCTGCATCGAGCCCCTCACTTCTGTTTAAGCTGTAGCATCTCTTGTAGAGAGACATCCAGTTGCCAAGTATGCCAGTTAATGCCCTTGTTGTCTGAGATGTCCACTGGGAACTAGACTGAGCTGACCAAAGTTATTTCACAATAGACACCCAGAAAAGTCTACTGTTGAAAGTCAGCATTGTTAGGCTCCTAAAACACTTTTGCGGCTTTTGAATATTTCACCCATAGAGATTATAAACTCTTCAGGGCAGGGACTGCCTGTCTCTCACCACAGGTATGTACAGGGCCTAGCACAATGTGTTCACTATCTTAGGTGGGGCCTTTAGGCCCCACTGTAGTACAATTAAATTAATAATAAATGTCTGCTACAGTTTCAGGGTAACAATGCTGTATTCCCCTCTCCATGGTTCAGACCAGAAGTCCTAGTCAAGTCTCAGGTCTCCAGCCTTTGCGTGTCTCTGGGCAGAGACCCTTGTCCCATTCCCTTCTGACCAGGAATTTTAAAGCTGCCCAGCTCCACCCCATACACTACAATATCCCCAACAAGCCAGTTTGCCTAAAGGCCAGTACATGCGCTTTGCTTTCTTTTCAGGGGCTATGAACAGTGTATTGCCAGCAGTTACAAGTAAGCACAAGCTCTCAGTAAGCACATATATTCTTAAGGTTAAAGCATTCAGGAGAAAACATATAAAAACAATACAAGTTCCTTTATGCATGCTAACACATTACCAGAGGCCATCCATCAGTCTTATAGGGCCCTAGTAGGCCACAGTCTATCCAACTCTTCCACAAGGGTTGGGGGCCTCCCTTGGACAGAAGGTCCTGTCTGTTTACTAGACAGAAAAAAGGCCCCCCAGGTATGCCAAACCCCTTTCTTTCTTTGTTGGACAAAATAGAGCATATTTTTCATTTAGCAAAGTAAGTAGACCTAGCTGAAGGCTTTTTCTATTTAGCAGAACTTCCTGCACTCCCTTAGAGCAATCTCGTTCCAAGATTGTCAACCATGAAGCATCCACACTGTCAGGTGGAGGGCCTGAAGATTGGAATGAAAGAGGCAACCATGGTCCTGGGAGATCACATCTAAATGTCTCTGCAGCGACAGCAGAGATCTGACCGACAGGTCTAATAGAGTCAAAAACCAGTGTGGATGGGGCCACGCTGGGGCTATTAGAATAAGGTGAGTGCAATCTTGCTTGACTTTGGACAAGACTTTGGGCAGGAGGGAAGACATACAGCAAGCCTTTTGACCAGCATAGGAGGAAACCTCTGTCAGCAAACCTGGACTAACAACCTGTTCGGGAACAAAAGAAGTATGTATTTTTCTTTGCTCTCTTTGAAAACAGGTCCATTTGGGAAGTCCCCCACCACTTGAAAATGGACCTGGACATATCCGAGCGAAGAGACCACTCATGGTGACCTGTGAACGACCTGCCCAGGTGGTCTGCCGGTGTGTTTTGAACTCCAGGAAGGGTAAGCTCCTTTTAGGTGGTGGAACTGGCAATGCAGAAATTTCAAAGGAAGATCACCACTTGGCATAACTTCATCTACTGGATCCCCTGCCTAGTTTCTTTACATAGGGCTTGTCTACACTTATCGGAGGATCGACGCTGCAGCAATCGATGCATCAGCGGTCGATGTAGCAGGTCTAGTGAAGACCCGCTACATCGACCGCCGATTGCTCTCCTGTCGACTCCTGTACTCCACCTAATCAAGAAGAGTAAGGGGAATCAATGGGACAGCATCTCCTGTTGACGTCGCAAATGGACCTGACGTGGACCCTGAGGTAAGTAGATCTAAGCTACGTCAATTTGAGTTACACTATTCACATAACTCAAATTACGTAGCTTAGATCGACTTTTCCCTTTAGTGTAGACAAGGCCATAGAAGATGGCTGCTATGTTGTCTGTGAGCAGAAGAAGGAATAACAGGCAAGTTAAATAGATGGCCCGAAGTACCTTGATATTTATATGGAGACTTACATACTGGGGAGCCCACAGGCCCTGAGTTTGAAGGGGACCTAAGTGAGCTCCCCAACCTAGATCCAATGCATCCGTGACTAGAGTGAGTGTCTGTTGTGGAGGGGTGTCAAGGTTCCTTTCCCAGTCTGAACTCTAAGATACAGATGTGGGGACCTGCAAGAAAGACCCCTAAGCTTTTTCTTGCCAGCTTAGGTTAAAAACTTCCCCAAGGTACAAACTTTGCCTTGTCCTTGAACAGTATGCTGCCACCACCAAGCGTTTTAAACAAAGAACAGGGAAAGAGGCCACTTGGAGATGTCTTCCCCAAAAATATCTCCCCAAGCACTACACCTGCTTTCCTGGGGAAGGCTTGATAATAATCCTCACCAATTGGTACAGGTGAACACAGACCCAAATCCTTGGATCTTAAGAACAATGAAAAATCAATCAGGTTCTTAAAAGAAGAATTTTAATTAAAGAAATGGTAAAAGAATCACCTCTGTAAAATCAGGGTGGTAAAATTACAGGGTAATCAGATTCAAAACATAGAGAATCCCTCAGGCAAAACCTTAAGTTACAAAAAGACACAAAAATAGGAATATACATTCCCTCCAGCACAGCTTATTTTACAAGCCATTAAACAAAAGAAAATCTAATGCATTTTCTAGCTAGATTACTTACTAACTTTACAGGAGTTGTAAGGCTTACATTCCTGATCTGTTCCCGGCAAAAGCATCACACAGACAGACAGAACCCTTTGTTCCCCGCCCCCTCCAGATTTGAAAGTATCTTGTCCCCTCCTTGATCATTTTGGGTCAGGTGCCAACGAGGTTACCTTAGCTTCTTAACCCTTTACAGGTGAAAGGGTTCTGCCTCTGGCCAGGCGGGATTTTATAGCACTGTATACAGAAAGGTGGTTACACTTCCCTTTATATTTATGACAAGGGGCAAAGGGAATTTCCTCACAAACATTTGCAGGTTCAACCCACCAGTCCAAAGAGGACCAGACCTGAGTAGATACTTGAACCACCATCTCCACAAGATGCTGGGCTGGTTAATACACCAAGGCTAGCCAACCCTGTAGTTCTCTGAAGTGCAGTCTGGCATGCTGCACTACATAAATGCATGCCCCAATGTGTCATAGAAGTTTGATGCAGCTTTGAATCTTATTAATGACAGGATGCACCTTTAGATCTAAAACAATGACCTGTGGTGTTTGGAACCTTGGCTCCTAAGGTGATGCTGCTTCACTTGCCCCATAACCTCAGCTGTGCAGAACACAATGCCACCCATAGCCTCAGGAACAACTCTGACATCATAATCGAAAAGGCTGACAAAGGAGGTGCTGTCGTCATCATGAATAGGTCAGAATATGAACGAGAGGCTGCTAGGCAGCTCTCCAACACCACATTCTACAGGCCATTACCCTCTGATCCCACTGAGGGTTACCAAAAGAAACTATACCATCTGGCTCAAGAAACTCCCTGAAAAAGCACAAGAACAAATCTGCACAGACACACCCCTAGAACCCGACCAGGGGTATTCTATCTGCTACCCAAGATCCATAAACCTGGAAATCCTGGATGCCCCATCATCTCAGGCATTGGCACCCTGACAGCAGGATTGTCTGGCTATGTAGACTCTCTCGTCAGGCCCTACGCTACCAGCACTCCTAACTATCTTCAAGACACCACTGACTTCCTGAGGAAACTACAATCCATCAGTGATCTTCCAGAAAACACCATCCTGGCCACTCTGGATGTAGAAGCCCTCTACACCAACGTTCCACACAAAGATGGACTACAAGCCGTCAGGAACAGTATCCCCGAGAATGTCATGGTAAACCTGGTGGCTGAACTTTGTGACTTTGTCTTCACCCACAACTATTTCACATTTGGGGATAATGTATACCTTCAAGTCAGCAGCACTGCTATGGGTACCCGCATGGCCCCACAGCATGCCAACATTTTTATGGCTGACTTAGAACAACGCTTCCTCAGCTTTCGTCCCCTAACGCCCCTACTCTTCTTACGCTACATTGATGACATCTTCATCATCTGGACCCATGGAAAAGAATCCCTTGAGGAATTCCACCATGATTTCAACAATTTCCATCCCACCATCAACCTCAGCCTGGACCAGTCCACACAAGAGATCCATTTTCTGGATACGACAGTGCTAATAAGCGATGGTCACATAAACACTACCCTATACTGGAAACCTACTGACCGCTATACTTACCTACATGCCTCCAGCTTTCATCCAGACCACACCACACGATTCATTGTCTACAGCCAAGCTCTAAGATACAACCACATTTGTTTCAATCCCTCAGACAGAGACAAACACCTACAAGATCTCTAGCAAATGTTCTTACAATTACAATACCCACCTGCTGAAGTGAAGAAACAGATTGACAGAGCCAGAAGAATACCCAGAAGTCACCTACTCCAGGACAAGCCCAACAAAGAAAATAACAGAATGCCACTAGCCATCATCTTCAGCCCCCAACTAAAACCTCTCCAACGCATCATCAAGGATCTACAACCTATCCTGAAGGACGACCCATTACTCTCACAGATCTTGGGAGACAGGCCAGTCCTTGCTTACAGACAGCCCCCCAACCTGAAGCAAATACTCACCAGCAACCACACACCACACAACAAAAACACTAACCTAGGAACCTATCCTTGCAACAAAGCCCATTGCCAACTCTGTCCACATATCATTTCAAGGGACACCATCAGAGGACCTATTCACATCAGCCACACCATCAGAGGCTCCTTCATCTGCACATCTACCAATGTGATATATGCCATCATGTGCCAGCAATGCCCCTCTGCCATGTACATTGGCCAAACCGGACAATCTCTACGCAAAAGAATAAATGGACACAAATCAGACGTCAAGAATTATATCATTCAAAAACCAGTCGGAGAACACTTCAACCTCCCTGGTCACTCAATTTCAGACCTAAAAGTCGCAATTCTCCAACAAAAAAACTTCAAAACTGGACTCCAAAGAGAAACTGCAGAATTGGAATTAATTTGCAAACTGAACACGATTAAATTAGGCTTGAATAAAAACTAGGAGTGGATGGGTCATTACACAAAGTAAAAACTATTTCCTCATGCTAATTTTCCCCCTATTGTTACTCACACCTTCTTATCAACTGTTTGAAATGTGCCATCCTGATTATCACAACAAAAGTTTTTTTCTCCTGCTGATAATAACCCACTTTAATTGATTAGTCTCATTACAGTTGGTATGGCAACACCCATTTTTTCATAAAAGCGGCAAAGAGTCCTGTGGCACCTTATAGACTAACAGACATATTGGAGCATAAGCTTTCGTGGGTGTTCATTATGCTCCAATACGTCTGTTAGTCTATAAGGTGCCACAGGACTCTGCTGCTTTTACAGATCCAGACTAACACGGCTACCCCTCTGATACTTGACACCATTTTTTCATGTTCTCTATGTATATATATCTTCCTACTGTATTTTCCACTGCATGCACCCAATGAAGTCGGTTTTAGCCCACGAAAGCTTATGCTCACATAAATTTGTTAGTCTCTAAGGTGCCACAAATACTCCTTGTTCTTTTTGCTGATACAGACTAACACGGCTACCACTCTAAAACCTGTAAATGAGAGAGGCTCCTTTGGATTAGAGGGAATAGGAAAAACAAGAACATCCCCAGTCCCATAGTTAGGATTTTTTTTTTTTTTTAGAAAAAGAAGCATTTGGGAAGCAAAATAAACCCTCCTGCTTGATTAATTGACTGGGGTCAGGAAGAAACTTTCTCCCAGAACTGCCAACTGCAGGATTTCTTGCACTCTCATCTGCTATTGGGCACTGATGGAAATGGGATGGTGGATCCAGTGGGACAATGATTCAGACAGACCCTAGCATCTCTCTTTCTCCCTCTCTCTGCTTTTTCTCATTCAGCCCCTCCCCCTTTATTATCTCTGGATTGTTCCTCTAGCTCTCAACGTGTGGATGCAAATGCTATTTCCCACCTAGAGGGGGCCGCAACTTTCTGACTTAATGGCAGATGCCAGTTTAAAAGCCCTGTCTCTTCGACATTCTCACGGGCGCCAGTGCTTTATTGCCGTCCATGCTTGTTACTGGCGGATACAAAAAGTTCACTCACATTTGGGGACAGAGGCTTTTGATGCTTTTCCATAAACATTTGCATTGACAACAGAGTGGCGGCTCGGCGTGGCGGTGATGGTTGGGGAGGGGTGCTTGGATTTATTTATTCTGGCATTATCTGCTGGCTCAGAAATACTGAAAAAAAACCCACATTGTACTCCCTGCCTGTGGTTGTTGCTTGCTCTTAACATATGTTCGGCTCTTATCATTTCATAGCAGCTGGCAAGTACAGCAGCACCACCAGGCAGCCCACTGTGGTCGGTAATCAGTTAAGTACAGATACCCAAATAGATGTAGCTTCCATTACACCTTAAATAAAAGATAATTTATGCTGAGTTAACAGAGGAGTGAGCACATCTGCCCAAATACAGATGGCACTGCCTGATAGCAGTGCATTATAGGGGTCATTAAACGGGACGGTGCAATAAGATAGCACCAAAAGATGGTCTTCCACAAGAAAAATAGCTGAGAGCAGTGGTATAAAAGTCTGTCTTTGCATTGAATTTTTTTGCTTCTCTCTGAATAGCTCTGCAGGCGATGAGTTCTAATGGGGTGTACAGGGAAACACAGCTTCTCCTGTCGGGACACTCTTACACCTGCCAGGGAAAAATGTAGACCAGGAAGATCTATTGACTTGAGCAACGCAGAAGGCAGAACAAGTGTTTTCATGTAGAGGCAGGGAGGCGAGGATTCCTGGGGACTAACTGCCTGATCCGAAGCCCCTTCAAACTGGTGGAAAGACCCATGTGGGCTTCACAGGACTTTGAATCAGGGCCACAAAGTTTCCTAAAGCTTCGCCTTGTGCTCTTCAAAAGAGGAAGGTGCTCAGCTCTAAGTACGTGCTGATGCTAAAATGAGACTTTGGGTATGTCTACACTGCCAAAAAAGACCCACTGCCACGAGTCTGAGAGCCTGAGTCAACTGACTTTGGCTAGCACGGCTCATGTTATAGGGCTAAAGACAGCCGCATAGATAGTCCCGCTTGGGCTAGAGTCTGGGCTCTGAAACCTGGAGCGTGGGGGGGAGGTCTCAGATCCTGGGCTCCAGCCTGAGCCTGACCATCTATGCTGCTATTTTTAGCTCTGCAGCGCAAGCCCCATGAGCCCGAGTCAGGCTCTGAGACTCACTGCCGTGGTTCTTGTTTTGTGGTCCAGACATCAATGCAGATTTCACAGTCAGCCAGGTCAGCAAATGCTGATCAGGCCCCAAGTGCTCCAGGCTTCCTTGTCTCCTTCTCTTAGCTACCAGTGGCAGAGGAGCTAAACTGACGGGCGTGGGTGCAGGTTTCTATTGTGGGCCCCCACAGGCCCCACGTTCAAATAAACCCGCACTTCCCTCACCTCGCCCACACTCATCCCTGCCTCTGCACCTCCGCTCGGCTCTCCCGCTCCCAGCTCCGTGCTGTGCCGCCCGCTCCTGCTGGCCTGGGCCCTGCACCAGGGCTGCCGCCGCGACAGCCATCCCCACTGCTCCCCTCGAACGGCTGTCGCGGGAGCCAGAGCCATGACCCACCACTGCTGCCGCCACCAAAGCTAGAGGAGGGCAGCAGGCCGGTTCCTGCTGCCCGCATTCGAATTTGCCCGGGCCACAGGAGGGAAGAAGGGCCCTCTGACCAAAATGGAGGTTCTGCCATTTGCCGTGCCACTCATCAGAATCCATGGCAGAGCCACTGTTTCGGAGGCTCCCCCCCACCCAGGCAAATTCAAATGTGGGCCCCTGAGCAGCTGCACCATCTAGTCCCTTGCCTGTGCCATCTGCCCACCCCCACTTGATCCTCGGGCTCTACCCTGTCACCATGGCAAAGGGCCCCCTTGCTGCCTCAGGGCTGATGCAATTACATGGGTTGCATGTGCCTAACACTGCCCCTGGCCATCAGCCCCCATTTTTATCAAGGGCCCGGGGCACTGTTCCCTCTAAGCTGTGCACATGTGCGCGTGCACACAGATCCTAAACCCCGCGCGCACGGCGAAACACCGCACGCACAAAAATTTGCACAGAAGCACCGCAATTTGCACAGAAGCACCGCAATTTGCACAGAAGAAATTGTCTGCGCACACGGCCTGTCAAAAATTAGAGGGAACATTGCCCAGGGGACCACAAGCCCTGCAATGCCTTTGCAAAATCCCACAGCATTTGAACATGGCCAGCCGCAGCTGGTAGTTGCAGACGTTTCCTACCCCAGCCTGCCGGGGTCATTGCCACTGGGCGTGCTCCATTGCTGAAGAGGCTGCTGTTGGGAAATGTAATTTGTTTCCATAGCTTCCTTTGTAAATGGGACGCTGAGGATTATGTGTCTGCTTCCTCTGGCCTCTTCCCAGCCCCACAGCACTCTCCGCCCCCCTCCTCCGCCGCCAGCCCACCTCTAGTCCTACCAGTCTCTGCTACATTCTTCACAGAAAAATCAACATATTTTTAGCATGACTCCCACAACTGAAGGACAAATGAAGCAGCAGAAAAATACCCTTTATTTAGGCCTATACTTCCAGATGAGGTATTCTCGTACTGGAAGAGATCTGAAACTGAAAACCAAGCATGCAGACACAAGCCTGGGTTTAGAAAACAAAAGGAAAACGAGATTTTGTTATTACAAACTGCCTCCGAAGACCCTAAGCAGCAGAATCTTCCTGATCAACTCCTGCGTCTGAAGTAGAAAGGCAAGAACTGCCTCTCAATTCAGCAAGCATAAGTCTGGCATCGCGTCAGGGTTTGCATCGGGAAAACAATTTGTGCAGAACCACTGAAGTTGCACCTGCAGTGTATGGTACTTCCACCGAAATTTTGCTTGAAACCAGCACAGCTACAAATCAACCCATAGATCCAACCCAAAGCCAAAGATCCCATAGATTTTATAGCAGAGGTGGGCAAACTACGGCCCGCGGGACCGTCCTGCCCGCCCCCTGAGCTCCTGGCCCGGGAGGCTCGCCCCCTCCCCCGCAGCCTCAGCCCCACGCTGCTGGCGCAATGCTCTGGGCGGCCGGGCAGTGCATCTGCAGAGCCGCAGCCTGACCCAGTGCTCTGGCCGGCGTGGCTGTAGCGCCACCGGCCACCGGTGCTCCAGGCAGCGCGGTAAGGGGGCAGGGGGCGGGTTGGATAGAGGGCAGGGGAGTTGGGGGTGGTGGTCAGGGGGCAGGGGTGTGGATAGGAGTCAGGGTGGTCAAAGGGCGGGGAACAGGAGAGTTGGATGGGGCAGGGGTCCCGGAGGCAAGTCAGGAATGAGAGGGTGGGTTGGATGGGGCAGCAGGGGGCAGTCAGGGGTGGGGTGGTGATCAGAGGACAGGGAGCAGGGGGCGTGGATGGGGCAGGGGTCTCGGGGGGCCGTCAGGGGGTGAGAAGCGGGGGTGGGGGGTTGGACAGGAGGCAGGGGCCGGGCCACACCTGGCTGTTTGAGGAGACACAGCCTCCCCTAACCGGCCCTCCATTCAATTTTGGAAACCCGATGTGGCCCTCAGGCCAAAAAGTTTGCCCACCCCTGTTCTATAGATAAACCAAAAAATCCCAAAGACTTTATAGATAAACTTGAAAAGAGCAAAACCAAAGGGCTTGTAGATGAGCAGGTCAACAATGAAGCAGGTCAAAGCAGTCTTCCTGCTGACGTTGGGTTGACGGTCTCATCTGATAAAAGTCACTTTCAAGATTCAATTTAAACTTTTATTACCTGAGCAATTATGTATGTTTGTACAGATTGATCTTTGCCATCCCACTGAAAATGATATGCCAGATGGACAGGTTCCTTTTTCTCCTACAAACGGCCATTTTCCCATCTTCATTTTATAGAATGAAAAATGCACCACACGAAGATTTGCATGTCAAGTGGTTAGCATACTCGTATCTTTCTGACCATGCACGCTGTGTCATTTGTGGGTTCTTCAGGGATGCAGAAACTTGAAATCAGCATAATTAACAGTGATTGGAGGAATGTGCTAAAGTCAGTGTCCATTCCTGGGAGGAGCAAACAACATGTGGCAGCTCTATAGTTCACCAAGGATCGGAGTATTAATGAAGGTTTTGATAAACAACTTCTGAAAATATTAGGAAATGGCAAGAAATACTAAAAATATTGCTTGACACAGTCAAAACTTTAGCTGGTTGAGGTTTCCTCTTCAATGGTCACCATAAGGTGCTGGAGAACAAGAATTCTCCAGCACCTTATGGTGACCATTGGGGGGCAGGCGGGAGGGATAGCTCAGTGGTTTGAGCTTTGGCTTGCTAAACCCAGGGTTGTGAGTTCCCTCCTTGAGGGGGCCATCTGGGATCTGGGGCAAAAATTGGGGAATCGTCCTGCTTTGAGCAGGGGGTTGGACTAGATGACCTCCTGAGGTCCCTTCCAACCGTGGTATTCTACTTGCCAGACATAATACAACATTTGCCCAACATATCAATGACACCAAGGGAATCAAACACTTGAGCAAGACAATTACTGAGGAGTTTACAAGTCTTTTAGCATCACAAACTAGGAGGTGAATACTTACTAGCTGCAAAGAAGCTAACTGTCATTGCAGATGCAACCTCGGATGTTAGCCATGTTGATCAAATGGCCATTTTGCTTCATTTTAATATTGATTGCATCGAAGGAAAAGTAGGTATAAAAGATCATTTTGTAATCTTTGCGGCAGTAAGTGAGGCAGATACTGCCTCCTTGTGTGACTTGTTAACTAATGCTTTATTCTACAAATATGAATTAGACCCCAAATATATAGACAAGGATATGAAGGGGCCAGTGTTATGGAGAATTGCAAGCAAAAATGAGAGAATATGTCAGCCAAGGGAGACAACGTGTTTGCCCAGCACCTCAAACTAACCTAGCTTTGGTGCATGCTGCTTATGATAAATCCAGTCCAGACCTGAAGGTTTTCTTCACAACTTTGCAGGAGATAAATAACTATTTTGCAGAATCTAAATAGTTTCTGCAGTGAGAAAAACCAGGGCTTAAATTCTCATTGAGTATTTATTTCCTGGAGCCCCAGGGCTCAGGGCTTCAGCCTCGCGGGAGGTGCAGGAGTGGGAGGGGACTCCCACGGGTTTGAAAAGATTTACCGGAGCTCTGCTCCAGGCAGCTCCAGCTGAATTTAAGCCCTGGGAGAAACTAATGATTAGGTCTAAAAATAATCTTTATCTTCAAACTCTTGCTTGAGAGAGTACAGCTTTGCAAAGGGAAGAGGAACCTGATGATGCACTTCAGGTCCCTGAGGACTTTGACAGGATGATGCAGCAGATGAAACTGAACAGAATTCTGAAGAATGAAGGAGACCTTTACATCTAAAGGCAGACTAGACGGGCAGCTTGAATGAAAGCCACTAAGGCAATGATAGTAAATTTTCAGAGTATAATTAAATGTCTAGAAGATGAAACTGTTGCTGAACACAGGAATAGCGAGGACATACGTCAAGCAAAAAGCAACCTGTCTGTGATGGCTTAGATGTTCTTCCTCCGTCTGTTATGATGGCATAGGATCTTAGTTTTCATGGCTGCAGCTTCTGGAATCCTTCAGTCAAAGAAAATTGATCTGTTCCAAGTCTGCCGGGCGTTTGAGAGCACAGTGAATGAGCTCAGCAGACTCAGATTTGAAGAAAAGTATGAGGACATTATAAAAGAATCTCAGAATAGGTGGGAAGTAATGGTTTTTGAAAATGCAAAGTATCCAAGCCACAGGAAGAGACGTGTATGCTGCATGGGTGATAAATTTGCAGCCGATTCTGTGTTAGAAGCAAAGGATAATCACCAAAGGAAATATTTTGAGGTCTTAGACAATATGATCAGGGAACTAAAATCTCAGTGTGTGGGATTTCACGAGGCAGCTTCTCTATTTCCTCCATCCCAGGCGACTTCAAAATATAATTTCAGAAGAGTCAAAGGAGGATGTTGTGTAACTTCTCTTGTTTTTTCTAAAGTCTTCATTCCCGAGATTATGTCTGTCAAGATGTATTATTTTACAAAGGACACAGATGTGTTCATTTGGTCACTGTTTGAATTTCAGAGTGTTAAGTTCCCTTGATGACGTTTTACCAGAAAGGGAAACTTTCTCACTAATTTCTCTAATTGGAGTGCATAGTGCTGAATATGCAATGAGCACATGAAGTTGTGTGAAAAACTACATGCATTCAACACTGTCACAGACACAGCTGAATGACCTTGCTCTCCTGGAAATTGAGAATGATGAGACAACAAGGTTGGAGCTGGACAGTGTCACAGAACAATTGTCGAAGGAAAAGTGTCGCTGTGGTGCGAGGTTCCAATAACTGGAACTACATGAGCCAACACAATTTGGGTGAGACTCCAATTTTCTTTTGGCCTGTGATTTTTGTTTCATTTTTTAAAAATGTTCTACCTTTAAAAAAGCCTAAGGCACCTGGACCATTGGGGCCCTGGCTGCACGTTTGCTGACCATGCTCTGACCCTTAAATCTGCCCCTGGTAGACACACGCTTTGCTATCTGGCTTTGCAATTGTTTTGTGTATTACAGCATCTCTTATTCTATTTCCTGCTCCCCGTCTCCCTCCACTTCCCGCCACTCATCCAGCACCAGTCTCATCCCCCCTTCACTCCCCTAGCCCTGCACATCCTGTCTCACTGCTGAGAGAGCCTTTGCCGCTGCAGCTGCGGCCCTTTGGAATGGCCTCTCCTGTATCTCTCTGCTTCATTGTTTCTCCATCTCCATTCCAGAGACCCATCTAGCCCCCTGCCTACACCTCTGCTATTATTCATTACTGGAGCTGAGTGGATGGTGGAAGAGTTTGCTCGTAAATATTTGTTCAAAACCAAGTTTATATTATAACTTGTTCATGGCCCTTACCGATTTGATTTCCATGAACCTTCAAGAAACCAAGCTATGCTAGTGCAGATTCTCACAGAAAGGGGAACTTTACCTCAGGCAGTCACCAAAGGACCTTTCAGTGATATAGTCCATTATCGCATCCACAATTTGAAATTCTCACTTCTGGGGAGCTCAATAAATCACACGGCATCTGTTTCTGTCATGGTTACCTGGCCATGAAAAACTCACCAACATGGTTCCCAGTGTGAACTGCAAATTGTATAATCAAATGGAGAGTCCAAAATTCACTTTGTGGTGGTTGGCTACGGAAGTCATCCAGTCAGAGACTAGAAACAATAGCACACGATTAACAGAACTATGAGTAGGTCTACACTCAAGCTGGGCTGTAATTTCCAGCTTGGGTAGATGTTGGCCTGCTAGCTCTGATCAAGCTAGTGAGCTAGAAATAGAAGTGCCACCATGGCAGGATGGGCTAGCCACGCCAAGTAAGTGCCCAGGGTCCCAGGCAGGATGGTACGTGTGCAGCTAGCCTTTCCCACCACCCACACCATCATAGCTTCACTGCTATGTTTAGCATGCTAGATTAATCAAATCTAGTGTGCACACACCAGACCCTCAGTGACACAGATGAACTTGCATGTTCACAATCTGCCAAGCAAAAACACATGGGAAAAAATTGTGAATATTTTTGACTAACAAACACATTTCAACAAACAGAATTTCTCAATCTGCTTGTCGGCTATTCACAAACCTTAAAAAGGTGAAGTTTGTCAAATGCATTCTTTCAGAGGTATTGGCCCAGATCTTTGTTATTTAACTTGGCAACCATTATTGAACTGTGTAAGTGCATTGTGGTTGTACAAGAAAGATGGTGTACATGATATTAGTAGTCTGTCATCTGGTACTGTATTTACTGAATATCAGCCCTAGTGACACCCTTTCAAAATGAGCACTCATCCCGTGAGCGCAATATCTGTGTAAGCGGGGGAATAGTCCCGCTATTGTGGGGAACTTTCCTGGCTTCTGTACTACCCCGGTGAAGTGGGCTAGCGAAAGGATCTGAGTCCTCGCTCCCACTTCCTTTACCCAGTGGCCTCCCTGCCCTTGAGGACTCCCCTTCCACTCTCCTGTCTGGCAGAGTCCTCGTAACCCCAACAAGGCTGGGCCCAGGATTCCTGGGGGGCTCGACCCCCAACCCTGCTGTGGTCACCTAGGACAGGGGCTAGGGTGTCCCCACTCCGGGGTACTCTCTCTGCACTGGGCACTCCTCTGACCCACTGACCATTACATACAAGTTAAAGCAAATGCAAGTTATTTAATCAACAATTAATTTTAAAAAGAATAAGGAAAAATGGGAAAGGTTAAAGGAAACACATCAACCCGCTCTGCGGCAGGGAACATCACAAACAGTGTCTCTGGAATGTCAGGGCAGTTCACAGTCTGTTCCTTGTAAGTCCCAGGCACCTTCTCAGGCCCTGGCTTTGCTGCAGGGATGCTGTGGGTTGGACACTTGCTCTGGTGGTGGCCACACACTCTCAGGCTCTGAGTGGTAGGACCCTTCTTCCCAGTGTCGCCCCCGTCCTGTCGGGGTTACGATCCAAGCCTGGCCTGCAGAGCCCCTTGGCTGAGGCGTCTCCCTGTGCTGGGCCCACTGCCCAGGGTCCACCTCGCTCTCCCCAGCTGCCCACCGCACCCAGCTCCTGACTGCTCCAGCCCCAGCTCCACCACTCTTGTCTCTGCACTGCTGCTACTCTGCCTCCAGTTCCCTGGGCTGCTCCTTTGGCCCCTCTGGCTCCGGTTGCTACAGCTCCGCTCCCAGGACAGGTCTGCTCCCTCTGGGCTGTGCCTCTAGCTTTGGGGCTGCAGCTCTGCTCGGGCCCACTCTGTCTGACTCAGGCAAATCCAGCTCACGCAGAGGACGGGACCTCCCTGGCCTCCTGACTCCCTGATTAGCCTACCCGCCCTGTCATTCAGGCTGACCTGGAGCATGGGCCTCTCCCCATTGTTCCTGGGGACTGTCAGTCTCAGGGTCCTGGTTTTCCATAGACCCTTCCCCTTTTAGTACTGGAGGCTAACAAACCAGAACACCCCCACTGAATGTTAGTAAGGGGGCAACAGTCCCCTTATATCTGTAAGGGTCCATTATTATCATTAACGTGATTGTTGTTTGTATCAGAGTAGCACCTAGATGTCCCAACCCAGATCAGGGCCCCATTGTGCTAGGCACTGTGTGTTTACATCATAAAAAACAGCCCTTCCCATGAAGCGCTTTCAGTCTACATAGACAGGACATGTAATGGGATGGGTGAAAGGACGTATTATCTCCTTTACACAGATGGGAAACTGAAGCACAGAGATGCTAAGACCCAGATTTTTAAAGGTATTTAGGCATTGCTTTTCTCAGCATTGCCACGTCTAAGGAGTATATTTTTAAAGGTATTTAGATGCCTAACTCCCATTGAAATGCCGTTAAAACTCTAGCACCTTAGTCTCATTTACAAAAGTCATTTAAACATTTAGGCACCAAGATTTCAATGACAGTCAATAAAATTTAGGAGCCTAAGTACCTACGTCACTTTTCAAAATTAGACTTAAAGTATGACTACACTGCAATTAGACACCTGCGGCTGACCCATGCCAGCTGACTCGGGCTAAGGTGCTGTTTAATTGTGTTGTAGACATTTGGGATCGGGCTACAGCCCGAGTTCTGGGACCCTCCTACCTTGCAGGATCCCAGAGCCCAGGCTCCAGCGAGAGTCCAAATGTCTACACCGCAGATAAACAGCAAAGATCTGGTGAAGAATTTCTTTTCACTCCAGCACTGCTTGAATACATATTTTAGCCACTTGAGCTGTGTTGTGGGGCCAGTTTGTGCCATTGTTACTCAAAGTTAATGGTCACATTGAAGTAGGTAGCAGAATCTGACCCTATAGAAAGGGCAAAATATCATTATAGTTTGACATTCAGTTTCAGTCTTTAATTGGACTCTGTTGGGTATGGCCTTTGACTCACACTCTGTTCTAACTGGTGTTCTAAAGCTTTACACACATTTCCTTGCCTAAAGAAACTGATTAAAGACAAACATTAACAAAGCTTCAAACTTTTCAGAGAATATCGTTGTCATAAATGTAAAGGGAAGGGTAAACACCTTTAAATCCCTCCTGGCCGGAGGAAAAACCCTTTCACCTGTAAAGGGTTAAGAAGCTAGGATAATCTCGCTGGCACCTGACCAAAATGACCAATGAGGAGACAAGATACTTTCAAAGCTGGAGGGGGGGAGAAAAAAAGGGTTCTCTCAGTCTTGTGTTGCTTTTGCCGGGACCAGAGCAGGAATGCAGGTCAGAACTCCTGTAAAGGGCTAATAAGCAATCTAGTAAGATATGTGTTCGATTCTGTTTTGTTTAAATGGCTGATAAAATAAGTTGTGTTGAATGGAATGTATATTCCCGTTTTTGTGTCTTTTTGTAACTTAAGGTTTTGCCTAGAGGGATTCTCTATGTTTTGAATCTGATTACTCAGGATGGTAAATACCTTACAGATTTTACAGAGGTGATTCTTTTACTTTTTCTTCAATTAAAATTCTTCTTTTAAGAACCTGATTGCTTTTTCATTGTTCTTAAGATCCAGGCGTTTGGGTTTATGTTCACCTATGCAAATTGGTGAGGATTTTTTATCAAGCCTTCCCCAGGAAAGGGGGTGTAGGGTTTGGGAGGATTTTAGGGGGAAAGACGTTTCCAAGCGGGTTCTTTCCCTGTTATATATTTGTTAGATGCTTGGTGGTGGCAGCAATAAATTCCAAGGGAAAAAGGTAAAATAGTTTGCACCTTGGGGAAGTTTTAACCTAAGCTGGTAAAAATAAGCTTAGGGGGTTTTTCATGCAGGTCCCCACATCTGTACCCTAGAGTTCAGAGTGGGGAAGGAACCTTGACAATAGTAAAGCAGAATTTCCTGTGGCCTCGGTATTTTTTTTTAACCATCATTATTTTTTGTCTAGAAACCAACTATAAAGGAAACTTCAACTGCATCTGCATTCACAGGACAAGTCACATTACCTCTCTGTACCTCTGTATGACGGGGATATTGGTATGTTTCGTCCTTTGTAATGTCCTTTGAGATCTATGATGAAAGGTGCTATGGAAGAGGTGAATGGTGAATGCAATTTATTGCAATAACAATATTAGTTTATTACAATAGCACCTAGGAACTAGAACTGGCTAGAAAATGGAAATCTCTTCCCTTGAAAAATTTCACACTGTTGGGGGAAAAAAAAACTGTCCTGACTCAGGATGAAAAGTAAAAAATAATAGCTAAAATTTGGAAGAACCAAAATGGTATTTTCCAGATTGCTGGCTGCCCGGGCAGCCAAAAAGTGAAACTGATGAGTGCCTTCCATTGTTGCATGAAGTGTTGTGGTAGTCGTGTCAATCCCAAGATATTAGCGAGACAACGTGGGTAAGGTAATGTCTTTTAGTTGGGCCAATAAAAGATATTACCTCATCCACTTTGTCCCTCTGACAATCTTCCTGGCAAATAGCTAGGAAGCCATTGGGAAAATCGAAATTTGTGGGCAAAATTCAAATTGTACTGTGGAAAATTTTGATTTTGCAAAAAGGGCATTTTCTGCCAGAGAATCAGTCCAGTGGAAAACTCCTGCCCAACTCTGCTAGAGATCCCAACTGAGATTGGAGCCCTAGTGCGCTAGACTCGGTCTGAACAAGAAGTAGAGGACAATCCCTGCACTGAAAAGCTCACCATCTAAGTAGCTATAGCAGATACAGGATGGGAGGATGCAAGTATTATTATCCTCATCATACAGATGTCAAGCGGAGGCACAGAGGGATTACGAGGCTTCTTTAATTTTCCACAAAAAAATTCTGGCCCTGTCAGAAATTGGACCCACATCTCTGAAGTCCCAGTCCAGTGCCTTAACCATAAGACCATCCTTCTTCTTTATTAATATTTATTAAGTATTCTTTGTAGGGCCAAAACCCTTGGGCCCATCACACAGTCCATTTGGCTTTTGTTCTCCAAGGGGGCTTGCAACCCAACCTTCAGAAGTTCATTTTTCTTTGGCCTCTATTGATATCACCTTCATTTAGAGCCGAGTGCCCTTCCACTTCCAAAGAAGTCAATGATTTATGCATGATTGGGTGTCTTACCAACATGTCACCACCCTATCAGTGTTAGCCCTGGTCTACACTACGAGTTTAGGTTGAATTTAGCAGCGTTAAATCGATTTAACCGTGCATCCATCCACACGATGAAGCCCTTTTTTTTTTACTTAAAGGGCTCTTAAAATTGATTTCCTTACTCCACCCCCGACAAGGGGATTAGTGCTGAAATCGGCCTTGCTGGGTCGAATTTGGGGTACTGTGGACACAATTAGACGGTATTGGCCTCCGGGAGCTATCCCAGAGTGCTCCATTGTGACCGCTCCGGACAGCACTCTCAACTCAGATGCACTGGCCAGGTAGACAGGAAAAGGCCAGAGAACTTTTGAATTTCATTTCCTGTTTGGCCAGCGTGGCAAGCTGCAGGTGAGTGCAGAGCTCATCAGCAGAGGTGACCATGCAGAGCTCATCAGCAGAGGTGACCATGATGGAGTCCCAGAATCACAAAAGAGCTCCAGCATGGACCGAACAGAAGGTACAGGATCTGATCGTTGTATGGGGAGAGGAATCCGTGCTATCAGAACACCGTTCCAGTTTTCGAAATGCCAAAACATTTGTCAAAATCTCCCAGGGCATGAAGGACAGAGGCCATAACAGGGACCTGAAGCAGTGCCGCATGAAACTTAAGGAGCTGAGGCAAACCTACCAGAAAACCAGAGAGGCAAACGGCCGCTCCGGGTCAGAGCCCAAAACATGCCGCTTCTATGATGAGCTGCATGCCATTTTAGGGGGTTCAGCCACCACTACCCCAACCGTGTTGTTTGACTCCTTCAATGGAGATGGAGGCAACATGGAAGCAGGTTTTGGGGACGAGGAAGATGATGATGATGATGAGGTTGTAGATAGCTCACAGCATGCAAGCGGAGAAACTGGTTTTCCCGAGATCCAGGAACTGTTTTTCACCCTGGACCTGGAGCCAGTACCCCCCGAACCCACCCAAGACTGCCTCCCAGACCCACCAGGCGGAGAAGTGAGTGTACGTTTTAAAACAGTATACATGGTTTAAAAGCAAGCGTGTTTAATGATTAATTTGCCCTGGCATTCGCGGCCAGTACAGCTACTGGAAAAGTCTGTTAACGTGTCTGGGGATGGAGCAGAAATCCTCCAGGGACATCTCCATAAAGCTCTCCTGGATGTACTGCCAAAGCTTTTGCAAAAGGTTTCTGGGGAGGGCAGCCTTATTCCGTCCACTGTGGTAGGACACTTTACCATGCCAGGCCAGTAGCATGTACTCGGGAATCATTGCAGAACAAAGCATTGCAGCATATGTTTGCTGGTGTTCAAACAACATCCGTTCTTTATCTCTCTGTGTTATCCTCAGGAGAGTGACATCATTCATGGTCACCTGGTTGAAATAGGGTGCTTTTCTTAAGGAGACATTCAGAGGTGCCCGTTCCTGCTGGGCTTTTGCCTGTGGCTGAACAGAAGTGTTCCCTGCTGTTAGCCACGGGGGTGGGGGTGGACTAGCCACGTGGTGGGGAAACGCAAAATGTGACCTTGTAATGAAAGCACATGTGCTATGTATGTAATGTTAACAGCAAGGTTTACCATGAAAGAGTGTACCCATTGTTCTATAAAATGTGTCTTTTTAAATACCACTGTCCCTTTTTTTTCCTCCACCAGCTGCATGTGTTTCAAGGATCACAGGATCTTCTCCTTCCCAGAGGCTAGTGAAGATTAGAAGGCGAAAAAAACGCACTCGCGATGAAATGTTCTCTGAGCTCATGCTGTCCTCCCACACTGACAGAGCACAGACGAATGCATGAAGGCAGACAATGTCAGAGTCTAGGAAAGCACAAAATGACTGGGAGGAGAGGTGGCGGACTGAAGAGAGTAAGTGGTGGGCTGAAGAGAGGGCTGAAACTGAAAGGTGGCAGCAGCATGATGAGAGGAGGCAGGATTCAATGCTGAGGCTGCTGGAGGATCAAACTAATATGCTCCAGCATACAGTTGAGCTGCAGGAAAGGCAGCAGGAGCACAGACCACCGCTGCAGCCCCTCTGTAACCAACCGCCCTCCTCCCCAAGTTCCATAGCCTCCTCACCCAGACACCCAAGAATGCACTGGGGGGGCCTCCAGCCACCCAGTCACTCCACCCCAGAGGATTGCCCAAGCAACAGAAGGCTGGCATTCAATACGTTTTAAAGTTTTAAAGTGCTGTGTGGCCTTGTCCTTCCCTCCTCCACCACCCCTCCTGGTGCTTCCCTCGTCCACTACCCCTCCCGGGCTACCTTGGCAGTTATCCCCCTATTTGTGTGATGAATTAATAAAGAATGCATGAATGTGAAGCAACAATGACTTTATTGCCTCTGCAAACGGTGATCGAAGGGAGGAGGGGAGGGTGGCTAGCTACAGGGAAGTAGAGTGAACCAAGGCTGGGGGGGGTGTTTCATCAAGGAGAAACAAACAGAACTTTCACACCGTAGCCTGGCCAGTCATGAAACTGGTTTTCAAACTTCTCTGATGTGCACCGCGCCCTCCTGTGCTCTTCTAACTGCCCTGGTGTCTGGCTGCGCATAACCAGTGGCCAGACAATTTGCCTCCACCTCCCACCCTGCCATAAACATCTCCCCCTTACTCTCACAGATATTGTAGAGCGCACAGCAAGCAGTAATAACAGTGGGAATATTGGTTTCACTGAGGTCTAACCGAGTCAGTAAACTGCGCCAGTGTGCTTTTAAACATCCAAATGCACATCCTACCACCATTCTGCACTTGCTCAGCCTGTAGTTGAACAGCTCCTGACTACTGTCCAGGCTGCCTGGGTATGGCTTCATAAGCCATGGCATTAAGGGGTAGGCTGGGTCCCCAAGGATAACTATAGGCATTTCAACATCCCTAATGGTTATTTTCTGGTCTGGGAAAAAAGTCCTTTCCTGCAGCTTTTGAAACAGACCAGAGTTCCTGAAGATGCAAGCATCATGTACCTTTCCTGGCCATCCCACGTTGATGTTGGTGAAACGTCCCTTGTGATCCACCAGCGCTTGCAGCACTATTGAAAAGTACCCCTTGCGGTTTATGTACTCGCCGGCTTGGCGCTCCGGTGCCAAGATAGGGATATGGGTTCCATCTATGGCCCCACCACAGTTAGGGAATCCCATTGCAGCAAAGCCATCCACTATGACCTGCACATTTCCCAGGGTCACTACCCTTGATATCAGCAGATCTTTGACTGCGTTGGCTACTTGCATCTCAGCAGCCCCCACAGTAGATTTGCCCACTCCAAATTGATTCCCGACTGACCGGTAGCTGTCTCGCGTTGCAAGCTTCCACAGGACTATTGCCACTTGCTTCTCAACTGTGAGGGCTGCTCTTATCTTGGTATTCTTGAGCCTCAGGGAAGGGGAAAACAAGTCACAAAGTCCATGAAAGTGCCCTTACGCATGCGAAAGTTTCGCAGCCACTGGGAATCGTCCCGGACCTGCAACACCATGCGGTCCCACCAGTCTGTGCTTCTTTCCCAGGCCCAGAATTGGCGTTCCACCACATGAACCTGCCCCATTAGCACCATGATGCCCACATTGCCAGGGCCCATGCTTTGAGAGAAGTCTGTGTCCATATCCTCATCACTCTTGTCACCGCACTGATGTCACCACCTCGCCCAGTTTCGCTTTGCCAGGTTCTGGTGCTGCATATACTGCTGGATAATGCGCGTGGTGTTTAATGTGCTCCTAACTGCCAAAGTGATCTGAGTGGGCTCCATGCTTGCCATGGTATGGCGTCTGCACAGAAAAAAGGCGCGGAATGATTGTCTGCGGTTGCTATGATGGAGGGAGGGGCGACTGATGACATGGCTTACAGGGTATTAAAATCAACAAAGGGGGTGTCTTTACATCAAGGAGAAACAAAAACAACTGTCATACAGAATGGCCCCCTCAAGGTTTGAACTCAAAACTCTGGGTTTAGCAGGCCAATGCTCAACCCAATGCTCAATCCACTGAGCTATCCCTCCCCCTGGTATTTCAGGCAGGACTGAATCTCCATTAAACTTTTCAAGGTGCCCCTGACAGACCTCACCAAAATGATTGTTGGCCGTTGATTTCACGGAGGGAGGAGGGGGGAGCAAATGAATACAAAACAAATCTGGTCTATTTCTTGTTTTGATCCACTCCATCTATCTTTTACATCTTTGGCTGGCAGCAGACGGTGCAGTAGGACTGCTACCCATCCTCATCTCATGGCTGCTCGGCAGAAGACGGTGCAATAGGACTGCCGGCAGGACTAAAGAGAATGACCTGGTCGAGTCACTCCTATTTTAGTCCCTGCGCCCATGTCTGCCCAGGTGCTCCTGACCGACCTTACCGAGGCAGCCAGGAGCACCTCGGACATGACGACGATGGCTATCAGGCCTATTGCACCGTCTGTTGCCACAAGGCAATGGGTTGCTGCTGTGTAGCAATGCAGTACCATGTCTGCCAGCACCCAGGAGACGTATGGTGACAGTGAGCTGAGTGGGCTCCATGCTTGCCGTGGTATGGCGTCTGCACAGGTAACTCAGGAAAAAAGGCGTGAAACGATTGTCTGCTGTTGCTTTCACAGAGGGAGGGAGGGAGGGCGGGCCTGACGACATGTACCCAGAACCACCCGCGACAATGTTTTTGCCTCATTAGGCATTGGGATCTCAACCCAGAATTCCAATGGGTGGCGGAGACTGCGGGAACTGTGGGATAGCTACCCACAGTGCAACGCTCCAGAAGTCTACACTAGCCTCGGTACTGTGGAAGCACTCCGCCGAGTTAATGCACGTAATGCACTTAGAGCATTTTGTGTGGGGACACACACAAACAACTATATAAAAATGATTTCTAAAAAACTGACTTCTATAAATTCAAACTAATTTCGTAGTGTAGACATACCCTTAGCATCCTCACCTCCCTGTCCAGGACATGTGGTGCAACAGTGCTCTGCGCTTTAGTATGCCATACAAGGAGCAATACCAAAGAGCCATACTATCTCATCAAACTGTTTTCCCCCCCTGCTTTTATTCCATGGCTTCAGTTGTCTCTCCTTAGCATTCTGTTGGCTATTTAAATGGCCTCTCCCCCCATTGTTAAACATTGTTAGAGAAGACAACTCCATTGACTCCAGGGCCCTTGTGATCTGTTTCAATCCCATTCATAATGTACTGGCATATGACACTTTTCTCATCCTTGAACCTTTTTTAACCTGCTACCAGCAAGTACAAGTCAGAAATTGTCAGCATTAAATTTAATTTGCCATGTGTCAGCTCAGTTACCATAAATAGTAGAACTAGATGTTTTTGTTCTCTTGTGAGCGTGTGGATTCACACTGCTTCCTGCAATGTAGAGCTTCTGGCAACCTGAATCGTATTTGCACTAGACAGATGCTCTCTTGGCAATATTAAAAAAGATTAGCAATAGCTTGGGTCAGGCATTGACCACTAGGGTTGTGCAGCATACCTAACATTTCCAGTACTATGTTATATACAGTACAGTTCCTCCAGCTATTTATTTTTTGCCTAGTTCCCAGGTCCTACCCCAGTCCCTGTAGCTGTCAGATCAAATAATATTTTTATCATGTGAAACACTGTTGAGTTATAGAGAAACTTCTGTGGCCATTTAACACCTTTATCCATACCTTGCCTGTGTCAAGGATTACTGACATGCCATTTTCCTTTCCTTACCGTTATGGAGAATCCTATACAATATAATAGGGAGTCTCTATACATTTTTTTTTAACCATTTTATAGAATGTAATAGGGAACTATATCCCAACTATAGAATTCTAGAAGAGGGTTCAAAGACCTTATTCTCTATTCAATGCTGTAGGTGTTTCAGAACACTTTCTATAGAACCCTATTAAATCTCTTACAGAATCTTTCTGGTTTTAGCCCTGTTCAACACAACGGGGCGGGGGGAGAGGTGAGATCAATCACTGACCTAAACTGATTTACACAAGCAAAGGAGCTGGCCCTTGAAGTTTAACCAGCAGGTGTAAGCAGGTGTAGGAGCAGAAGCTTCCATGGATTCATGCCTACTTTACATCAGCATAGACTTTGACCAATTAGAAAAACATCACTCTTTAAAATATGCCAGACCACTCAGATCAGTCTCCATTATTCAGGCATATAAACTACATCTCAAGGTTACAGCAGAGGATGAGCCATCAGAACTCGCCTGTCCCATTCTCTGCTCTGCCATGGGCTTGTAGAAGCGTAGGTAAGTCGCTTAACCTCTCTGCCTTAGTTTCTCCAGCTATAAACTTGGGTTTATGACACTTACCCATCTCACAAGGGTGTTATGAGACTTAAGTAATGCTTCAAAAATTGGGGTGAAGAGGGCCTGATCCCCAAAGCCGACTGAAGTCAAGGGAGAGACTCCCATTGATGCACGTGAGTTTTGGATCAGGCCCTGAATCTACTACTGTTTTGAAGGCTTCCACCTCTGAAGTATTGGATTAGCCTTTTGGCCACTAAGTCAGTTCTTAGTTGAAAAAAAAAATGCCCAGAGATTCACACTTCCCCGCCCCACTTCCTTTAATAAATGAAGATGTTACATTTCCTCTTCAAACTCAACCCTTTTTTTAATGATTTAACATACTGCAGATGTCAAGCTGCATACACCTACACTAACCCAAGTTGGACTCAGATCCCTTTCTGAGTTTTGAAATGGGGTTCACATGCTTGCAATCTTCTGGAAACTCACTTCAAGTTAATGAGTTCTTTGAGATCATTAGTTCTGGCCTGGAGACTGCTGCCTCGGTTTTCGATAGGTTAAATCCCATCTGCACCCAAAGATTCTTTTTTTTTTAAACCGTGTTCTAATTTACTTAATACTTCTGCCTCTCTGATCCAGAATTCTTTCAGGGGAGTGGCCCTCATGCACTCTCACACCGCTTCTGGCACTCTTTCTCACTCAGTCCTCGTAGCAGTGATTTGGCCTTCTCTGAAGCCTTGTAAATATCTTTAAGCGTTCATTCGACGGAGTACTTCAGCGTTAGCATCTTCCACTGCAGGGTTGTAGTTCAGAGGCCTTCGTGAGTGATTTCCTTCTTTTGTAGATCTGAAACGTGGTGGTGTTGTCGTTCTGTAATTGCAGGAATGAGACAAGCCAAGAGGGGAGCTGTTCCACGGGGACACCGGCTGGCTCCGTGCATCAGTAATGGTGAGCGAAGGTGCTTCTAGATTGGTGGCTCAGTCAGTAACTATTAAAGTTTAATAGATTTTAAGATCAGGAGGAACAATTATGATTATTCAGTCTGGCCACCTGACTAACAAGCCAAAGAACAGCACCCAATATTTGGATGAAGCGTGCCTCAACCACAAAGTTTGGGTCTGCATCAGAACTCCTCCTCTTTTCAGATTGTAGGGTTCAGATCCTCAAAGGCATTTAGGTGCATAATTCCCATTGATCTCAATTTGAGCCTGTTCTATTTATTTTCGAGCCTGAACGGTGAGGTTTGGTTCTGGATCTAAACTTGCCCCAAGTTTGGGAATTGTTTTCTCTAGCAGCTATTGTTCTTGTTGTGTCTATTCATTATTATTAACAATTGCTAACATGGTATCTCCTTTAGGCACCCTTGTACTACATGTTGTGTAGATCTACCGTGAAATATAGTCTCTGACCCAAAAAGCTTACCATTTAATGACTCCTTGTTGACTGATGTGAAATGAGTTCCTGGTCTTAGCAGTTCTTTCTACCATAGACATCACTACCCCAGATGGCACTGGAGCTGAGCAAAACTATTCGCAGCAATTTATCTGTCAAATGTAGCGCCTTTAGTTGTCTGCAAATTGCCTTTGAGTAGATGATTTACACAAAAATTGTTCATTGTTAGAAACATATTAGGTGACTATTTTATGCAGAAGTATTTCAGCACATGAGTTGTTTCAAGTATTCAGTAGTCATAATTCAATACTCAAGCTGCTTTGATTGTTGTGTTTCTGTCCTTTGATTGGATATACATAATACTGGTTATGAATCATGTTTCTGGTGCACATATTTTCATTGTTATGCATTTTATATATGCTTTCTATAAATATTCTCTGATATATGGTTAAAAATTCTCTCTTTTTGAGCATATTTCTGCCAGTAACATTATTTTCGAAGGGCTCGTTTACCTGAGAAAATTGTACTAGTGAGATGTGATTTTTAAACCTATTTAGTCAAACCAGTGCAAGAGGCTGTGTGAACACTCCTATTTCAGTTTATATCAGGCTGACTTTAGTACTAAGCTGGTTTAAATCAAAATAGGCATGTCGATATTACAGCTGTGTGAATGACTGATTTTTTCAGTTTTCTGGCAATTAGAATTTAAAAATTAGTTTCAAGTTGGCTCAAAAACAAGCACTTTTTTTAATTTTTGGCAAATTGAAAAGAAAAAAATATAAATTTCAGGTTGAACAAAATGTTTCAAAAATCAAAATTTTGTTTTGATTTTGAGCATGTTTTAAAAATAAAATGGAAGGAAATTTCAAAACCATTATTTTGAATCAAAAAATCAATGTTTCATTTCAAAAATCTCAAAACGATATGTTCTGACTTTTACCAGAACTTTTTGAAGTGAAGGGTTTAACATAAAGAATTTGGCAAAACTGACACAAATTCGTGAAATGTGTTAGTGTCCTTGAATCCTCATTTTGCCCCAAAATATTGCCTAGCTCTAGTCCACACAGCCGTTTGCACTGTCTTAAGTAAACTGATTTCAACTTTTGTGTAGACAAGGCCCTGCATTTGTGGAAAGCAACCACTAAAATGGTATAAATTTAGCAAAAAGCAAATCCATTAAGTGGTATAAACTCAGCAAAAAGCAAATCCACATAGAAAACATGAACAATGTTTTGCAGTATTTGCCTGGCTCGAATTGGCACATTTTTTAGCAGATTCAACAGAAGGGACAAGGGCTGAGTGAGTGACATTAGTATAATGCCAACCCACACAGGGGCATGGGGAGTGGGGATCAAACCTGGGACCTCTGGAGCTAAATGCATGAGTTTCTATTGTGTGAGCTAAAAGACACATTTCTAAGTTAGCCAAGGCTCTAGCCAGCTCATCAATCTCTAGTGGGCCTCAGCACCCCTATGGGGGGACAAGTGCCACTCCAAGCAAGCAGGGGTTACATTGGAAAATAAGATACCCTTTCAACTCTAAAGATGATGCCCTCGGAGGCTGTGTGAAGGCATATCCGTGGGGAACCATGTATTGCTGCTGACTGGGGTGTAGTGGAACGGAGATCAAGGCTGTCTATCCAGCACCTTTCAGAGCAGAAAACAATCCTAGAGTTCCCATCCACGTGGCTGTTCACAGGTTAAAAAAAATAGGCAAGTTAAAGGGAATAATTCTGCCATTAAAGATATTAGACCAAATTCTTCCCTAGATTACACCATTGTAACCCCGCTGAAGTGATTGGTGTTGCTGGGAAGAAGAATTGAGCCATTAGAAAAAAAGGAAGACAGTATTGTTACCCCTGAGTAGCTAGTCAAAGTTCAGGGCCTGGTAGGACTTTCCAGTTAGGAGGAGAAATTTAGGATGGAATCTGGTGTTTTCTGTGATGCAATCTTGATTATTTACAAGGAACACACCATCCCACATCTCCGAACATGGGCAGAACCAAAAGACAGGGGATCGCTTCTTTGCCTACAGTAGGGGTGGCCAACCTGTAGCTCCGGAGCCACAGAAGTTAATATGCGGCTCCTTGTATAGGCCCCGACTCTGGGGCTGGAGCTACAGACGCCAATTTTCCAGTGTGCTGGGGGTGCTCACTGCTCAACCCCTGGCTCTGCCACAGGCCCTGCCCCCATTGCACCCCTTCCTGCCCCCTGCCCTGAGCCTGCTGTGCCTTCACTCCTCCCCCCTTCCACCCAGAGCCTCCTGCACTCCATGAAACAGCTGATCAGGAGGTGTGGGGAGGGAGGGAGAGGCGCTGATCGGCAGGGCTGCAGGTGGGTGGGAGGCGTGTGGAGCGGGGGCCGGGGGGGGGAGCTGATGGGGGGCTGCTGACGTATTACTGTGGCTCTTTGGCAATGTACATTGGTAAATTCTGGCTCCTTCTCAGGCTCAGGTTGGCCAACCCTGGCCTACAGCCCTAAGCCAGCACCAGACCAAGAAGCCATCTGTCTAGCTTGTCCCAGGGACGTACACCACGCTTGGCCAAGCTGTCCCTCTGTCTCGCCCAGTCTGTCCTGCTCCCAGGGTGTCCAGTGTCTCTCTGGCACACATGCAAAAATAATTCCACCAAGCCAAGCTCCAGCCCATGCCTTTTAAAACCCTTGGCTTGCAAGATTCCGCTTATACCCACCATTTCCATGTGCCTGTGATTGTGGGTGCTGCTGTCATTGTTTCTGCTACCTGGTTCCATTTACATTTATTCTGAACGGAAGGCAGCAGCCGTACCTTGACCCATAACACTATATCAGAGAAGAGTTGACTGTTTTAGGGCCCATGGCTGTCGAAATCAGTGGTAGCCCATGTTCCCTCTAATTTTTGACAGTCCGTGTGTGCAAAAAATGTCTTCTGTGCAAATTGTTGTGCTTCTGTGCAAATTTTTGTGTGCGCAGTGTTTCGCTGTGTGCGCGGGGTTTAGGATCTGTGTGCGCGTGCACGGCTTAGAGGGAACAGTGGTGGTAGCCTTTACATTGACTGCACTAGGCAACAGATGAGCACTTATGAACCTATAGAAGGAGCCAGTCTGACCAGAAATGCACCCCTAGACATACAGATGCATTGCAAGTTTCCTCAGCTCCTGCCTTCACCTTGGTAGGATAATTGTAATGGGAAACACTAGTGAGGCCCCATGAATGTTTCATGAGTTTGAATTTATAAAACATTTCTGATTTTTCCTGTACACATGCCTTTCAAAGATAACTTTCAAGTGCTTGTTGTATTATGCATCTCCCTTTTCAAGGGAACAGCATGATTTCCTTGAAGACATATCCATTTAGAGGTTGCCATGGCAATTTGTTCCCACCCCCAAAAATGCTTAAAAACAGATTCTTACATTGTCTTTTGATTTCTGCAGCTTGCAACATGCTTCATTTTCCCTCCCTGCCCCGGAGTGACTCAAGGTTTGTGCACTGAAAATAAAAAATCTTTCCATTTAAATTCTTCTCCGGTAGATGCAGAAAGCACATTCTTCCAATGTTTAGTGACTTAAAACATTTTCTTACTATTTAGAGTGCTCATTTATAAATGTGCTTTTTCCCCTCCAAGATACTACCCACAACATTTGACGGTACATGCATTACATTTGTCTTCGCACATATTAAATGGGTAAGGATACATCCAATTAACTCTTTGCATGCTGAGGCACATGATTTAGGCACAGAACGGCCCATTTACTGGTTCAATTTAGGCAGCTAGTTTGTATTGTTGATCAAGAAAGTCAAATTTACATTGACACTTTTTTGGGCGATGACAAAATGAAAGTTTTCAGGAGTCCAGTTTTGATTTCGCCACCTTTTTCTGGCTTTTCGACAAAAAATTTAAATAAAATAATAAAGAAAAACAATTTTCAATTTTTGGTCCTCAAAAACTACTTAAAAATGTTGGTTTACACAGAAAACCCCCAACATTCAGTGAAAAACATTGACAAAAGTGATTTTTTACATTGCTTTTCATGCAAACTATGGTTTTGATCCGCTTGAATAATTTGGCTCCAGAGCATGGTTAGATGGAACATCTGGAATGGAACACAGAGAGAAATACATGTGACCTCTCCCACCCTCCTTGTTTTTAATTGATAAATAAAAGTATAACAGAACAGTGCAGAGTGCTTGCCAGCTCCCCACACAGAATCTGCTAGTTTATAACTCTGACTCTGTTGTTGCATTTTTAAAATAATTTTGCTGGTTCACTACTGACTTTCTACTAGTTATATGTTGGAGAGGGCATTACATTGTATTCATGATGTTTCATCTCCACTTCAACATCAAAATGCTCTTGAGGATATTCACAAATCAAGCCACATAAAGGACCTAATCCAGACCAGCTCCTTGAAGTAGAGGTCTTTCCGTTGGCTTTAGTGAGTGCTGGATCAAGCCCAACACGCCTGTGAGGCAAAGATTTAAAAAACTGGATCAGAGTGAGGGTAAAACCTAAATGTTCAAAACTGCCCAAGAGTTGTGGGTGCCACCCTCTTGGGGTCCTTGGTTGCACCCTAAACTGGTGGACACTTTTGGAAAAAGTTGGCCTAAATGACTTGCCCATGGTCACAGGGCAAGCCCAGGGAAAAGGTGAGAATAAGACCCAGATCTCCTGTGTTGTTCTTCAGCCACAAGATGTACACAACCTGTTCATGCAACCCTAGCTGATGGCAATAGGAGCTCTACACATGCACAGATCAAGGGCAGTGCATGGCTCTTACAGGACCTGAAAATACTCCCATGGAAGTCAATGGGAGTTTTGACATAGAATTCAGTGGGATTAGGAATGGGTGCCAGGTCCACAGATACTTTTGCATTTGGGACTCTTGCCAAATGTTCCAAATGCTGTATTTGGAGGAGTCAACTGATGGCTTCCTCTCTCTGAGATAATTCCCAGTGGAATGTCAAAGACATTATATATTCAACAAACTCACAAAGCATGAGCATGGAAATTTATAGCTTCCTGCAGCCTGTAGGTTATGAAAATTATTGGCTTTTTTCTCCTTTGGACAACAAGAACAATTATTACTGCAATAAAACAGTTCCTGCTTGCCTTTGCTATTATGTGTTCTGGAACAATGATCCCCATTTCCAGTTTCAGATAGGATCTCTGCTATCTGCATATAAATGTATTTCACGGGAGAAAGAAAAATGATAGATATCCATTTTAAAAAATATAATATATTGCCTGGTGTTTTACAACTCTCGGGGAAGAGCTACAGAGGAGTGAGAAAGAGTTGGTGAGATTTGATCCTTGGTGTCCCAAGCATACTTTTAATCATTGAATAATCTCCCTTGAATTTTTATCCCACTCAGAGGCAAATGTTAAGTTAATTTCAGCGATCAAATGTTAATGAAAACAGAGTCGGGGGAGGAAGGAGATGGGCTGTTTTGGGTTTGTTAGTTGAAGGCCCTTTTCCCCTTACATCTTCAAGGAGGGAAAGCGAAATGATCTTCCCAGAAACAGGGATCACCCTATGCCTTGTAACAAAGGGACATCAGTGAATTTGGATTAAAAAACAAACCCACACTTGAATGCTGATGTGAATTTACAGGAGGGCTTACGACTGCCCTAGGGATTTAAGTCCTGTATTTAGTCCAACTCTGCCACTGACCTGCTGTGTGAGCATAGGCAAGTCACTTCCCCTCTATGTTGCGATTTCCCCTCCTATTCTGGAGGAGGCTGTAGGCTCTTTGAGATGGAGGCTGCCTCTCACAAAACCTAGCATTCTTGGCTGGGACTGATGCAGTATAAATAATAAATAATAATAATAATAAATGTTATACGCAGACAAGATACAGCCCTGAAAGGCGCAGCCCCAGGGAACCACTCTGCAGGCTGATGGAGACAGATTCTACTGACTGCCGATTCATAGATTCCAAGGACAGAAGGAACCACTGGGATCATCTAGTTTGACCTCTGTATAACACAGGCCAGAGAACTAATTAAATAATGAGTTATTTACAATTATAAATAGTTCCTAGGGTAGATCTTCTTAAAAAGAACTCCAGTCTTGATTTTAAAATTGCCAGTGATATAGAATCCACCACAATGCTTAGTAAATTGTTCTAATGATTAATTACTCTCAGTTAAAAAATTATGCCTTATTTCTAGTCTGAATTGTCTATCTTCAACTGCCAGCCATTGGATCATGTTAGACCTTTCTTTGCTAGATTGAAGAGGAAATACTTGTTTTCAATAGACATGTAAGAACCTACATGGGGAACATCACCCCTTAAACGTCTCTTTGTTAGGTTAAATAGATTGAGCTCCTTGAGTCTATCACTATAGGGCATGTTTTCTAATCCTTTAATCATTCTCATGGCACTGCAACACACAAATGTTTGCAAACATCATCTAATCCTGAGAGAGATGCGGAGAATCCAATCTGATGTCAATCAGTGCTAGCTTGGTGCCAGACACCTGGCAAATGGTGCACCACCTGCATCAGCAGTTGAATGACGCTGCCAGTCACGTGTTGCCCCACCTCATCCCCACAGGTTACTTAGCACTGGATAAGAGTGGACTAGAGCATAGGCAAAGCTTGTATTCACCTTCTCATCAGACCTAGAGTGCCAAAAAGGTGCTCCAGGAAAAGCAAAATCTGCTGAATTCCTCCCCTTAGAACATTAAACCAGGACAAAGGCGAACGGAGGGTTTCTGCTTCTCTGTCGACCCCACAGGAGGGCTCAGAAAGGAGCTGGTAAAAAGATTGTCAGCAATGGTGCTGAGGCTTGTCAGAGCTCTTCCCACCTCCAGGCAACTTGGGGATCACAAAAGTGCATTTTAATCTCCACGACCCCTCAGCCTCTTTGTCCCGATGGCTAACGTGGCTGCCAATAAATACCCTTTTGGGTGGGCTGAGTTGTGATGTATGCTACTGTCTCCTGGGAACTGAGCTAACAAACTCCAGTAATACACCAAGAAAAAAAGTTGCTTGGTGAAAGAGTTGTCTTTACTACAGAATTAAATTGCAGGTATAAAAACAAAGATGATCATCTTTTTTTTCCCAAATATCCAATATTATTTAATGCATGTAGGGGTCACTGCAGCCTTCACTGAATTGCAGCGGGCTCTGTGGGAAAAACAAGAGAGCTGTTTATAGTGCAGAGCTACAATGTACAACAGTACAGGACAAAAATTGTCAAGGAATACTGTTTTCAACTGAAACTGCAAGGGGAGTTTTAAGTAGGCATAATATAGCTACTTACACTAGAATTTGGTAAAGAAATCTCTGCTCTTGAAAAAGTGCCATGTGATATTTAAGCCCAGCCCTATTCAGCACTAGAGCTGGGTGGCTAATGGATTTTTTAATTCACCAGCAATGCCAGAAAATCAGGGGTAGGGGGAATCGGTTCAGGGGGAAGCAAAATTCTTCAAAATGTTCAGTGAATTGAAAAGTTGAAAACAAAAGTGGGTCAGATTGAACAAAACATTCTGCTTTTTTCAGACTTTGTTTCTTTCGGACGAAAACAATTCAACAAAATTGACATGAATTTGCAAAATGTTTTGGTGGCCAAATCTGCCTTGTTTGCTGAAAAAAAGGTGTATGCAAAAAATTTCACCCAATTCGATTCAGGCCATCATTAATTCACATGCTTAAAATGCCACTGATGTTGAGACTTCAGCAAGTACTTCAGGTTAGGCAATTCCATACGAATGCTTTCCTGACTCGTGCCCTTAAAGATCAGAGGGAGTCAGACCAATATCAAAATTGGACTTGATCTGTAGCCCATTGTGGGAGTCTTCCATTGACTTCAGTGAGCTCTGGATCATAGTGGAGAAAAAGTATGCATGAATATTTTTTGCAAATTTTGAATTGCATTTCCATTCTGCCACATTTGCTTTTTGGGCTCATTTTTCATGAGCACTCTGACTGAAGCTTTAGTCAAGTGAATGTCCATAGAAAGTGAATTTCAGGCCGCTCCCTGACATTGGTTTAACCCAGATATGAAATTTTGTTTCATGGTGAAAATAAATGTATTTCAGGAAGGAGCTTATAAAAGGTCAGCTTGTCTAATCAGGAAATGGCAATGTGGCTTTCCTAGATTCAAAACCCAGAAGGGATCATTATGATCATGTAGTCTGACATCCTGCATAACACGGGCAGTAGAATTTCACCAGGTGATTCCAACATCAAACCCATAATGTCTAGTTGAACTACAGCATCTCTTTTAGAAAGGCATCCAGGCTGAATGTAAAGACTTCGAGTGATGGACAATCTACCACATCAATAGGTAAGTTGTGCCAATGGTTGATTACCCTCACTGTTAAACACTTGCATCTTATTTCATAGTCCTGGTCTACACTAGGCGGGGGGGGGGAAGGGGAAATCGATCTAAGTTAGGCAACTTCAGCTCCATGAATAACATAGCTGAAGTCGACGTACTTAGACCTACTCACCGTGGTGTCTTCACTGCGGTGAGTCGACTGCTGCCGCTCTCCCGTCGACTCTGCCTGCGCCTCTCGTGGCGGTGGAGTACAGGAGTCGACGGGAAAGCGCTTGGGGATCGATTTATCGCGTGTAGACTAGACGCGATAAGTTGATCCCTGTTGGATCGATTGCTGCCCGCCGATCTGGCAGGTAGTGTAGACATACCCTTAGTCTGAATGTATCTCGTTTCAGCTTCTAGCACTTGAGTGGAGTCACTTTGGATCTACACTGGGGTAAGTTGCTCTATTGTCTCAACAACTGGATACAATATTAAGTGCAGGGCTTTTAAGGCTGGCATGTACTGATGTTCCATTCTTTGATTCCTACAGCATTTGGCTTTTAGTGATATTCCTCCACCTGAGCTGTCAGGCTAGCATAAAACTAATAACCAGCCTGCATTACATCTTGATGATGTGACAATGGTACTGATGATGCTTGCGCTCAGAGACTGCAAGGTAACATTTCTTTGATTGCTTATGGGAACACTTTACAGCTGAAGTATAACTTCATTTATTAGAGGCAGACAGCTTATAAAAATGTGTGAAACACAACGGATACCAAAAGAAAAGACTGGGAGACTAATGAGGCACAGGGCTCATACCTTTACAAAAAACAAAGGCTTCTACAGACACATCTGAGGTAGTTTGCTTTTTATAGACGTAAATCAATCAGAACGTTCAAACCATGTTATCCTGGAGTGTGGTAGCAAATACATTCCATCTAAAATTATTGATGACTTTGCTTTTAACTAGAGAATAGAAGGGGGAAATGAAGAAGAAGAAATCTTCAACTACATAGAAATATAGCTGGAGTGACACAGGGGAAGACACCCAATCCAACGGAGAAAAAATATATATCAGCAAAATAATAATAGCATTGTTTATAAAGCACCTTCTTTTCCAAAAACCCAACCCCACCACTGGGGGGCTGTGGCAGGGCGCTGCAGGGGAAGCCCTAATTAGCTCCTGCCACTCCAGCCCGAATCAGGGGAAAGGGGTTGGGGCTGGCCACTAGCTAGGACTGGCCGGGGAACTGGCCACACCTGCCAGCCTCGTTAACAGGGGCCAAAACCTTGGGAGGAAGTGAGTCACAGGGGAGTGGAGGGGAGAGTATGCTCAGAAGGAGCCAGGAACCTACTACCCTGTTGCCACCGAGGCCTGTGCTAGGCCAAACCTGTAAATAATCTGTAAATAGTTGGAGATTGGTGGTTGGGACCGGACACAGGAATAAAGAGCATGGGTGTTGCACCAGCTTGAAGTGGTCCTGACTCATTGGGGAGCAGGTCCAGGAGTCTGAACCCAGGGCGGGCGCCAAGGATTACAAGGGTGCACAGACATAATTAAAACACAATTATATGCTGATGCTTTCAATGCATAATGAAAGCCAAACAACCATAATGTTAAAAGAGAGCAGAGAGACATAAGAAGCAATAGAATTGCAACAAGGGAAGCATAAGGGTCTAATGCACAGACAACCGAATCCTGGTTGAGTTCAAGTCAATGGTAAAACTTCCAGGCTGTACCAGGATGCAGAGCTAGAAACTCCTGAGTTGTAATTAGAAGTGGATACAAAATGATGGTTTTGGTTTGGTGGCCAAAACAAAAAAATCCAGAAAAAAATAGGTTAGTTTCGCACCGACACTGAATGGCTTTCTTAGATGAAAGGAAAACCAGATGTTGAGATGGTTCGTTTTGACATTTCCCAGAACAAACCATTTTGACATTTGTTTTTTTTGGCCTGAAACTCTTTGCCAAATATGACCTGAATTTGTAAGTAGTTTCAGGACCCCTCTGTGATGGGGGCCTTGTTTGTTTATTGGGGCCAACCCTGTCAGCCTAATGTGGGGTTGGTACACCTCATCACACAGTCGTCTGGACTCCCTGTAGGATCAAATAATTGAAACAAGGTGGGCTCAGGATCCCTGTGGCCCCCAGGCAGGGTAGAACAAGCAGTCTGTAGCCTCCAAGCCTCCTGGCTGGGGTAGGCCGTAACAATTGGGGTTTCTGACCCTCTGGGCAGGGCAGAACAGTCAGTCAGTTTATAGCCCCCAGGCAGGGCAGAGCAAACAAACAGTCTGAGCCTCCTGGCTGGGGCAGGCAAACAAACAGTTGGCACCTAGTGGGAAGTAGGGTGGGGTAGGGGAACCCAGGCCCACCTTGCTCACTCCACCAGGTTCTGACCCAGGACCCTATGAAACTGGGGGATTCCCCATCAAGGTTTTAAGCACCAGCTTCTACTATATTCCCTCAATCACTTCCTACCACAAGTTGCATCTCCCCAGCTGGCAGCAGCTCAGCGTCCCGGTCAATCTCTGTGGTCACCTGGTCATCCGTAGCATAGTCCAGGACCATGGTTGGGGGGGGGGATCTCAGGCATCTCTACAGGAGCTTGCAGCACACATCCGTCCTCTTCCTCAGCCAGCCCAGACTGAGCTGGGCTTCGTCCTTTTATCTGTCCCTTCCACCTGGAGCATGTGCAGCAAGGGGGTGTGGCTTCTTGGGCCCACAGTGATTGGTCCGTCCCTGTTGGCCCAGTGCAGGGTTGGTACATCCCATCACATTCCCCAGAATGCATTTTTCTGGTGAATTTACTATTTATTGAAAAAAATTTCACCCAATGCTCGTTGTAAGCCCTGTGCAGGAATTGACAACCCGGGTGGTCTTGGATGCATTGCTCAACTGCTCTGCCTCAGTCTCCCATGAAATGTGGGTCAACCTACTACATAGGGCAGCTATGAGGATTCATGAATTAAGGCCATATTCTATATTCATTTGCCCAAACAGAAAGTGAAAGTGGTGGAACATAGCATATAGGGACAATTTTTGATACAGTGGTAGTGCATAGAGAAATCTTCTAGTTTGGAGCTTGATGAATAGATTGATAAATCAATCCCCATGGAAGTCAATGAGATTTTGCAGTGCAGAATCGTGGCCTTAATGTTTGTACAGTGTTTTGAGGCTGCAACGTTCTGCAGGAGAATCGCTCGTTGGGTGGCGTATTTATTCAGTGTAAACTCTGGCTTTGAATTGGGGTTACGGAACTGGAGGTGGAGGGGAATAATGAGCTCCTTGCCTTCGACTGACAGCTGAGGATTCTGCCATCTGACTTCTGCTGGGATGCCTCGCTGGCATTTTACGCTGCGCCACAGAAGCGGTTCTGCCAGATGTGCCTGTCAACAGCAATTAAAGAACACCCCACAAGGCTTCAGTCTGAAACGCTGGCTTAACGTGAGATTGGCCCAGGGCCTTTCTTTACATGGCGTTATTAAATATTATCTGTTACTCAGACCTTTCTCTCATGTTCACAGGCTCCCGACCCATAGGTGCACTGTACCTCTTGCACAGACCCTGATTTTACAGTGCTCATCCCTATAGCCTTGCAGCTTCGAAGTGCCATCCTAATTAATCTATTGTGCTTCCCTTGCCATTTCTTGTTAAGAAAACAATCAAAGCATGTCTCACGGTATGTCAGAACAATAGGGAAGCAAGCATTATTTTACATTTCCCCCTTCTCCCATGAATCAGTTGTCACCTGTCACCTAGTCCCCCTATTCCATCCCAGATATTCTCACCTGTTCACTTTCTTCCACGTAGCTACTGATCACGGAACCCCTTCAAACTCAGATCCTTTTGAGTGAGATTGTGATTAAGCTTTTCACCAGGAGGCAACGACAAAAGGGCTCTAGTCTCCTCTCACTTCATAGTTTCCTGAAGCTTGATTCACTGTTATGCGAAGGCCATTTTACACCGCTCTAGCTGTGCAAAGGGGCCTTGAAACAGGAGTAAATTATAGGTACTCTCACTTGAAGGTGCCTTTACACTGCAAGACTGTCCTTAGTGTAAATGATAATCAGGCCCCTAGATTTTAAGGTCAGAAGAGACTATTTTGATCATTTAGTCTGATCTTCTGCATAACAAAGGCCATAGAACCTCACCCAACAATGCCTGCATCAGGGCCAATCTTTTGGCTGAAATAGAGCATGTCATTTAGACAGACATCCAATCTTGGTTTAAAGATGGAGAATCCACCATGACCTTTACAAAGCTGTTCCAATTCTGGATTGCCACCTACTCCAGTATAACTCATCTGACTTCAATGAGAATGAAGGGTTCTGGGTAGACTTCGGTATAATCTCAATCCACCTCTTACCGATACATTTCCACCATTTAAGGGGAAGGGAGAGAATCAGAATAGCCAACCAAGCCAACTATTGTCACCAGGAACTGTTTGGCTCAGTCTACACTAATGCTGTAAGTCATAGAATCATAGAATCACAGAATATCAGGGTTGGAAGGGACCTCAGGAGGTCATCTAGTCCAACCCCCTGCTCAAAGCAGGACCAGTCCCCAAGTAAATCATCCCAGCCAGGGCTTTGTCAAGCCTGACCTTAAAAACCTCAAAAGAAGGCGATTCCACCACCTCCCTAGGTAACACATTCCAGTGCTTCACCACCCTCCTAGTGAAAAAGTTTTCTTAATATCCAACCTAAATCTCCCCCACTGCAACTTGAGACCATTACTCCTTGTCCTGTCATCTGCTACCACTGAGAATAGTCTAGATCCATCCTCTTTGGAACCACTTTTCAGGTAGTTGAAAGCAGCTATCAAATCCCCCCTCATTCTTCTCTTCTGTAGACTAAACAATTCCAGTTCCCTCAGCCTCTCCTCATAAGTCATGTGTTCCAGTCCCCTAATCATTTTTGTTGCCCTCCGCTGGACTCTCTCCAATTTTTCCACATCCTTCTTGTAGTGTGGGGCCCAAAACTGGACACAGTACTCCAGATAAGGCCTCACCAATGTCGAATAGAGGGGAACGATCACGTCCCTTGATCTGCTGGCAATGTCCCTACTTATACATCCCAAAATGCCATTGGCCTTCTTGGCAACAAGGGCACACTGTTGACTCATATCTAGCTTCTCGTCCACTGTAATCCCTAGGTCCTTTTGTGCAGAAGTCGATCTAAGTTACACTAGTTAAGTTACGTAAGTAACATAACTTAAGTCAACGTACCTTAGATCGACTTACAGTGGTGTCCACACTACGGTAGGTGAATGGGAGACCCGCTTCGGGCAACATAACTTCCGCCTCTCATTGAAGTGGATTACAGAGGTTGACAGGACAGTGCTCGCTCATCAGCTTAGCGTGTCTTCACCAGACCCGCTAAATCGGCACCGCTGCATCGATCGCAGCAGCACCGATTTAGCCATGTAGTGTAGACAAGGCCTTTGCCACTGGTCTCATTTTGTATTAAGCCCCTTAATTCTTTCAACCTAAGGTATGTCATCTCACTGATGAGGAGCTGTGCTGGAATTTAATGCTTTCTTAACCAGGCACAGTAAAGTCATCACAGCTGAATAAATGCAACATTAGGAAAACTTTGTTTATCCTCCTCCTTTCCCCCTCCCCATGCATAATGAAGAGTGGGAAAAGAGAATGAAGAATATCATTGCCATTATACTTCTATTCAGAGCCTTCATTTGAGCAACTGTCAGCCATGGAATCTTACCTAAGTTTCCCCCAGATAGCATCTCCTGTTACGGGGACTATTTTTGCCCTGCAGTGCATTTAATTTGACAATGAAAATACAGAACTCAATGATCTTTAAACAACGGCAGCACGGTTAATAGAAGGAAAATGAGTAAGTCTGAACAACTAAACTTTACTCAGCAAAGCAGGAAGGAGGCGTCCATCTTTCTTACTGACAAAGTGCCACATAGGCACTTTTCTGCTGCTTTGCATTCAGCTGTGTCATCTGCTTGAATATTGAATTTTGCAACGTAGCCTCCTCTAGCAGTTTCTTTGTTGGGCCTGAATCTGCAAGGTTCCCAGAGCTGCTGAGCACCCTCGAAAGGAGTTGAGGGTGCTCTGTACCTGGCAGGATTGGGCCCTTTTAGGGGGCACACTGTGGAAAATCTGGATTTGCTGTTACAGTACGCAGCCCCCCAAGCATAGAATCTGGTAAGTGCTTAATGGTTCACAGTGGGCATTGTGAACAAGGAGAGAATGTGGTCCCAGGCAATTAAAGGCAGTGAAAGGACCCATGTGAGTGTAATGGCAGAGAGACAGGTGGCTAAAGATTTGGTTGAGCTGAGAGATCTAGTTAGCTCTCACTGAAGTACTTCTGTGCTCATCCCTGTAGTATGTGAATGGTTTCTTAAGGACAAATGTGAACCCCAAGAAGTCGTCGAGACTTTCAGCAATGACAGAGGGCCAAGAACTTAGGGGTCTCTGGAGCAATTCATTAAGTAAAGAACTATGGAGGTAGGCCAATGGCTCAAATTTTGAGCAAGCTCTGGAAGGCACAACATATGCTCAGATATGGGGCTCTACAAATGAATGAGCTCTCTGGGGCTCCCCTAGTAAAGTAAAAGTCTTCTGGACTGGCTAACAAACTGATCACACCGAACTACTGGTCATTCCGTTGAGGCCTCTTCTCGAAACGTTACGAGGGTGAATGAAATAATCCAATGTTTCTCTCCAGCATATCTGATGATCTGATTTATTTCAGCTCCGTTTCTAGGGTTCAGTCCTGGCTCCATTGAAGGTGACAGGAGTTGTGCCGTTGACTTTACCAGGAGCGAGACCGGGCCCTTAGCAATAGGTATATAGCGCTTTTCACACTTGAAAGCTATTTCTTGGGTTAGATGATGCTGTGAGTGCAGTGACTCTGTAGGCAAAGGGAGAAACTGCTAGGTACCATTTCATCACAGAATAATTTACAGACAAAACCAGAGGCCATCATGTAACTGTATTCAGCTGGCTGGTGAGCTGATACAGATACAGAAGTGCGGGAAGTTTTCTTGCATTCTTGCTCGGCATCCCATGTAACATTTCACAATCGGGAAAACAGAAATCTGTAAAGGTATGCTTGCCAAGCCTAGGGAGTATGTGATTAATGGTCTACCTTAAAAAGTAGGGGGTGGCAACAGTCATCTCAAGTCTTGTCACTCTCTAGAAAAATAACCTCACAAAAGGAGTTTATTGCTGACCTGTACTTCGTGCATCTTGCCTTTTATTAAAATCTTTTACATCACAAGCATCATACCCCCGGTGGAATTCAGGTAAACATTAAGGTGTCCATTTTCTCCAGCTTATGAGCTCCACTTGGTCTGAGAAAGGGTGTGGTCAGTGACCCAGTTATCGCTTCCCTATTCTGTGCTGGCTTGGGCCCCTGCGGGTGTTAAAGCAGTTTACTTAGCATCCATGAAACCACCACTTTATCTTCCTTCCCGTCGTTCCTGAAAACTCACCTGTGCTCCAGTGCATACAGGAAAACGCCACCTCCTTACAGCTTGGCAGGTGGCTAGATGTGACTGCTACTATCAGTTGGCTATCTGTACACATAAGGAGGTGCCAACTGGTGGGCCAATGGGGAAGGTCTAATCGTGCTCCAAACAATTGCCCAGTTCCTGGCCTTTTGATCGAGGATTTTTCTTATAATCTCTGAAGTAAAGATCCAGAACCAAACACCAAAACCTGGGATAGTTTCACTGCCCTCAGGGTCCTGTCAGCCATCGGGCTTCACAGTCCTCATTCCAGTGATTCACAGCCCTCCCCAGCTGACATTTCCCCACCCAGCTGGCTCCTGTTCCCACCAGTTGTCTCTCTGATGGACCTTTTGCCTGATATGAACAAAGATACAGCTACTTCCTTGGCCCTGGGCCTCCCTCTCTGCTCCTTTGCCAAAGAAGCCCCTCACTAGGACATATAACTAGGAGCAAGCATGTGACCTGCAGCTACAGCTCCTACTTTTATAGGCCCAGGGGCCATAACTGGTGCAGTGGGACATGCTTAACCTCTGCTAAAACCTGTACATTGTTGTTTCCCCTCCTCTCCCCGCCCATCCTGTCCCCACCGCTCATTTGTTCCACCTGTCCAATTTTGTCTTTCAGAGCGTAGGTCTACACTACAGGGTTAAGTCGACCTCAGTTATGCAACTCCAGCTACGTGAGTAACATAGCTGGAGTCGATGTAGCTTAGGTTGACTTACTGAGTTGTCCACATCGCGCTGGGTCGACGGGAGAAACTCTCTTCACTAGACCCGCTAAATCCACTCCCAGTGGATCGATTGCCGCAGTGTCAATCCATAATAAGTGTAGACAAGCCCAGAGTGTATGCACAGTGCCAACCACAACGGTTCTTGACTAAAGCTTGTCAAATAAGTGATTTTTCTGAGATTGGTGACAGTTGCAAAAAAAATCAAGAAAAAAAATCGGCTCAGGACGAACTGAATCTGAAGATTTGGGAAGAATTTTAAAAAGGCCATTGCGGGTCTCTTTCAGAGTGGGGATCTGAGCTGGGGTGTCCGACACCCCAGGCGAGTGTTCTAGCCACTGGGCTGAAGGTTACAGGGTGTGAGGCTAGGGAAGATAAGAGCACCACTACCATCTCCTCCTCCACTTCCAGTCATTTTGTGAATGGCCAAAACTATTTGTAGCAAATTCTCCAATCGTTCTGGGTCAACCAAAATTGCATTTTTAATTAAATAAACTATCCACCCCCCAAAAATGTGCCCAGCTCTTCACCCTAGAAAATTTTGATTTTTTGCAGGAATAACATTTTCCATCAGAAAATTATTCTGATAGAAAATTCCCAACCAGCTCTAATTGTGACCTCTTTGGGGCCTTTTGGCACTGCTGCCATTTAAATTATTAAGTGTAGGACATTGCAAAAGCACCTGCCTAGTCACCGTTCCTGGTAGAACCTACACTGTTGAGAGATTGGAGCTTTTATTTTTTGTGTTAGCAGTATTTTCTCAAGGCACCCTTCACAACCCTGACCCCATCCACAATGAAGATGAGGATACAGGAATGAAATCCTATTTCATTTGCACCTGCTGACATATATTGAAATGAGCTTTGTATTTTCAACTTTCATTTAAATGCTCTAACTAAAATACAGGATGAGTGATTCCCTTAAGCATCTGTCTGTAATGGGTGGAAAGAAGGCTCGTATAGTTATGGGAGACTTCAACTGGGAGATATATGTTGAACATCTCATGCAGCCACTAGTAAAACATCATTAGAGTCTCTCAAAATCATAGTTGATGATTTTCTAATACAAAAGGCGTTGACCAGAACATGGGGTAATTCTATTTTGGATCTCATGATGACAGATAAAGATGAATTAATCAGAGGACTGAAAGTTGGTGGTTGCCTAGGAATCACTGAACACAACCTGATTACATTCAATAGGGGCAAAGAGAGGACAGTCCCAAACACGAAGATATACACTTGGTGCTCAGAAGGGCTAATTTCCCAAAGCTGAGGAAAATTAAGAGACAAATTGACTGGCCAAATTTTATGGCAATAAAAATTGGCAGGTCTTTAAGAAGAATATGTTAAATGGCCGAAAAAACAGTCCCACAATCAAGAAAGAGGGCAACTTTGACTGAAAGTCCATCCAAGTTCAGTGGCAAAAAGAAGGCAGCAATCAGGAATAAAAAACCTGCACCCCACCTTCATAAATCTCTTCCATATCATTAGTCCCATTTTACAGATGGGAAAAGGGAGGCACAGAGAAGGGATTTGACATGACCCAGGTCAGCAAGCAGGCCAGTGGCAGAGCCAAGAATGGATCCTGGGTCTCCTGAGGCCCAGGATAGTTTTCTATCCTCTAGGCAACACGGCCTCCCTTGTTTATTTGGAATAAAAGAAATATAGCAATGGTACAGTCCCATTATTAGAGGAGATGGTAAAACTAGAGCTCCTCTGCCCTACAATAATACAAATAGTATTTATTATGATTAAATTGTTAATAAGGATGCAAAAAAGGCCAGAAGTGTTCAATAAATATTTCTGTTCTGTATTTGGAAAGAAGCAGGATGTTGTGCTCTTATTATGAGAGAGACAACGTAGGTGAGGCAATATCTTTGGCTTCTGTTGGGACAAGCTTTGGAGCTTCATAGACCTCTTCTTCAGGTCTGGAGAAGAGGATCAGAGTGTCCCTTTACCTTCTCCAGACCTGAAGAAGAGCTCTGTGAAGCTCGAAAACTTGTCCTTTCCACCAGCAGAAGTTGGTCCAATAAAAGATATTTCCTCACCCACTTTCTCTCTCTCATCCTGGGAATAACACAGCTACAAAAATATGTTCTCTTATTATATGAGGATAATGAAATACTTTCCAGTCCCTTTGCTCCTACATTCTTGTCCTCCCCATTAGACCCATGCAGTCGGGGGTCCACTCTTTCATTTGGGTTGCTCCATCTATTATTATTTGTATTATACTAATGACTAGAGGGCGCGGATGAGATTAAGGCCCATTGTGCTAGGCGCTGTACAAACACATAGTAAGAGACAGTCCCTGCCCTGAAATGCTTATAATCTATACATAATCATCTATCTAGATCTCTTCCTGTCGATTCAGAGCCACTTTCTTTCTTGGAATCTTACAAACCTACTTCAGCTCTGTGGATTACAACTGACTCTTTGTCTCTGCACAGCATTTTGAGGGACATTCTGCATGAAGTGCACTATATTAAAAATGTCTCACACTGCATTGTCTTTGACATTCAAACAGAGGCACACGCACAGACTCATGACAAATGGGCTGTTATCATTTCATCATTTTACTTCCACACACTCTGTGTGATACTGATTGAATTGGTGGCACATCAGCTGCCCGTGTGCAGTGGAACAGAATATGTTTTGGGGTGGAGCTGTTGCCATTGTTGCTGATCATTGTATGAGGGGCTGAGTGCATCTGGGGAGGTACTGAGAGAACTCAGCCCCCTCTGATTACAGGCAGGGGCGGCAGCAGCAACCTTCATGGCCCTGGATACTTCCTTGCTGACCTATGTCATTAACAGAGGCAACTGGTGTGAGCTGATCATTTGTGCATGGCAGGGGGTAGATAACCCTTAGCTACTCAAGTGCACATTGGGTCTGATCATTTTTGCCTTTATGCTGGTGTAATGTCAGTGTAACACCAATGAAATCAATTTACATTGGTGTAAAGCTCGGATCAGAATCTGGCCTTCCACCTTGACAAGGCGTGACCCTCCCCCCCCCACAACCCACAGTTCATCTCACTCGGATATTAACTCTTTAGCCTCAAGAGTAAAAATTATCTCAAGGTTAATTAAATTAACTATTTCACTGCCAGTCATATTTCATAAGACCAGATTGCTGATCATATTCCAAATATGCTGTGGTGCTTCTGTAAAATACCTTCATTTCTTGATTCCCAGCTGACCCATTTTGTAGTGGGCAGTGTTAAATTAAAAACATAAGGGCACAGAGGATCTGAAAAGGTGTCCTCTTCCAGCTGCTGGAAAATATTTGAGTGGGGGAAATAAACTATAACAGATTCTATAAAGTTAATAACTGAAACCTTTGAAAGGAAAAAGATCTAGGGTCAATTCCCTGCTCTATCACTGACTTTGTGTGTGACTCTGGGCAAATTGCTTCATCTCTCTGGTTCCCATTTTCCAATTTGTAAAATGATCCTTCCTGTCTTGCATGCTTTGTCTGTCACTCTTGTCTAGTTCACTCGGGGCAGGTACTGCTGCTTACGATGGGTACGTCTACACTAGAAACACTATCGCAGCACAACCCCTGCGCTGCCGCTGGGCCCCTGTAGTGTAGACGCTTTCTACAACACTGGAATGGTTTCTAGTAAATCCATCTCTCTGAGAGGCGGTAGCTAGGTCGATGGAAGAATTTGACTAGTGGGGTCTACACTACTGCGGAGCTTAGGTTGGCTTAACTACACCATTCAATGTGTAACATTTTTCCCAGCCCTCAGCAACATAGTTAACCCAACTGAACTTTGTAGTGTAAACGAGGGCTAAATGTTTCTACAGCACCTAGCACAATGGGGCTTCGGTTTTGGCTGGGGCCTCTAAGTGCTGCTGAAGTGTTACTAATAAAGCCTGCAGTTATTAATAAGCCCTATAAAGCAGTTGTGGAACTGGATATATATTGAGGCCATGCGTACAAATGCCGCATGAATATTGTAATAACAAAAGAGCTGGTACAATGAACTCCCATGAAACCCCGTAGTATCACAGGGGAAACACAGCCAGTGTTCCTAGCCAGTTCTCTCTTAAGTCCGTTAAAGACAAATTGTGCTACATGTTATTAGTTTAGAATTTCAATTAGTGCCTAAAATTTGCCATCCGCTTAGCCTGAGCCATCTTGCCAAACCAAGGCTGCCCTTTGTTTGACTGTTTGCTTGAACACTGCAAAGACAGAAGCAATTGATTAACATAATCCTATTTAATCAGAAGACTAATCATTCTCGCTAGGAAGAGTGGATTGGATTTGTCAGAGTGATTATATTCAAAGCATGACAGGCAGAGGGTTTTAGCAGACACAGTCTAATGGGCCAATGGGCCAAATTCAGCTCACAGACGCACTGTGGTGAATGCAGAGTTAGTCACTGAGTCAGCAACATGTAAGAACAGTGTGAAGTGGGATCAGAATCAGGCTCTGTACCAGGATTATTTGGTTAGGGCTTGATTGCAGCATTGCCAACCCCAAGTATTCAAAATTCATTGTTCTGTCTTAAAAATAATGAGATTTTTAAAAAATAATATTAAATGTTGGGGTTCTTTTCATTTGTCTTCTGGTGGTGGAGCCTTCACGAGTCATGCCCTCCAGCTTTTCTCTGCAACTGAGAGGGCTTGAAACTTTCTTTTTTAATGAAAGCTGAGAATCACATGACTCCAGGAGCTGGTGCTTTAAGAAAAAACTACAAATACAACTTCAGATTTACCAGCATTGGCAACTCTGATATTGTGGATGACCTGCCTGCCCAGAACAGCGTGTGGGAGACCAGGTATAAATGGGGAAATCATACCCAGGGAGGGGCAAGGAATGGGCAGAGCCTTGTGTTCACCATACCCAGTTCATCAATCAGTGCAGCTAAACTAGTGCAGGCCAGCAGCAAATTACTGTCGCTGCTCAAGCAAGGAGCTAGTGACTCACAAGCCAGCTGACTGCAGGGGTGCTACAGTTGATGTGTACCACCCCGTGCTCAGGGTTGTGCCTGAAAGCACTATGTAGCCTTTCAGGTTTGAAAAGCAAACACTGGGTGAAACGACACGGCAGAGTGCAAATGTTATTGAACAGGTTTTTATTTTCCTGGTTGCGCATCCAAAATAACCAGGAAAAGTTATTTATTTTGTGTATCTAACCCTAAGTATACAGTGGCTTGCTTTACCTGGCACTACGAGGTGAAGAGACAGCTGTTGCTATTAATTAGCTGTAACACAGCATAATCTGGAGGCATCCACCAAGATCGAGGCTCCATTGTGCTAGGTGCTGCACAAAGAGTGAGAAACAGTCCTTGTCCTAAACAGTTTACAAGATAGACAGAGGTGACGACTGCCTACCCCTGATAATGACGCATTGTTTCCTTGCACTCCCTATCTGTGAGTCTGTATCCAGCTGTTGCCTCTTGTACTGTGTTTAGATTTTTAAGCTCTTGGGGCAGGACCGTTTTTTAGTTCTGTGTTTGTACAGCACCTAGCACAGTAGGGTCAGACATGCCAAACCCATGGAAAAAAGGCAGAAATTGGGCTTGTTTTTGGCTTAATTGGCTTGTGAGTTGCTTGTTGGCTAGATTTGGGCTTGTAGCTTGTTTGGCTTGTAGCTTGTTGCAGCTTGCTCCTTCTTTTTTGATCAGCTCCTGGCAAGCAGGGGCAAGGGGAGAGAGTCAGGGGTGCACAGTGGGCCCACCACAGTCCCAGACTGCACACCAGGGGGATCTAGTCACAGAGTGTTGGGGTTCTTAGGGATTAGCTTTGAGAAGGGATTAGCTTGATTTTTGGTTTATTGTGAAAGTCGGGGTGCTTATTTACCGCGTGAAAGTTGGCAACTGGGAATAGGGTCCTGGTCTGTGACTGGGGCTCCTAGGCACTACCGTAATACAAAATAATAATAATAATGAAGGGGAGGGGAAAGCATGGGACAGAGATTTGCCCACAATCAGATAGCAGGCCAGCAGAAGAGCTGGGGACACAGTCCAGGTTTCCTGAGTCACAATCCAGCACCCCTAGCTCGAGGCCTCACTGTCTAATACCGTGGATCAGTGGGCCAGCACCGGCTCTCTTCTCCACTGCTGTAAATCCATTAGTTCTAGTTGCACAAGCTCCATCTGATTAAGTATCCCTGTATTAATGTCATTGGCCAAGAGGATTTTGTACCTATGTGGTCAGCTGTATCTCTGCCTTCTGCCACAGCTGCGGGCCACAGAAAGGAATAGATCAAGCAAGTGGTTTTTTCGGCTTTGCAGACTCGCTGCATCACAGCCGCTCTGTAACTAGCTCTGGTGTAACACATGGTAGTCGTTGACCCTACATTGTGTTGTACAAAAGAACACCCTTGTTCAGCATGGGGGTCAGGCCGGTGAACACCCCTTTCTGCCCTGCTCCCAGCTGCAAGGATGTTTCACTATGCACCATATGTAAATACTGACATCTGCTAGCCAGGTGCCCTCAGGAGTTCACTCACCATTGAAAAGGCTCCTTGCCTAGAGTTTCCTTCTTCGTTCCTCTGAACTTGTTCTGTCTCTTTTTTTCTGTCTGAACAGAAAGTCCCATTCACAAAACTGCTGGAAATGTTAACATGGGGCCCAAATATTCTGGGAAATTTTCAAGGTTCTTTCTCTGCCTATCACCCGATGCACAAGAAACAAAAGGCAGAACATTATCTCGCCGAAGGCAGCAAGCCATTGTACTTGCTTCTCAGAGCTGGTCTTATTTTCTTTGACTCACTGGCTGTTTTATTCTGGTGGGGACAGATTCTGATACCGACTACAGGGGCCTAAATACAAAAGGTAGATCCTCAAAACCACCACTTCAGCTGCCCCCTGACCTTGCAGGTGATTAAATTCCCTAGATGCCTACGTTTCCAATGATAAAGTCTCCATGGTGCCTACATTTCTGCCAATGGGCATGCCCACACCCACTTAAGCCCTTTTGCCTGGCATATGGCTCACGGCATGATTCACAGATAAGGCATTCCTCCACCCATCTCACCTTGTCTATGTAGACTGTAAACTCTCTGGGACAAGGACTGTCTCTGTCTCTGGATTTGTATAGCACGTAACACAATGAGGCTTTGATCTTGGCAGGTTCAGTTGCACCTTCCTTCACTAACTTCAGTGGCACTACTCATGGACTATGGCTCTACGCACCAGGAGTAAGGCTCTCAGCATCTGGCCCATTAATAATGACCTGTTATGAAATAGTAATAAATCAAGCTTACTGAATAATAAAACTTAGTTTTTATATCACACTTTTCATCCCTAGATCTCAAAGTACTTTACAAAGAAAGTCAGATTCACTATTTCCATTTTACAATTGGGGAAACCGAGGAACGGGGTGGGAATGTGACTTGTCCAAGGTAGGCCAGCGGAAAAGCTGGAAAGAGAATCAAGGTCTCCTGTGTCCCAGTCCTGTGCTTCGTCCACTGTGCTCTTATTGCATATCTGTTTCACACACTTATGATTAAGACATATTGCAGGAGGATTTTTGCCCACTTAAATACATTTTATTACAGGGGAGTAGATCACTGTTTGATTTCTATTAATAGAACAGCTGTTTTATTACTTTGATTTATTATTATTTATATAGCATGAAAGGTATAAATGACAGTTCTTTGCACCAAGGACTTGACAGCCTAGGTAAGAGATAACAGAGCAATGGATGGGAATAAACAGGGGCATGGGATTGCTATAATACTGTGGTACAGAAAATAACCATTGGCAGAGGTCCCTATTCAAGGAATAGGTCTGAGCAGCAATAATCAGCTGATTCACCACTACATTGCTCCAGTATTAAGTCGGCCTATTGCCATTGTGATCAATCGCATAACACTGGAATATAGCAGTGGTGATTCAAGTGATCAGGTGCAGGGTGCATCCCCCAAGCTCTGGGGCCCTCCGAAACACCCTAAACAGATACCATATCCTCCCCCAGATTCTTACCCCTACAATCCCTTCCCACCAATAGACATTACAGATCCCCCTCCAACCTTTAGTTTCTCATGGATGCCTTTCAGTAGGAGTATTTTTCCCAATAAGCTCTGTAGGATCCACACCCTGGTTTGTCTCACTTTTTTTTAATCTGAGCTGTTAGCTGTTAAGAAGATGACAGAACCAAATCGGGGACAAAACTGGTTGTGAAGAGCTGATCTCAGTTACAGTGTGCAAGCAGTTTCTCAGTAACAGTATTTAAGAGGAACAAAAATGAATGTACATCTTTTAAAAAATCCAGATTTTTCATGGCATGATACATTTTGAGGAGTGCTTGGACAGCCAGGTTCGAGAATCGTCACCGCCGCAGAGTGAAGGAAAAAAGCGAACTGGCAACCAAGGAACCGGAGAGAGTGGAAACTAGAGAGGAGGATCGGCAGCTCACAACTACCAGAAGTAAGAGGTCCAGGGTGCATTCTACAGAGCTGGAGGCAGACGAGGATGGGAAAGCTGTGAGCACAAGAGAGAACAGGAGGAATTCTACACAGCTAGAAGTATCCAATAATTATAAAGATCTCAAAGTGGAAATTGCAGAAAATGTCTCTGAAGATCCAGGTGGTTGAATGGAGTGGAGAGCTGTACAGGACATACCTGAGCATGGCTGCTTACCCCAACACACCAGACCATTCGACAAAGCATTCACCACCCATCCAAAGAAGAAAGTTGGTCCCTGTCAGGGATCGGTGCCAACAAGAATGGAAAGAATGCTCTGCAAAGGACAGGTGGACAATAAGACGGTGCGTCGTCTTCCCAGAGCCGAGGCACCAGATGTGGCTGCAGGAATGCAGGCTTCTGAACCCTGTGGGCAAGGTTCCACTGGTGATGGTGAATACCAGCACTAATGACACTGCTTCATAGGATACCTCGCAGAGTAAAAATGAACTCAGAGAACTCAGGCGGGGGCTGCAGGCCGGGCATGTCCAAGTGATTGTTTTAGACGTCCCTTCCTATTCCAAGTGGGAAGGGAGAGAGAAAGCAGGAGATTCTGAAAGCAAATTGCTGGCTGCGGGGGCGCCACCATGTTTTGGTTTTGTGGAACATTGGACCACCTTCTGGGGGAGAAGGGGCTGCATAATTTGGATGGTCTCCATCTCAGCACAAGAGGAATCAATCTTCCAGGGGACAGTCCAGCTAGACTAGCCAGGAGGGTGTTAAACTAACAACTAAAGAAGAAGGTGAAAAGGGCACAAAATCAAGATGTCCAAAACAAAATCAATCAAAGAACCAATGGATGTAAAGGGAGGAAATTCTTTAATTGCTTGTGCACCAATGCTAGGAGCCTGAGTAATAAACATCAGGGTGGAATTGCTCATTTATGAGCATAAATTAGACCTGGTTTGTATTAAAGAAACCTGGTGGGTAGATTTGCACTACTGGAATGCTAAAGTCATAGAATCATAGAA